>NW_024424341.1:12484442-12555166 GCF_017311325.1 Ursus maritimus
GCTTCTTCCTCTCCCACTCCCCCTGCTTGTGTTCCCTCTCTCGCTGGCTATCTCTCTCTCTCTCTCAAATAAATAAATAAAATATTTAAAAAAACAAAAAATAAAATAAATAAAAAGAACGACAGTTAATGTCATATCCAATAGTGAAATATTGACTGCTTCTTAGTTCGTCACTGTCTCCATTTCCGCTCAGTAACATACTGAAGGTGCTATCTAGTCCAACAATGTGAGAAAAATATAAAGGGAAACAAATTAAAAAGAAGCAAAATGTGTTCTTCACAGTTGACATGATCGTATATATAAAACAGTCTAAAAAATCTACCCTCAGAAAGCTTCTAGACCTGAAAAGTAAATTTGGCCAAATCCTAGGAATCAAGGTCAATATATAAAATGTAATTATATTTCAATTTTTTACCAGCAATTAGAAGAGGAAGTCAGAAAGCAATTTTATTTACAATCGCAGGAAGAAATAAACTACTCAAAAATAAATTTAAGGTCATATATGCAAGACTCATATTCCAAAACCTCCATATTGCAAAAGAGATTGAATAAACACATAAAGCCACGTGACATGCTCAGGGATAGGGAAAGTTAATATTGTTAAAGTGTCAGTTCTCCCCATATGGATCTGTAGATTCAGTGCGATCCCAATCAAAATTTCATGAGGCTTTTAGTAGAAATTAACAAAATGATTGCAAATGTCTACGAGCACGCGAAAGAGGAAGAATAGGAAAAAGAACCTACGTGGAAGAACACATTGAGAAGACTTGCACCACGTGCTTTCCAGGTTTACTTTAAAACCACAATAATTAAGACACTGTGCTGTTTGCATCAAGCTAGAGAAACAAGTCAATGAGGCAGAATAAAGGCCTGAAAGAGATCCGCACATATTTGGTCAGCGGAGTGGCAACAAAAGCCCGCGCATGCGCACACGCACGCACGCACGCACACACCCCCAATGGGGAAAGGAAAATTTTTGCAACAAATCACGCTAGAATAATTGTCCATTAAAAAATTACAAAAACAGAAAAAAGAACTTCCTCTCTACCTCACGCCATATGCAAAATTTAAGTTGTGAGAAAAGGACTTACTGTAAAAATCTGAAACCATAAAGCTTCAATGTTTTCTGAAAGAAAACGTAGGAGAATATCTGTATAATCTGGTGGTTGGCCAAGATTTCTTTGACAGGACACGAAAAGCACTCATCATAAAAAAATCATGAGTGGGATATACTCCAAATTTTAAATGTGTGCTCACCCAACAACACCATGAAGCCAAGACGAAACACAGATGGGGAGAGATATTCCCAAAGCCTATTTCCGACAAAGGCCGTGTTATCTAGAAATACAAGAACTTCTGCACCTCGGTCATAAAGAGACAAGTCGAAAGCAAAAACCTGGAAACAATGGAACGACCGTCAGTAAGTCCATTTGTAAACAAATGGTAGTCAACTCCCACAGTGGAAATACCATTTGGTAGTTAAAAGGAATAGATTTCTGCAGGAGTGTTAAAACCATCATTTTGCGCAAAAGCAGCCACGTGCAAAAAAATATGCACTGCATGCTGCCGTATAGGAAGTTCTAGAGAAGTTAAGGGTCACCTGTGATGATAGAATAAAGCGATTGCTTCTTGGAGGGGTACTGACTGCAAAGGTGTTCCAGGGAATTCTCTGGGGTGATGGAAATATTCCACAGCTGGACTGGCATACAGTGACGTGGGTGTATTCATTTGTTAAAACTCATTGAACTGTGCATTTCAAATCTATGCATTTCATTGTATATAATTACACCTCGACTTAAAAAAAAAGGAGTAATTTTTAAAAACTACTTTAATGGAACGTGAAAGGAGCAAGTCACAACAATACGATTCCATTTATGGAACATTCAAAAATAGGCAAAGCGAAACGGGTTATTTCTCACTGTGAAATTAATTTCTAAACAATCTGCCACCAGAGCCGAACGTGGTTGCCTCTGGGGAAGGGGAGCTGGGGAGACCGCTATTTTTCTTCGCAAAAACTTAGAACTATTTGAGGCTTTAAAAATCTGTGCATTTATAACTTCGGTACCAATAAAGACCAAAACAAACAAACAAACAAACAAATACCCATTTGCAGGCTGGTGATATTAGCTTCCACAAAGAATTGTTGCCATTGATTTCCGCCAGGACGTTGTTTCTGGGGGGTGAATCATGCAGAAACCTTGGGCCCTTAAGTCCAGGAGACGGGGGCTCTTTGCTGTTGGTTGTATAATAGGGGCCACCTTGTTACTCGTCAAGCGTGAAGGACGGGGGGGGGGAATTTGGTACATCAAGTGTGACAATACCCTGCAGAAGTGTGCCTTCCATGAGAATACGGGCACAGAACGGTGACAGGAAGCCGCTCTGTACTCCCTAATTACAAAGTCTCACTTCCACCCGGCTGACACAAATGTGCAGTCAAATTAAATATTGTCTAATTAACTAGCATACACAAGCCTTCAAGACCGGTGACTAGGTATTTTTATTCGGCTGAACACACGAAACGCCAGGCCCTGCAGAGTCTCGGCCAACCCAGACCCGGGAGCTCAGCCGACTGCGACAAGGTTAGGCCATTTTGTTTTCACACATCTCTCCTTCAGGGCTCTGCTTGTAATATTTACAGAAAAAGGCAATACTGGTAAACAGTTTCACACAAGGAGGTGTGAGAGTGGAGAGGGGCCTATTCAAGCTCTGAACTCCCCTGATGAGCTGCCAGAAGTTGTTATGAATGGCCCAGCTGACAGGGTGATGACTGATAAAGCAAAAACAAACAGCTTGGGTAATTCATGAAAACACACAGCACCGAAACAACTCAGAGTGGCGAGTGACAGTTAAGATAATGGAATTTTGGAAGCTTTTCTCCAAGGGTCCTTGCCATACGATTATTCTGTTAATAGATTGTCCCTTAATGTGGCTGGATCTTCAACTTTTTTTTTTTTCCACTGAATAATATTTATTATGACCGCTGGCATAGAAGCCCGGGCCCTGGCCTTTCAAACAATGGTCAGTTTCTCCTACAAAAACCAGAGCAGGATGAATTTTTTTTAGTGGAGGCCCGGGTCTGCCATTTAAAGAAATAAAAGATCCTATTTCTGTTCCGATTCTAGAAACATCTTGAAGCGTTCCTCCCTCATCTCTTTCATTGAGAAACCATTTGCCGCGAACCTTTGATTAGAAAATAAATATTGGTTTACACACTCAACTGCTAATATTTTAAAGGAGGACGATTTAAATGTGGTCGAAGCCCGTTTCCAATGCACATAGCCTCTTCGGGGTTCATTCCCTTACATCAGGCGTGACCAAGCAAAAAAGTATCAGTTTGTCAGTGTTTTGCCTTTGTACCCAATGGTTTGTCCTGAAGTACACTGTGGTTTCTGTAACAACGAATGGCCTATTTCTCAATTAATGTTCTAGAAAACAGAAATATGAGGACATACATGCAGCATGTGTTTGCGTGCACAGAAATACCATCAGATCCTGTGCCCAGAGAAAGAGGGAAGAAGAAGGAAGAAAGCAGAGGCCGACAAACATAGGAGGAAAATTCAGGTTCTCCGTACTTTATTTATTTATTTATTTTTATTTTTTAAATATTGATTTGAGAGCGAGCACAAGCGGGAAGGGCAGAGGGGAACAGAATCTGAAGCAGACTCTGGCTGAGTGTGGAGCCCGACCCCCAGCTGGATCTCACGACCCTGAGATCAGGACCTGAGCCGAAGTCAAGAGTCCAGTGCTCAGCCAGCTGGGCCATCCAGGCGCCCCAGTTCTGTGTATTTTAGAGCCTGGCCACAGCGAGGTCTGGGGACAAGCAGCTAGTTGGAAATGCAGAAATCTCCGTCCCACCCTAGCCCCCAACCGGATCAGAACTTGCATTCTAACAGGTGATTCGTATGCATATCAAGGTTTTAAGAAGCTCTGTAATCTAGATGAGTGAGGTTTTCGGTTTTTTTTTTTTTTTTTAAGATTTTTATTATTTATTTATTTGACAGAGAGACAGCAGAGAGGGAACACAAGCAGGGGGAGGGGGAGAGGGCGAAGCAGGCTTCCCACTGAGCAGGGTGCCCCGTGCTGGGCTCGATCCCAGGATCCCTGGGATCATGACCTGAGCCAAAGGCAGCAGCTTCATCGACTGAACCACCCAGGCGCCCCGATAACTGAGTTTTCCTTAATAGCCTAAGCTTTATAGCTGTAAAAACTTACAAGGATGACGATCCCTGTTTCACCCAAAGTTGAAAACTAGATCATAAATTATTTAAAGCTACCTCAGGGGCGCCCGGGTGGCTCAGTCGGTTAAGCATCTGCCTTCTGCTCAGGTCATGATCCCAGGGTCCTGGGATGGAATGGAGCCCCACAACGCACTCCCTGCTTACCCGGCAGTCTGCTTGTCCCTCTCCCTCTGCCCTGCTTGTGCTCTCTGTCTCTGTCTCTCAAATAAATAAATAAAATGTTTAAAAAAAAAACAACACTACCTCAAAGTAACTTAACATCTTCCTTCTAATTTCGTATTTTCTTTTCCCCACTCCCCCAGGAAGTCTCAGCGTGTCCTTGAGTTCGCCAAGCCTTCTAGGGAGGCTCAGCCCTCCGTGAATCACTTTCCCTCTGCCCCAGACATTCACGGACTCCTCCAGCACATTTTTGAGGGACAGGCATGATGTTAACATGCTGGATTTTATCCAGTCACTACAGTGAACTATATGACTTCTCTGGCAACAATAAAGACATTTTTAAAAATCTCATCTTTTTACAGACATAGTGAAGAGAAGGGCCATACGCACCCCAATGTTCATAGCAGCATTGTCCACAATAGCTAAATCATGGAAGGAGCCGAGATGCCCTTCAACAGACGACTGGATTAAGAAGATGTGATCCATATATACAATGGAATATTACTCAGTTATCCAAAAGAACGATTTCTCAACATTTGCAGCAACATGGACGAGACTGGAGGAGATAATGCTAAGTGAAATAAGTCAAGCAGAGAAAGACAACTATCATATGGTTTCACTCATTTATAGAACATAAGAAATAGGAAGATTGATAGGAGAAGAAAGGGAAGAATGAATGGGAGGTAAACAGAAGGGGGAATGAAGCATGAGAGACTATGGACTCTGAGAAACAAACTGAGGGTTTCAGAGGGGAGGGGGGCGGGGGATTGGGATAAGCTGGTGATGGGCAGTAAGGAGGGCATGTATTACATGGTGCACTGGGTGTTATACGCAACTAATGAATCATGGAACACTACATCAGAAACTAAGGATATACCGTATGGTGACTAACATAACATAATAAAAAATTATTATTAAAAAAAACACAAGCAGCTGTTAAAAATGTTCTTTACATAAAAAGAGGGTAATAAAGTTAGATCTCAAGTAAAAAAAAAACTCATCTTTTAAAAAAAATTTTTTTAAAGATTTTATTTATTTGTTATTTGAGAGAGTGAGCAAGCGTGAGGGCTTGGTGCTGGGCGAGGAGCAGAGAGGGAGAGGGAGAGGGAGAGCAGACTCCCTCTCTGTCCCAGGACCTCAGGATCATGACCTGAGCCGAAGGCAGACACTTAACCTACTGAGCCACCCAGGCGCCCCTAAAAATTCATGTCTTGACTATAGTATCAACTAGTTAGCTGCTAGAATCCAGAGTAACTATCTTACAAGAGAGACGAATCACCCGCTAAGTCCTACACAATAGAGCTGCGCTATGCCTGCCAGCCAAAGTCAGCCGAGACCCCCCTCTGGGCGTGCATTCCTTTAGGCCCTGTGGTCCTTAGTATAACTAGCTAATTATAGTTTTCTTTCGACTTGAAGCGACCACCGTGAGCCCTGGTTCAACTCTCAACAGCTTTTCTGGGTGTTGACAAATTTAAATCCCTATAAATGTAAAAAACTTAACATGGCCCCAGGTACTCCAAATATCAGGCAAAAGACAAAAGAGAAGTTGGGGAAGCTACTTGTAACATACATCATAAGGATTCATTTCCTTAACTGGCAAAGGTTTTTAATAATTCAGTTTGAAAACGCACACCCAGTGGGAAAATGGACAAAGGATACGCACAGGCAATTCACACGGAGAAGTAAAAAATACAAACTGAATTAATGTATGAAGGGCTCGGTCTTATTCATAATTAAAGACATACAAATCAAAGCAAGTGTGGAAGAATGGTTCGTTCCGATCATGTTGGCAAAAATTAAAATGTTCCGTAATATCAGGAGGATGCAGACACAGGCGCTGTCGTCCGCCGTGGGTGCGAATGTGTTGGTTCAGCTGTTTTGAAGGGCAGTTTGGTAATATCTACCGAAATTGTGAAGGTGCTTAGCCCCCAAAACAACAACTCCGCTGTGAGGAATTTAATCTAGGAGAATATTGGCGAAAGTGCCTTAAACTGGATGGATGAGAGCACGCCGACGCAACAGTATTGGCGTTATTGGGTGTCTGGAAGCAATCTCACGAGCATCATGCCAGAGGGCTGGGCACCCCGGACAGTGCAACCCAGCAAGGGAAGCCCGCGGCGGCCATCCAGAGAATCATCTAGACCGGCACACGCTGCTAAGGAATGATCTCTGAGATGTACTAGTCACGGAGAGACAGAGAACAGAAAAGCGGGGGACAGAGCAGTGTGTACAATTTGATATTTTTAGGTTAAATAAAAATATGTATATATTGGTCTATGATCAACTTTTTTTTCCCCCTGGAAATATAAACAGCAGCTAAGATTATTTACCTTTATGGTAAGGTTGAGGGACGGGAGAAGGCGTTTTCATTTTAATTATATGTTTATCTTTTGGGGCACATGGGTGGCTCAGTTAAGCGTCTGCCTTCGGCTCAGGGCATGGTCCCATGGTCCTGGGATCGAGCCCCGCATCAGGCTCCTCTGCTGGGAGCCTGCTTCTTCCTCTCCTGCTCCCCCTGCTTGTGTTCCCTCTCCCGCTGGCTGTCTCTCTCTGTCAAATAAATAAAATCTTTTAAAAAAAATTATGTTTATCTTTTGAATTTTCTAAAAATGGTGTGTGTGTGTGTGTGTGTGTGTGTGTAAGCAAGTAACACCTTGGCATTGAGATGATAAGCCATTTTGTTTTATTAAGTCCTGGATGTAAGAATATTGTGGAAAATTCTTTGGAGTGATATTATTCTCCAAAAGCTTATCTTCACCATCGAATTTCCACAGGCAAGCAGGTTTCTCAACCACAAAGTAGCTAAATTTCCTAAAGAACTGTTGTAACCTCTGGAGCAATGGTGAGCGATTTTGGAGGGTGGAAAACTTTGAGAATTTAAGGAATGCGTAGTAGAAAAATTTAGCTGCACACAAGATTCTGGGTTCATTTCAGGGTTTCATAAAACACCTGAGACCCACCCATGGACTGTGTGGCTTCAAGGCCCTGAGGTTAAGGATCAGCCGCCCTAGAGAGTCTCGGCGGAATGCCACCAGCTTTATAATTTTATACACAGCTCTTTGCCTGGACCATTTGGCCTTCAAGACCTTGCAGGGCTGCTCCTATGGGAAGACCTTCCTGTCTCTTCCAGGCCCCGTCCTGGTGAATCAGGGGGCCTGCTTTGGTAATTACATGGCGCTCCATGCTTGTCTCTATAGAAAGTAATATCTATCATGCTGTGTCATAATTGTTCACTTGTCAGAATCAACATCAAGATGGTTGGCTCCTGCTGGGCAAGGGCACTGGTTTTATTGATCTTTCTTTGTTTAATACTTGGAGACATTAAAAACGCCCAATAAATGAACACATGCATGAAGGTCCAGTATAAATCATCAAATCTTTGTGAATAACTACCTTCAAACCTGGTTTAATCCAGCCTGAGCAACACGGCCATCTTTCTGGCCCCATCAGAGAACCAGTGTGATACCCTTTGGAATCATTTAGAAGCTGTAGAGGAATTGCGATCATATAACCCCGGGATCTTCACATGTGATTTCCTAATCCAGGGCTCTGACTACTTCCTTTACCTCACTCAGCCCTCTGGTAAATTCCCTGGTCATAAAATGGATCCAGCTTATGAATGAGGATGGGTAGTTCAAGTTAAACCATCTGGGGTTGGAAGAATGAGTATCATTCAGACTGTCTATGAACCGGGTTTCCTCTGATCGTCACTGACAGGCTGGTGAGAAGGCAGAAGACAGGATCAGAGGGTAATGTCCCATACCAGCATACTCTGGGGGCATTCAGTGTTGCATTCTGGACTTCATTCAGCTCTTTTCCCTGTTCTAACCAAAGAGATCATGTTAGGAAGGGTAAAGGATGCTATGTAGCCGTAGGTCGGAGCAGGAGTTCTAGATCAGCATCCGTGAAATCATGACCAGCTAAGCTATTTCCGATGAGACGCAGTGCATTAGTCAGGATAGGCTGGGCTATGCTTCCATAACAAATAAACCTCAAAAAAACCAAAACAAAACAAAAAACCCCAAACAGTGGTTAAATATAATACATGTCTGTTTGTTTACTCGCCTAAAGTCCTCTGTGAGTTGGGTGAGTTCATCAGGGTGGCTGTCCACTGTGTAATGAGCCCTCAATCCAGCCTCTATTATTGAATTGACATCACCAGCTCAACACAGGTTGCCATGATGGGAAGACAGAGTGTGGAGCAGCCATGCTTATGCTTATACTCACTTATGCTTCCTCTGGAAGTGACACATGCCATTTCCACTTACCAGTGGCCGGAACTAGTCATGTGGTCCCAGGCTAAGTGCAAGGGAGCTGGGGAGTACAGTCTTTAAAAATGAGACATAGAATCGTCTCTGCTACATTCCGTGACCTCGTCTGTAAAATGAGAACAATATCCACCTTACAGTGTGTCTGTAAGAATTAAATAAGAATTTACACAGAGAACCTGACACATAACAGACACTCATGAAATGGCGTTGGTTATCTTCATTAAGGCCAATAACTCCTATTTGTTTGACCATTAGAGAGTCTTGTTAAGTTTTGGGGTCACCGTGTCTCCAAGGAGTGAAGTACCGTGATGGTGTGAGCTAGTGTGCCTGGCAGCATGACTATTTACCCAAGGGAGAAACCATGGCCTTGGGGTGTGACACGCAGGGCATCATGGGGCAGTGGGAACCTGCCCAGAAAGGCCTGGTCATCACTCCCATGTGGTCACATTCCAGTGAGATACCTAGACAGACGTACATCACACTACTTTCCTGAACGTATACCAGCAGCCAACAACAACAGCAAATGCTAACAATACTTCATGCGAATAATAAACTCAACTTTTTTTTTTTAAAGATTTTATTTATTTATTCGACAGAGATAGAGACAGCCAGCGAGAGAGGGAACACAAGCAGGGGGAGTGGGAGAGGAAGAAGCAGGCTCATAGCAGAGGAGCCTGATGTGGGACTCGATCCCGGTACGCCGGGATCACGCCCTGAGCCGAAGGCAGACGCTTAACCGCTGTGCCACCCAGGTGCCCCTAAACTCAACTTTTTTGACAGGGATGGTGTCCACCTTTCTCTTTAACGGTAAGTCCCTCCAGTTTGTTTTGCTATCACATGTGTGACTACTGCTTGACAAAGTTGACCTTAGTTTGGTCAAACGTGTTCAATGAACATATGATTTGAGTGGTAGATGATGTATTTTTAAATATGATGTGATTCACGTTTAACTCCTGGGTGAAGGGAGGAGAGAAAACACTTTGGGACTATCACGTGCAGCCCTGGAACTAAGTCATATGATCCGACTGCATTCGTGTTTTCCAGTTTCCTGACTGTACTCTCCATGTCATCGTAAGCACGAAACCTGTAAATATGGGGTTCATTCAATCACATTGGTCAGTTAGACTATTTATCTCAATTATTTTCTCCAAATCAAAAAGCATTACTCACAAAACAATAACCAAATATATAGATTTTTCCAGTAACCTAACCTAAGGATAGACAAAGCATTTCTGGTATTCCTTAGTTCATTCGATTTGGCTTCAATTTGTTCTTAAACATGGAAGACCAGGAACACAAAACAGGCTTTGTTGACAAAGAGAAGCCACCTTCTACCATTCAACTTGGGCTCTGGTGGGCCTTATTCCACAACATTCCATTGGCCCTGTTTAGACCTCACCATAACAGAGTGACTGTAGAGTGTGGGGCTGTTTAAACACTATTCTTTAAGGGACTAATTATCATCTCTTACAGTCTTTCAGGATTCCCCAGAAAAGCGTTCACCTGCTGTAACAGTCTGGCATGTCACCTATCCCCAAGGAAAACCCACTGATACGCCCAGCACGTGTTACCAGCAGGTACCGTCAGTCTGTTTCTTGGTGCTGTGTCACATTTATGACACGCGACCAATGAATTCAATCACTTTTGACATATTACACCAGTCTGACATGCTGCCAATGGAAATGACATGACATTCTAAAAATGGTAATATTTAAAACCGTGATAATATATAGATCTAAATAATTGGGATGTAATAACACTTTCAAATGTTAAAAGGGAGTGCTAATAATCACTTTGTCCCATTGTGAAAATACATCTTGCTGAGACTAACAACACATAAATAATAATAACTACCAATATATTTCATGCCTGTTATGTACAGACATTGTTATAAGGACTTTATGTACCTTATCTCACATCCTTCTTGTGACAGGCCACTAAGGTAGGTACTATTATTTACCACCCCCTTTTATAGACAAGAAAACCAAGGGCCAGAAAGGTGAAGTGACCTGCCAGAGGAAGAAATCTAGAAGTTTCAATGGGCCTTTTAAAATTCCTCCATCAGGGCATCTGGGTGGCACAGTGGGTTGAGCGTCCAGCTCTTGGTTTCAGCTCAGCTCATGATCTCAGCGTTGTGAGATCCAGCCCTGCGTCAGGTCCCTCATTGGGTGTGGAGTCTGCTTAAGATTCTCTCTCTCCCTCTCCCTTTGCCCCTTTCCCTGCATGCTTGCATGCTCTTTCTCCCAAATAAATAAAAATAAATCTTAAAAAAATTAAAAAATAAAATTCACTCCATCAACAAAATTATATCCCTGATACACACAACAGAATAAGAGATATGGAACATGCGAATAGTACACCAGTCTTGCTACATGAAGGTCATCAGGCAAAGGACTCAGCTTCTATGAACCTCAGTTTCTTTATCTCTAAAATGGAGATGATGTTAGTTAGCATTCTTGGTACAAACATCGTGAAGCTTCAACACTATTAGGTTGAAGCCCTAACAACCCCCAGGCCCTCAGAATGTGACTGTATTTGGAGACAAGAGCTTTGAAGAGGTGTTTAAGTAAAAAGGAGAACACTAGGGTGGTCCTTAATCCAATCTGCCTGGTGTCCTAATAAGAACAGAAATTTGGGCACACGGAGACCCCGGGGATGTACAACACGGAGGCTAGACCCAAGGAGAAAGTGGTCATCTGCAAACCAAGAAGAAAGGCCTCAGCCAACACCAAACCAGCCGACACCTTGATCTTGGACTTCCAGCTTCCAGAAGTACGAAAAAATAAATTTTTGTTTTGGGAGCTACCCGGTTGGTGGCGTTCTGTCGTGGCAGCCCTAGAAAATGAATCCAAATACATTAAAAATGATTAGCGTAGTAACTGGCGAGTAATAAGGGCCCAGAAGGGTTTTACTATTAGTTGAGTTCTCAGCACGCACAGATACACATGCATACAGCCTTTATTTGGGCTTAAAGAACACGTACCCTGAGGTATTCAAACATAATCTGAAAAATGCTTCTTTCCCAATCAATAGACTTCATGAACTTTAATTAAAAGGTTGAATATGGTTCGCTTTTCGAGCTAAGAAGGTCTAGCCATGGTTAAAAGTCAGTGACTATTACCTTGTATCATTCTGTGATGTGAAATCGCACGTGACTTAGAACAACTCCCGTCCTCCTTGGTAGTTAGCAGAGCACGCGTAGTAAGCGTAGGGTGGAAATTGACGCCACGGACAGCCATACGCGAAAGTCACAAGGCCAAGAGGATGGGAATAGCCAAACACAAACCCGTGTGGGTCGAAACAAGGGGCATGCAGAAATTTCCTTCACGGAAGCTACCTAAATCAGAGCTGGCATATAAATGTCATCTCGAGAGCCAGTTCCAATGACCTGTCTTGAACCCTTCTGTTAAGAAAGTTCTGATGTGGGGAGCCTGGGTGGCTCAGTCGGTTCAGCGGACGACTCGATTTCGGCTCAGGTTATGATCTCAGGGTCCTGGGATGGAGCCCCGAGTAGGTCCCCTTGCTCAGCGGGGTGTCTGCGTCAGGATTCTCTCTCTCTCTCTCTGTTCCTCCCCCTCAAATAAATAGAAAAATCTTCTTTTTTTTAACTAAAGTTCTGATGACATATCTGGACTCAGAGAGGGGAGCCACGGGGGATGAGGGACACTGTTTGAACATGGACTGAGAAGGGGAGGGGTAAGTGTGCTGAGGGGTTACTAATTGGATCTGGAAATTGGTCAATGGGCCCTTCTGAAGCTCCTCGTATAGGCTTAAGGCCGATCAAAGTTTCAGGCACCTGTGAATATAGCATGCATTTGAGCACCATAACTGAGCAATTCTGAACGCATGAAAAAGTAAATGTTTTTCTTTAAACATATATGTCTTATGACATTCAAGCTTTGTTATTCAAGAGCACAAGGAAAACATTCTGTCCTGAGCTAATAAAGTCCATCAGCCAAATCACTTTTCAGGTTGCTCTAATTCGAGCTGACTAACCCATAGAATCACACATTTTTAGAAAAGACACATTTTTCCTCAAAAAGTCAGCTGGTGGCCTTTCGATTGCCACCAAAAAATAAGGTTGTAGCTCATACATTTGCGTCCAGGGCTTTGCAACCTCCAGGCACTATTTAGCTACTGACCAGTGCATATTATCTTGGAGTAAGCTAGTTCTTGGGGTGCACTGTCCACTGAGCTGTCCCTGGAATGGGAGAGGGGACCTATTGACCCCATAATGCCCAAACTTCATTGGCTTCTATTCCAAAGACCATGCTTGCACTGTAAGAGTGAGCCCTTTCCTCGGTGACCCCAACAGAGAAAGCCACTGCTAACGATTAACAATTCACATTGACATCCAAAGTGCCAAGTCGTCTAAAGAAAGGTGCTAAGAAGTCTAAGAACCTGAGTGTAAGCCCCAAATGGGCCAATTGGCTTCATGCAGAGAACCATCAGCCCCAGTCCCCACCCACCCCCCACATGGTTAGAAGGGGGAGGGACAAAGGGACGGACTCACGTCAAGTTCAGACCGCTGTGGGACAGCTCCAGGAGCACGGGCTGCTCAGAGGGTCCCAACCCTCTACTTTCCAAGAGAATGGTAACCCAGTCAGGTTCAAGACTCAATATATATCACTACGGAAGGAAAACAGAAGGGCTCCAGTGTGCTACAGAAGTCATTCCCTGCTGCACATGTGAAGCCCACGGCATCTCACACGGTTCCTTACACACCGTGATGTACGACCAACCGCTGTTGCCTGACTACATTCTAAAATAAAAGTCAGCCAACCCCTGTTCCTTCAATCTAATGAAGTAGGCTAACCTCCAATCGGTCAGACGGAAGCTGGCTGCTGTGCTAAAAACTCTGCCCCAAGTTTGCAGATTTCAAAAAGAAAATCAATTACTCTATTCCTGTACATGTTCACGTAAAATCCAAAGTAGAACAAAATACGGATCGTGTCGGTTTACGCTCAATATGGAAACTATGGAGGAGACTGGATGGCTCCCTGGGAGCTCCAACAAACTCACAGGCAGAAGAAAAAATATAAATCAAAAATTCGACAGGCTAGCCACCATGAAGACTTCTCAGATCAGGGGGTGTCCGGCTAGCTTTTATGTATTCTAGCCTCATTCCTGCTTTCCAGCTACGCACGGCGAGGGTTTGCAAATGGCCCATTTCCTATGCCATTCCGAAAGCGGCGCCTCGTCAGGCTGGCTTTGCGTGCCACCAGTGGAATTGTCCTACTGTGGCGAATGCTCTGAGTGGCTGCTTTCTTCCTGGGAGAGGCAAAGACAGAAGCTTGTGTATGTAACACGGATTTCCTGAACTGATTCAGCCTACCTTACGCTTCTGGCACATGGACCTTTGCAATCGAAATTGCATTTAGTTATGCTTTAAAAATGTTGCCTCTAAGAGCATACAATCTCTCACTCCAATCTCGGGGCTTCTAGCACATTCCCTGAAGACAACCCCTCAAGTCCCTCTGCACTTCCGTCTCCTGCGTGGCTCTAAGAAGCTGCGAGAGCACAAGGATGGAAAATGAATTCAGGCAGCCTAAGTGGTAACCCTGTCCTCCACTTCCTCTTCTCTGCAACCCCATGGAATGCTTTTTGAAGTCGGGAGGAGCTCCATGGGAGGTGAGGGCTGACTCGGGCTGCCAGCGAGCAGAAATGTTCAGCTACTTAACACGGGGCCACATGTGGCAACTACAAAAACATCACCAGGATGTGAAACCTACTCACTTCAATGGTATTCCCCTGGCCCTCAAAGCTTTTCAAGCTTAAGGAACTGTAGGGGGAGATGAACTTGGGGGGGAAGGTGGGGAGAAATGTCTTGTGGTTGCAGTCTAGAATTTGTTCTATACAGTAAATCTTGGAACCGGGTCCTGTTGGGTTTTTTCCACCTTGTCCCACCGGTCTGCGATCTCGGGCTGCTGGAGGGCTGCATTTAACCCAAAGCCCAGGGGTATGACGGCTCTAGAAAGCCGGCCGCTGGAATCTTCGGTGTTTTGCATTAATGGGAAATCAGGAGGAAACACTTGCCAGGGTAGGTCCCTCCAGGGTCTTTCTCAGGCTACACACTATATAGTTTCTTTCATCCTGTGCATTTGCCAAAAATGATCTGGGGCCGGCTTTTGTGCTCCTCTTCACCTGGGGAAGCTGCAGGTTCGAGTCCCGCTGTCCTGCAAGGAATCAGCCACCCAGCGCTGGTGTTCACGCCAGGAAAGATCGGTGGATGGAAATGTCATTGCTCCTCTGTGCCACCGGGAGTTGGATCGGATAGATGACCTCTGCGCTCTTTCCTTCCTCTGAGATGTCACGACTCCAGGCAGTGATGCTGCAGTGGAAAACAGTAGAGCGGGACTTTACCAGCTGGCATTGGACAGGCACGGGCCCGAGTCCTGGTCCTCGCGCTCGTGAAGGCCACAAACTCCTCTTCTGAGCCTCAGTTTTCTTACTTGAGAAATAGGAATAATAGGGGTACTCTACCCCGTGCGGGAATTAAATGAGATCGTGCAAGTTGCATGTGTAGCGTGGTGCCCGGCTCGCAGTATTTGGGCAATAAATTGAGTTCTCATTATTTAACACTGCGGGTCAGCTTCCAATCCCAGAGCACGGACCTACACACTTTTCCCCCAAAGGAACAGAGCTTCGCTCGTCACAGCTGGAACACAGATGTGGGGCGAGGAGGGGAGGAATGGGGGAAGGGGGGAAGCAGAAGACTGACTCTTCCTCTCCACACCCATCCCAGTGTCACTCCTTCATAAAGTTGTATGCGTTCGGGATCTGGCAACATTTCAAAGTGAGACAGGGGCTTCCGGTGGCATTTTTCTCCAGGCCAGGTGCAAGGAGAACTGCACACTTCCTCCAGTCTAGAACAATCTAGCCCGGCTTTGGGTAGTCTCGCTTATTCGTTCAACTGAGGTGGACAGAGCTGGTGCTAGAATTTGAGTAGAGTAGGTAATAAAAGACAAAGCTCGCAGCTTCGAGAGGAGGAGAGACAATCCAGGAGAAAGAAAATGGAGACCCAGGAGGGGCTTTCTGAGGAAGTGATAGTTGAGCTAAGGCCCTGAAGGAAGAGGACAAGCGCTCCAGGCAAAGCAAACACAAGACCTAGAGGTTGAAAAGGGCACTGGGAGAAGCAGGAAAAGTCCATCAGCAACAACAAAACCCCTATGGGTAGCTTGCCAGGTATCTGTGGTCAAGGACACCTCCTTCTAGAATCTTCCACACGGAGATCATTACCTTGCCCTTCTACAGAGCTCTGAGAGCACAAGCAGTCAGCAACTTTCAGAAGCTTCTTGGCTCTTTACTAGTTTAGTGAAGACACTCTGTAATTACACTGGGGTGGATCAGACCCAAATGCTAAGAGGTCTCAGAAGTTCGCACAACTGGAAAATGACTACCAGGGCGACCTTCCTGTGCATCGATTCAGGAAATGAGAACTGGGTGGGGGACTCGGGTGCGGGGTTTCACACACTTTTTTACTTGCCTTGTCCACGAGCATTCCCTATGTGGGTTCTTCCCTCGGACCTCAAGCTATTAATAGGTGCAGAAATTCTAAGTTGTACACTGATCACACTTAAGCAATTAAGACACTGAGTCCTAGCAGTCCTTTTCACTTGGCGTGGGTTAAGACCAACACCGGAAATGATATCATTCCTAGGCTACTGTTTATTCTGCTTACGGAGCCAGCCAGTGCATGCCTGAGTCTCCATTCATGAGTCTGTCCTTCGGGCCGCCCTGTCCTCTCCCCGAGTGAGCATATACGGAGCACCTGCTTACTGCACACACGGCACCATGAGAATAGCACTCTTGAGAGGGGTAGCACCTGCTCCTGCAGCATTTACCCACTAGCAGGGCAGGATACGCACATCAATCATTAGTGCAACTGGCAATAGCCAGCAGGCCAGCCATGGGCCGGGAAGACCAGGATCTTGCCAAACGGGGGCTCAGGACTGATCTCTCTGAAACTATCCCTTTCTTCTATGACCCCTTGTGCATCCGAGCTCTCTTCCCTGAGGATATACGCTCCAGGAGAGCTCGGAGCTGGCCGAGGATGCATAGAGGAAAGCCAGTGTGTTTGATTGTGTGCGTGTTCTTTTCATAAATCTGGAGGCAATGCTCAGTGGTAACAAAGAGGGGTGTGGATTCACAACAAAGCTGTGTGTTCTCAACACTAGGGAGCACTCCAGAAACAAGGCATTTTCTCAGGGCTGTCATTGCTTCCTGAGCTCTCCCGTTCATCTTAAAGCCCAACCGAGACTTCACCAGGATTTCACTCGGTTAGATTTTCTGAGAACTAGTCCTCTTTCCCCAGGACACGTTCATTCTTCTCCCACTTCTCACCCCAAACCACCACCTCTGAGATCTTTCGGTGATAAGAATTTCAGGAGCTGGGTTCTCATCACCTTTCATTTCCTTCTGCTTCATTATTTTTTTTCTAGAAACTTTTTACATCTATAACCATTAGACTGACGCCCGATCTTTCAAATCCCTCTAAATCCCTTGTGGACATGTCTGCTCTTTTTCTTCTCTAACAAGTGCCAGACTGCTTGACCTAAACCCTTGACTGAGACGCTTCTCATGTCCCATCTCTCAGGACAGCACATCCCCATCAGAAGTCCTTCATGTCGACTGGCCTCAGTCTTAACATTACGGACATTCCTCAGCAATTGTCCTAAACACCATCACTTACTTTACAGGTAGAAAGAAATGATGATAACCCATTCCCCATATGTAAAGTCAATAGGTCCATTGTGCAAAAGAAGACGACCCCCCTCTGGAGCGCCTGGGTGGCCCAGTCAGTTAAGTGTCCAACTCTTGATCTCACTTAATCATCCCAAAGTGAAACTCATCTCTGAACAAGCTCCATAAATGTACATACCCCTTCTAATCAGCTTTTAAGGAACTTCATCTTAAATATTACAGCTACTGACCATAAGACATTGGGGGAGATCCTCCAACATGGAAGAAAAACACCGAAAAATGGGATCTGGAAGAAACTGAGACCATGCAGAGAACGAAAGAAAATAGGATTTAAAATGAAATTATTAACACAAGCTGAGAAGCAAAAGCAGCCCCCAGCTAGAGGAGCAAGGGACTGATTATCTCCTGGAGCCTCCAAAAGAAACCAGCTCTTTAGCTGAAAACCAGAGTTTTAGCCCCATAAATCTCATTTTGAACTTCTGGTCTCCAGAACTATTAGTGACTAAACAGCTGCTGTTTTAAGGCATTCAATTTGTGGTAATTTGTTATCTCACTGCTGGGAAACTAACTACAGGACTAGGTTTTGAATATCATTGTAACCTATAAAAGTGAAGCCTGGGAAATCTCTTAAAAAAAAAAAAACCCTAATGTCATTCATGAGTTAATTTTGCAAACTTCCCCCACTGGGTAGAAAAATCTTCTTTTTCTCTCTTTCTCTTCCTAATGGCTCCCCAAATCTATTGGAAGGCAGATAATATGAGATAGCACTTTAGTGACAGGCCTATGTTCAAATTTGGGCTTTTCCAGAATTTGTCAGATTTAAAGTGTGGATAATAATACTCATATATATTTGTTGTCAGGATTTATCCCAGATGTTACCAAATTAAAAATCAAGCAAAAAAAAAAAAATAAGAGCCATCAGATTAGTAATAACCTCAGAGAAATAAGAGAAGATGTTGTATCTATGAAACAAGAACAGGCTGTTATCAAACAGGAACCATCACAGTATAAAATAGAGCTTTTGGAAAAGTGTGATGCCTACAGTAAAAACATTTTGAGATGAAAATATTGTATTTCCATGTATACTTCTTTAGAAAGTGCCAGGAGGATGTGCTCCATGAAAATGAGAAGCAAGAAAGAGGAGGACGTAGAACTGGGAAAACAGAGTCCAAAACAGAAAAGCACAAAGATCATCATCCTTGCCTCATGCCCCCTTTCTGTCAACTGCAAAGCCAGCAATCGCCAATGCTCAGTGGATCTGTCTCATGTTGCATCACTCTGACACTGACCTTGCTGTCTCCCTCTTGTACTTTTAAAGCCCCTTGTGATTACACTGGCCCACCTGGATAATGCAAGATAATCTCCCTATTTAAGGTCAGTTGATCAGTGACTTTAATTTCACCTGCAACCTTCATTCCCCTTGCTATGTAATGGAACGTACTCACAGGTTCTGAAAATTAAGACATAGACATCTCTCTTTACCATGACTTTATACCTTTCTAAACTACTTGCATTTGTTAATCTAAGTCCATATTGTTTTTATAATTTAAGATTAAGAGCATTTGATAGAGTTTTTTTAAATATAAATATGTAAGCTTTCTTTTACATCCTAATGATAAAAAGTGTGATGTTGCAGGATTAGACAAATGGAATATTCCAAAGAACTGGCAATCCAGAGACGTGTGTAGGTGGAATATAGCATTAGACAAAGATCATATATCAAACCAAGAGAAAAAAAAAAAAAAACAAACGAATGGTTCACAGAGGGAACCTGTGGTTGCTACCAGAAATAAAAGTTTTGATCTTTATCTCACACCACACACCCAAGTTAATCCCACACGGGTTAAAGATCAAAACTTCAAAAAAATTAAGAGTAGTAGGAGAAAATGTAGGAAACCATACTTGTAAGCTTGAGATAGTGAAAGGCTTTCTCATACCTCAATCCATAAAGCAAAACTTGGCAATATTAAAATAAAACAAAGTAAAAATACAAGCAACAGCCTTAGAAAAAAATTTGATAAAGTATAACAAGGAGTAGGGGCACCTGGGTGGCTCGGTCCATTAAGCTCCTGACTCTTGATTTTGGCTCAGGTCATACGTAATCTCAGGGTTGCGAGATCGAGGCCCATGTCAGGCTCCATGCTCCGCAGAGAGCCTGCTTGATTCTCCCGCTCTCTGCCCCCCACTCACTCTCTCTCACTCTCTAAAATAAATAAGTAAATCTTTTTTTTTTAAGTATCAAAAGGAGTCAATAGTCATTCTCAATAGAGATCTTCTGTAATTTGATAGGAAGACAATGCTTTAGGAAAATGAGCAAAGGACATGAACAGGTCCCCTCTCCGAAGAAGAAAACGTAAAGGCAATAAATACACGAAACTACACTCAAACTCACTAATAAGGAAAGTCATACTGCAAGGAAAGAACATGAGGGATTTCTGCAGGCACATTGTATTGGTTGAGAACTCAGACTCCGGGGTGCCGAACCTCTAGGGTTTGAAGCCTGGCTTTGCGGATTTCTCACCGGGGGCCTTGGGTGAGTTCCTTAACCTCTCTGTGCCTCAGCTTCCCTCTATGTAAAATAGGGATGGGGATAACAATAATATAGCTTAATGTTTTATTGTAAAGATGAAATGAGTTAATATATGGGAAGTGCTTCAGGGAATGCCTGGCACAGAGTAATCACTAAATATTAGTTCAATATTTTATTATGACACATGCACAAATATACACA
Source organism: Ursus maritimus (assembly GCF_017311325.1). Taxonomy (NCBI): domain Eukaryota; kingdom Metazoa; phylum Chordata; class Mammalia; order Carnivora; family Ursidae; genus Ursus; species Ursus maritimus. Next base: position 12,504,545 of record NW_024424341.1, read on the forward strand.
CATACATGCCACAAACACACACACCCAGGCACACTCAGAAGTTACTGACGTTATCTGCCCTAGCAAAAAACTGGAGATGACTTTAAATGACATCAATAGGCAGTAGATAAATAAATTTTATATCTCCAAAATTTGGAATGGCGGTTAGCTATTAAAAGGAAGGAGGAAGATCTAGGCACCAGTATCATTGGAAGATGTCTATGATACATTAGGTGGGGGAAAAAACAAGTCACAGGCATCTATAGAATGATCCAAATTCTGTTCTTTAAATTTATTATATGTAATATACACAAATGAGTATATACCTGTATGTGCACGTTTAATATGCGCAGAAAGTGTTATGAATGTTTGATACATTATCAAACTGTTCGCAAAGGTGACCACCAAGGAGGTGAGTAGCATCGGGGTGAAGGTGAAAGGGAGAACTTACCGAATAAACTTTTACATTTTTCTTTTCTCCTTTTTGTTTTATTTATTTATTTATTTATTTTTAAAGATTTTATTTATTTATTTGACAGAGAGAGAGACAGCCAGCGAGAGAGGGAGCACAAGCAGGGGGAGTGGGAGAGGAAGAAGCAGGCTCACAGCGGAGGAGCCCGATGTGGGTCTCGATCCCATAACGCTGGGATCACGCCCTGAGCCGAAGGCAGACGCTTAACTGAGGTGCCACCCAGACGCCCCTGTTTTATTTATTTATTTTTTAAAGATTATTTATTTGAGAGAGAGAGAGCATGAGTGGGGGGAGGGGCAGAAGGAGAGGGAGAGAGAGACAGAAGCACACTCTCCACGGAGCATGGAGCCCAACTCGGGACTCAATTCCACAACCCTGAGACCATGACCTGAGCTGAAGTCAAGAGTCAGACACTTAACTGACCAAGCCACCCAGGTGTTCCCCCTTTTGTTTTAAAATAAGCATGTGCTTTTCTAAAACTTACAAAAATTAAGATAGAAGAAAATCACGATGAGTTAGGATACAGTCTCAAAATACTGACGTAAAGACGATGGCAAGCGAAAGAAAATGAGGAAATCAAGTCATCCTGTAACTTTCTTTTTTCCCCAAGAAAAGAAGGAATGAGTGACAAAGGAATTAGTCTAGTTTTGCTTCAAAAGGTGTCAGTTTAGTTATGGTTTTGCAAATACTTTGAACGTGGGCTCAAAATGTCAAAGTCCTACGTCTTTCAAGGATGAAGATTCTACAGCAAATAGTCTCCATTAATTGCTTCGAATGTCCGTACTATTTTGTGAGTTTCACGTCCCCAGGGAAATGTTTGCAAAATTCAAACCATGGGCCTTCAATATTACTTAGATGACATAAACAAATTAAAATAAGGCCAGCCTAAGCCAGTTGTGTTTATCAACCTGATCCCCTCGGAAAATGAGAAATGAAGTCAAATACCCTTTAATGCTATTTATTAGTGGAGTAATATAATACATTTTGACAAGTTGAACAGTTGTAACAGGCAGCTGTTAAAGTCTCTACAGGGCCTGTTTAGAATGAAAACAGGAGGGAGAGACAGCTCTATAACTGGGTTTTAAGAACAGCTCAGCCATCAACTATATCCTAACCAAGTACTTTTATCCAGTTAATTTACGGAAGGAATCCCTTAGGGTCTCCAGCCGTCTACCGGCGCAGCTCATTAGAGCCCAGTATCCAACTTTTCTCATTGTAACACTGAAAGCATTTATGCTTAAAATGTAATTAAACTTAAAACAAACAAGATCTTTATTCCCTGATAGTCCTGCTATTTTTAAATTGACAAAGGCATGAACTTCTATAGGATTATTTCGAAAGCACTATACATTTCAGCCACTTATGGCAAGACATTTGCCCAACTGTTCATCCTGGATGCAATTAGAAATCTAAATACTTGGGTAACGGGTTTCCACTGGGAATTAAACTTGCAGATCTCTTACAAACGAGTAATGTGGTAAGACTTGCTGTCCAATGAGGTGTCTTATTGAAATATCCCAGGCCGGTTCACTTGTCACGGCTGTCGTCTTAGCCGCTCGTACTCACAGTGTATAGCTTTCATTACGAAAATAGAAATTTGTGTCCTAAGTGCTGTTACATGACTAATGCTAAATATTTAATTCCCTGGGGTTCCAATTATGGTTGAGCCCTGGCAACACTGATTCTACTTTTTAATAACAACTGTAAAAGCAATTTGAGCATTTTTCAATTAATTAAATACATAGCGAACGAGTAACCTCTTGTCATTTTGCCCTCCAGGACCTGAGCTAATTGGTGTAGAAGAAAATGTTTTGAAAATTAACTGATATTCCGGTCGGCACAGTTATACCATTAAACTCTGGTTTGCAGAATGAAGTTTGTCTTCTAATAGTTACACTCCATAGAGTCCGCAGATGTGAGGAAGTACCTACGTTTTATGTACTTAACGGTGCCTCTAATTAGAGCAGAGTTGAAAGTCGAGCGTTGCTTCTCTAAACACCAGTCAGTATCAATAACGCTTTGCATTGTTCACAGATAAATGCAAGAGATTTCAACAGGGGAAGGCTTCCCGGATTTCATTCCGTGTATTCACGATTTAGCTTAGCCATTTAAAAAGTTTGCCCGTAAGAATTCCTATCGTTAATTATAGTCACACACACAAAGAGCCCCCAAAATAAATTCTGACATTTCTGTCACAGGAGAAAGTTCCACACCAAACGTCTGGGAAAGTTCTTCCTTTTCAACACTGTCGCAGTTTCTCCTTCCGCCACAGAACAATGTCATAATAAGTTCTAAATTGGTTTCTCAGCTTTGGAAGTACGGTGACGATGAATCATAAAAGCAGATGCTGTTTTACCCACATTTTTAAATGAACCTTTTTCTGAAGTGCAATGAAATCTGATTAAAGAGACCATCTCCTTGTAGAAAAACGTCTCTGACAGGTGTTCTTCCAGCCTCGAGTCTTGATTGGCCATAATCTAAAATCCATGCTCGGAAAGCGAATGCCTTTTCCGCAGCTGTCTTTCTAACAGAGATGATCCCCTAAACAGGTTTCACTGAATTAGGAATCTCAGCAAAAGCATTGTGGCTCATGGAATAAGACACGGAAAGTGAAATTAATCACTCTGGGAGAGAGGGGAAAAATAATAGGGAACATGTAATCATTTCCATACCAATTTTTAGGGTTTAAGTCTTCAATATTTTGAAGATTTTAGTAACATCTTTGAGAAATGAACTTTAATTACAGGATTAACTTGATGGTCCCCGTCTGTTAATATAAATAGATCAGCCTTAATTTTGTGATTTTTTAAGAACTAAAGTAGATAATGAGAGCATTTTAGAATGTGGGGGGGTTGGGGGGACTCCTCAGGAAGGATCTAGTCTGTCATTGAATACACGCCCACACATAAAAATGAAAAGAAAAATAGACACCTGCTTATGGTTTATTTCAATATTACTCTATATGGAAGGTAGCATCGTATCAGACCTTCAAAACCATTGGCCATCGGCTTAATATGGCCTATCATTAACAATTCTTTTTTTTTTTTAAACATTAACAATTCTTTAAAAAAAAGCCACAGAATTTGTAAATGACGTATTAAATCCAGTATTGCCAATGATGTTATTTCCAGCCCAAAGAACAGCTTAAATTTTAAAATCTAGTGTCAAATAAAGACACAAGTGGTAAAGATATTGTTTGTATTAAGGAATGGGTAGGAAAGGATTCCAAAATAATTTAGTACTTAGTTCTGAAAAAGGATTTCATTAACAGAATACTAATCCGCGACCAAAACACAACTAAGTAAAGCAATACGAGGCTCCCTAAAACACTGGACAATCGCCACATGATAACCAAAGCCTCTGTATTTCGACCCGGGGCCCTTAAACTATTGACCAGCTGGCCCTCGGATCCCAAAAAGGCAGGAGCAGATCCGGGCTAGTTGAAGACAATAGACTTATCTTCAGGATCACACGCCCATCAAATTCCCCTCCTCCTCGTTTTAGATGACCCGAGGCTTCATCTACTCAGAACGGTTGGCTGTTCCAATCTGAGAACATTGAGAACCAAGTCGCACCTACGACTCACCAGTACAATTACATAGGAGCTGGGGGTTGGGGGGAGCTCACTGGTCTGGGAAGCAGAGGTCTGGGCTCAGTCCCAAAGGTACTAAGTGTGGTATGACCTGGGGCAGGTCACTAGATGCCCCGCACCTCTGATCTCCCTGTTCTGACATGCGGGATCATATAATCCCTGCGTTGTGCTGAAGACTCCATAAGAAAACATGATGAAACACTGGAGAGGCTGCAAAGCGCCATGGAAATGTTAAGATAACCAAGACGTCCGGTCTAACGTTCACCTACTGGGACCTTTAACAACACATTTTTCATTCGTTTATTGTGCAAAGAACCTGAAGTTTAAAATGTATGTAATGCATCCATAATCATGTGCATTTAAAAAATTAGAATAATTGGGGCATCTGGGTGGCTCAGTCGGTTAAGCGTCTGCCTTCGGCTCAGGTCATGATCCCTGGGTCCTGGGATTGAGCCCCATGGGGGGTTCCCGGCTCAGCAGGGGAGCCTCTCCACCACCCCAACTCACGCTCTTGCTCTCTCTCAAATAAATAAATAAAATCTTTAAAAAAAATAAAATAAAAATAAATTTTTATTTTTATATAAAAACTCCACAGTTCTGACCAGAGAGTCTTTTAGAATTAAGGCGTTAGCTTTCGTCCCAATAAATTACAAGCCTAAAGAACATATGTTGAGCATTTTATAAAAAAGGAAAAAGAAGCAATAGGATAAAGAAGAAAAGGAGAACTAGCAGGCTATTATTACAACATAGGCATCATTTAATAAACTCTGAACTAAAATGAGGTCTGCGACACGAGGTCCAGAGCTCCCCCACACCGTAGGGAACCATCGACTTCCGCAGAGCCCTGCCAAGCAGAGAAGCGTGTTGAGGGAAGGAGTTAGAGCAGCTATCCCCCAGTTAAATATCCAGTTGGCCGAAACACACGGAGCATGGACATGTTTGGGAACAAGGGTTTTTGCAGGGACAAGGGCAGTTTGCAAATTAATACACCACTGCAGAATGGGAGCTGCGAGTGGGCCCCCAGAAGTCCTTTCTTGGGTTGGCCTGTATTGTAAGGAGCGCCCTCGCTGGTCCCCAAGTGCACAAAGCATGAAAAGAGCAATCTGAAGAGCAGAGGAAGGACTATAGGTAGGACCGGTGAGAAGTCGAGATGACAGCAACTGAACAAACGGGACCATTTTAACAAATGGCAAGGAGAACTGAAAATAAATAAATAAATAAATAAATAAATAAATAAATAAATAAAACAAAACAAAACTCCCATGTCCTTTAACGAGAGCTGAGTTAGACAGGACAAGTCTTCCTGATGACCGTGAGTTCCCATCAAAGTTCAATGAGACTCGGTTTCCAAGATAAGAGGGAAAGGCATGATCCAATTTTAAAAGGTTTCCCTCGCAAATAGTTAATGTTCATTCTTGAAACTTGGCTATCTTGTATAACCCACTCCCTGAGGGTTCCAGATTATCGTGGTTTTACTGTAGTTAGATAGTTTTATGGTTAATGTACTGTGGTATAAATAAATACAGCTTAGCCTAAGCGTCTCCACTGAAAATATGTATGTCATAAAATGACAAATAAAATAGGTCAATAACCAAACCCATAGTAAATAATTCAAGCATAAAAGTACATAACATCAGAATAAACTAAAACTGATCCTCTTCAGGCGTGATACATTTATTCAATGGACTTCGACGGTAAAAAGAGATGTCCGAAGATAAATGGTGAGAAAGGAGGTATCAAAATCGCTAACTTACACCCTTTTGATAAAATCTAAATAGTTATGTGCCACATTCATGAGAAAAGCCTATAGAAAAACAAAGCTAGCTAGAATATTATAATATTCTACACCAGGCTGATTTGATTTGACATCATAAAGACGTAGTAGGTGCTCACTAAATCGATGTTGCCCAGAAATATAATTGATAAGTGGCTTGAATGTCCTATAAATTAAAGGTAGGAGATATCAGGAATATCACCAATGCTTCCTGGGAGTGTTTAGACATCTAACACACAAGGAAAGAGAAAGAATCTGAGATCGTCAAGGACACTGTTCCACTGCCAGCTACGAAAGACACACCGACTAGGACCGCGTCTAAGAGCAGAAGCAGCTGGGTGAACAATGTCCTGCTCTGCTTAGCTTCCAGGGTAGGGACTGTGGCCAATCTGAAGACACGCCAAACAGCATCAGGAGACAACGAGGACAAAGTCAGGGTTCCAGCCTCACAGCTCCCTCGGCTCTAGCGTCATTACTAGTTGGTCCTGTTCAGTCAGGACGACAGAAGAGGCCGTGATATGTGACTTCGAGGAGACAGGGAGGCAGAGTGACCTCCACGGAGCCCCTTGGGGGCCAAGGGAGGTGACAAAAGACTCTATCTTCCTTCACCCCCTTGCCTGGTGCTGGTTACATCAGGGTTTGAGTAACCCCACTGTTTTGGATTTTAATTGACGGGGCCTCTTGGGTTTGGGCATTTCAGAGAGTACATGACTGTGGACACGAGCGTGCTCGCCTTTCACGTCTACTGGCTAAGTGCACGCGTCGGTCCACCGTCTACTGCTCTATTAACTCAAAGACATTAGTAGTGGTAACCTTCGCAGGTTTTCACACAGGCTGCGAATTCTAGACAGTCTATCTGGACCATGGACCATTCCAGGTGTACCCCAGTTTAGGAAAAGTTTAACTCGACTTTCCCAGGTCCCACATTCACACAGCCCACCAAACCCCAGGCAGGGCGAGGCTGCCATTCCAGAATCGCTTCATGACAACACTTCATTCCCAAACAGCTCCGGAGCGGGAACCTCTCTCGTTCTCTCTCGTGAAGACCTGGGTGAAGGATTAATTTTACAAACACTTCCACGGTGTTCAGTGCATGTCACGCAGCCTTCACTGTCGTTACACTGTCAGGAAAGGACAACTCGAGCCTCTGCTCCTGATAGGCAAGTAGAAGCAGATGATGCATTGTTTGTGCTGTTTGGAAAGAAGAAGAAAAGATCCAGGGATTTAGAAAGTCTAAAGGTAAAGCTAGCGAGGCGTCTGAATGGTTGTTTAGAGACAGGGCAGAAGAAGGGGGATATTCTCTCTCCTTTGAGTGGGGGTTGACCAACTACAGCCCGTGGGCTAAAATGCAGCCTGCGGCCTGTTTTTGTAAATGTTACTGGAAGACTTTAGTCAAAGTGTCATTGGAACGCAGCCATACCCACTTGCCCGTGGCTGCTTTTGCCGCGCAGTGACAAAACATCCAGTTCCAGTGGATGTTGTCTGGCCCACAAAGCCGAAAATATTCACTCTGTGGCTCGTTAGAGAAAAGGTTTGCTAAGCCCCGCTTCCTTGGGGCTGTCTCTGGGAAGGATGGGCATCCCAGGAGAGCTGCCCCCATCCTGGAAAGCTACTGCCCTACCCCCTACCTCAATTAGCCTCTTCCCTGCTCTCCCCCATCCCTGAGATATCCAGATGCTGGTTTCAGAGTTGTTTAGTAAGGACGTGGCAGGGCCCGCTGGGGTCTACTCCAGGAAAGCAACCACTGCGGGAGGAGATGCGCGGCTGGGATGGTAGACAACGATGCTAACGGAGTCCCCTGGTCGGGTGGTGAGCAGCCTTGCAAATGGCGCTGAGGGGCAGGAGAGTGTTAGGCAGGGGCTGTCCCCCTGAATGATTTCAGCAAGGGTGTGAGAGGATCAGATGAGGTGAGAGGTGTCTCTGTTCTCCCACATGCTGCTGTACCCTTCCCACCATGTCCACTCTGAAATTCCCTAATCATCCTTCTCTATGGACTTCAGGCAGTTCGACCTCCTTCCCTGGGCACTCAGGGCACTCTCTGACAACTGCAAAAGTCTATTGTTAACACCCAAGTCATCATTTTTCTCAACTGCCTCTTTGTCCCATGCTTTTCCATCTACCTGTAATGATGGACCAATGGTTTGAAGTTGTTTGATTTTGTTTCTAATTCCAATCTTCTGCAGATCAGTATTTTTGTAAAATACAAAATCATGCACTTGGGATATCAGGGCAATGTCAAATTGCTATGCAAATTTCTCCAATCTTTTTCTTATCTTTGATGTTTATCTTGTCACAGGCTGATAATAAACATCTGTGTCAATAAATTCAGGAAAGGGGCAGATACAAAATTAATATACAAAAATCAGTAGTATTTCTCTACGCTAACAACAGATTTTCTGAAAAAGAAATTAAAAAGCAATCCCATTTTTAACAGCACCAAATACAATAAAATAGTGATGAATAAATTTAGCCAAGGACATTGATGAAAATATAAGACATTGATGAAAGAAATTGAAAAAGACACAAATAAATGGAAAGGTATCCTGTGTACATGGATTGGAAAAAATTAATATTGTTAAAATGTCGATATTACCAAAAGATTGAATGCAATCTCTACCAAGACTCTAATGGCACTTTTTGCAGAAATACAAAAAACATTCCAAAAATTTATACAGAACCACAGAAGATCTCCCGAATAGCAAAAGTAATCCTGAGAAAGAACAAAGCAGGAGGCATCACACTTCCTCATTTCAAGCTATATTATAAAACCATAGTAATAAAACAGTATGGTACTTGCATTAAAAAACAAAGAGACCAGTGAAACAGAATTGAGAGCAGAGAAATAAACCCACATACATGGTCAATTAATATTTAATAAGGGAGGCAAGAATAATCCTGGAGAAAAGCAGTCTCTTCAATAAATGGGATGGGAAAATTGGAAATTCCAATGTAAAAGAATGAAACTTGACCCCTATCTTTCACCACTCACAAAAATCACCTCTAAATGGATTAAAGACTTACATATAAACCATGAAATTCCTAGAGGAAAACACAGGATAAAGGCTCCTTGACTTGGGTCTTGGTAATGAATTTTTTAAAACCACACCTCACAAGCAACAAAATAAAAAACAAACAAGTGGACTGTATCAAACCAAAAAGCTTCTGCACAGCAAAAGAAACCACGAACAAAATGAAAAGATGATCTATAGAATGGGGAAAAGTATTTGCATATATCTGAAATTTCTATATATCTGATAAGAAGTTAATATCTAATATATATAAACTATTGAAAGAATTCATACAACTCAATAACAAAACAAAACAAACAAAACCCAAAATAAACAAATAATCCAATTATAAAATGGGCAAACACTTGAATAGACTTTTTTCCAAAGAAGATAGAGGAACTCGCAACAGGTACATGACAAGACGCTCCCCATCACTAATCACTAGGGAATGCAAACGAAAACCACAATGAGATATCACATCACACCTGTTAGAATGACTCTCACCAAAAAGACGAGAGATAACAAATGCTGGCATGGATGGGAAGAAAAAGGAACCCTTGTAAACTCTAGCTGGGATTACAAATTAGTACAGCCACTATGGAAAACAGTATGGAGTTTCCTCAAAAAATTAAAAATAAAACTACCAGTAATCTATCAATCCATTTGCTGGGAAAATATCCAAAGGAAATCAGACACTAACTTAAAAAGATATCTGCACCCCCATGTTCATAGCAGCATTATTTATAATAGCCAAGACACGGAGAGACTCCAAGAATCCACTGATGGCTGAATGGATATTCATAGATAGAGCTACAAGGAGAAATAAATGAATCTACTATTACAGTTGAAGACTTTAACACCCTTCTATCATAAACGAATAGACCCAGCAATTAGAAAATCAGTAAGGACATAATTGGAACTCAACACCACCATCAATAAACTAGCTATAATGGACATCTATTGATTATTTCATCCAACAATAGCAGAACACACATTCTTCTCAAGCTCACATGGAACATTCACTAAGGTAGACTACATTCCAGGCCATAAAACACACTTCAACAAATTTAAGAGAATAGGATTCATACAATATATGCTTCCAAACTACACTTGAATTAAACTCAGTGAAACCAGTAAGATAGTTGAAAGACTCAAAATAATTGAAAATTAAATAACACATGGGTCAAAGAAGAAATCTCAAGAGAAATTTCAAAACATTTTGAACCAAACGAAAATGAAAACACGACTTAGCAAAATTTGTGGGATGGAAGGAAAGCAGTGCTTAGAGGAAAATTCATAGCTTTTGAATGCATTTATTAGAGAAAAAGAAAGTTTTTAAAAACAATAATCTAAGTTTCCACCTTAGGAAATTAGAGAAGAAAAAGTTAAATCCAAAGTAAGCAGAAGAAAAGAAATAATAAAAATTAGAGCAAGAATCAATTAAATTAAAACCAAGAAATCAATAAAGAAAAATCAATGAAACCAAAAGCTAGTTCTTTGAAAAAGATCACTGAAATTGATAATCCTCTAGCCAAGCTAATTAAGAAAAAAAGAGAGAGAGCACAAATTACTAATATCATAAGTGAGGGGCGCCTGGGTGGCACAGCGGTTAAGTGTCTGCCTTCGGCTCAGGGCGTGATCCCTGCGTTATGGGATCGAGCCCCACATCAGGCTCCTCTGCTATGAGCCTGCTTCTTTCTCTCTCACTCCCCCTGCTTGTGTTCCCTCTCTCGCTGGCTGTCTCTCTCTCTGTCGAATAAATAAATAAAATCTTTAAAAAAAAAAATAAGTGAAAGGGGGACATCAGTGCAGATCCAATGGACAATAAAAGGATAATAAAGGAATGAATGTCATGTTTACAAATTTAACAATCTAGATGAAGTAGACCAATCCCTTAAAAGACGCAATCTGCCAAAACCTACCCAAGGATAAACAATCTGAATAGGCCTCTATCTATTCAAGAAATTGAGTCAATAATTAATAATCTTCCAAAACAGACAACACTAGGCCCAGATGGGTTCACTGGTGAATTCTACCAAACATTTAAGAAAGAAATTATACCGATTCTCTTCAGTCTCTTTTGGAAGACAGAAGCAGAGGGAAAACTTCCTAACTCATTCTATAAGGTCAGTGTTACCATAGCACCAAAACCAGAAAAAGACGTTTAGACATTATAAAAAAGAAAATTACAAACCAATATCTCTCATGAACAGAGATGCGAAAATCCTCAACAAAATACTGGCAATTAAGTCTAACAATGTATAAAAAGAATTATATAACACGGGTGCAGAATTACACACCACAGCTGTATGAATGGGATTTATGTCAGGTGAGCAAGGCTGGTTCAACATCAGAAAATCAATTAATGTAATCCATCACAACAACAGGCTAAAAGAGAAAAAAAAAATCACATGATCTTATATGGAGGAAAAGCATTTGATGAAATCCTACACTCATCCATGACCAAAACTCTCAGTACACTAATAGAGTAGAATTTCCTCAATTTGATAAAGCATGTCAGCAAAAACCCCTGCAGCTAACATCATACTTCATGGCGAGAAAACAGAAGCTTTACCATGGAGATTAGGAGAAGACAAGGATGTCTCAACTCACCACTCCTTCTCATTAGATGTCCTAATTAATGTAATAAGACAGAAAAAAGAAATAAAAGGTATACAGATTGGGAGCAAAGAAATAGAACTGTATAAGCAGATAACATGAATGTCTATGTAGAAAATTGGAATCAATAACCCCCCAAAACCCTGTAATTAATAAACAATTACAGCAAGATAGGAGGATACAAGTTCAATATAGGAAAGTCAATTGCTTTCTTATATGCCAGCAATGCATAAGTGGAATTTGAAATTATAATTATAATGAAATACTTAGGTATAATCTAACAAAATATGTACAAGATCTCTATGAGGAAAACTACAAAACTCTGATGAGAGAAATAAAAAAAAAACTAAATAAATGAAGAGATAGCTCATGTTCATGGATAGGAAGACCCAATATTATCAAGATGTCAGTTTTTCTCAACCTGATCTATACATTACATGCAATCCCAATAAAAATCCCAACAAGTTATTTGTCAAAATAGACAAACTGATTCTAAAATTTATATGGAGAGGCAAAGATCCAGCATAGTTAACATAACATTGAGAAAGAACAAAGTTGGAGGCCTGACACTACCACTTGAAGACTAACTAAAAAGATACTAATCAAGACAGTAGCATTGGTGAGACAATAGATGAATAGAAAAGAAACTCCAGTGGCAACCCTCCCTCTTCAGGAGCTTTGTACTATTGTTCGATACTACTGCTTTGATGCCCCCCCCCAAAAAAGATGAATAGATCAATGGAATAGAATAGAGCCTAGAAACAGACCCACGTAGGGACTCCTGGGTAGCTCAGTCAGTTAAGTGTCTGCCTTTGGCTCAGATCATGATCCCAGGGTCCTGGGATGGAGTCCCGAATCGGGCTCCCTGTTCAGTGGGGACTCTGCTTCTCCCTCTCCCCCACCCTTCCCCCTGCTCATGCTGTCTCTCTCTCATATAAATAAATCTTTAAAACAAAACAAAACAAAACAAAAAAGAGACAGACCCATGTAAATCCAGTAAACAAATCTTTGATAAAGGAGAAGAGGCAATACATGGAGCAAAGAGAGTTCTTTTCAACAATGGTGTTGGAACAAGTGGACATCCATATGCAAAAAAGTGAATCCAGACACAGACTTTTAGCCCCTCACAGAAATTTATTCACAATGGGTTACAGACCTATATGTAAAACATAAAATTATAAAACTCCTAGTCGGTAATATAGGAGAAAGTCTGGGTGACACCGGATTTGATAATAAGTTTTTACAGACCGCTAAAGGCATGATCCATGAGAGAAAGAATTGGTAAGGTGGATTTCATTAACATCAAAATTTTTTGCTCTGTGAAAGACACCATCCAGAGAATGAAAAGACAAACCATAGACTTGGAGAAAACATTTGTGAAAGACACATCTGATAAAGGACAGTTACCCAAAATAGACGTAGAATCCTTAAAATTCAGCAATAAGAAAATGAGCGACCCAACTCAAAAATGGGCCAAAGACCTTATCAGGCACCTCCACAAAGAAGATATACAGCTGGCAAATAAGCACATGAAAAGATACCATAGGCCATCAGTGAACTGCGAATTAAAAGAATTATAAGATAGCACCGCACACTTATTAGAATGGCCAAAGTGCAAAGCATTGATACCACCAAGTGCTGGTGATGATACGGAGCAACAAGAACTCTCATTCATTGTTGACGGTAATGGACAATGATACAACCATTTTTGCAGACAGTTTGGCAACTAAATATAAAACTAGATACTCTTACCATACATTTCAGCAATGGCCCTCCTTGGTATTTACCCAAAGGAGTTGAAAATTTATGTCCACCCAAAAACCTGCACACAGATATTTATAGCAGCTTTAGTCATAATTGCCAAAATGTGGAAACAACCAAGATGTCCTTCATTAGGTGAATGGATAAACTGTGGTACATCTACACAATGAGATGTTATTCAGCCCTAAAAACAGAAGTGAGCTATCACACTAGGAAAACACACGGAGGAACCTTAAATGCAGATTACTAAGCGAAGGAAGTCAATCTGCAAAGCTGCATACTGTGTGATTCCAACTATAACATCTGGAAAAGACAAAGCTACAGAGACAGGAAGAGGTCAGTGGTTGACAAGAGTTAGTGGGGAGGAGGAAGGAGGGGTGAGTAGGTGGAGCACAGGATTTTTAGGGCAGTGATACTATTCTGTATGACACTGTAATGGTGGATACATATCATTATACATTTGTCCAAATTCACAGAATGTCCAACACCAAGAGTGAAGTGAACTCTAATGTCAACTATGGACTTTGGCTGATTATGATGTGTAAATGTAGGCTCATCCATCCTAACCAATGTCCCACTCTGATGGGAATGTTGGTAGTGGGGGAAGCCTCCCATGATAGTAGGAACAGATTGAGGTGTGGGATTTAAGAGGTTTTAGAAGGTAAAACTGACCCAACCTGATAGAAGCTATGAGAGTAACACTGACCCGATTTGGTAACTAGGGCAAGAGCGATGTCATGAACCAATACAGTATGTTCAGGAGGGCATGGGAAGAAGTAGACTCAGGGCAGAGAGGACAGAGGGGTGATCGGGAGCTGTCCCAGTAGACAGCTGAAAATCTGAGACCAGGGTTCAAGCAAGGGAACGGTCCTGAAGGGAAGGTAGTGCTCCTGAGAGCAGTCATCTTTGAGGGGTACGTCAAAGGAGGTGGTCTACAAAAGCCACAGGGTCAGAGGCCAAAGAACCCAGGGACAGCAGCATCTCAGAAGCCAAAGACACTGTAACATGCACAGTGTGGTTAAGTCCAGTGAGATCGAAAACCATCAGATCTAGCCCTTTGGGTAATTAGAAAACCAGATCATGTGTGACGAATGGAAAGTCAGAGTGGAGAAAGCGAACATAAAGCCATATTTCTACAGACACATCTTTCTACAAGCTCGGCAGTGAAGCAGGGAATATTCTGAGTGGAGCTTAGTGGGAGACGCTGAGTCTACAGGGAACATTTTAGAATGGGAGCAATTGAAGAAAAGAAATTAAGCAAAGAGGGAGATTTTTAAGATGCAAATTAGCCAAGAAATTGGGAGAAAATGGAAAAGAGAAAACAAGGGGTTAGCTAGACAGGAGACAAGCTACCCATTCTGAAAAATGAGGACGGTAGTAAGGTTGGGCACGGAAAAGGTATGGAAATAACTTATCATGGTTTGCTCAAAAATCGATCTCATTCGGTTTTACAATCAAAATGTGCACTAGCTCAGCTTCTCAGTGGATGTCAAGGTTTTCAAAGTCAAAAATTCAAGTCAGTACCAAGTTCCAACCCCCTTCTAACTCTAAAACCTGGGTATTCCAACTCAACTATTTTGGTTCTCACTCTTATGAGCAAACAAGTTCAAACTCTATTTCGTAAGCACTCTGCAATAGTCAGGAATTACTACGGTCCATATCTACTCGTCTCTGCTTCCCACCAGCCCCACCTCGTCGGGTAGAAAGTCAAGGTGGCCCTGAACTCTGTTTTGTGTTCCTCCTGTGAACATGGCGGCGCCCTCGGAGGTGTAAGTGTCATTATCATGGCTGTGAGAGTCCTAAGTTTTCCTCATGATGTACGTCAATTACAGCAAGCAGATATAGACAGGAATATCATAAAAAGCTACCTTTGTGATTAACAATCCACCGGCTAGACTATAAACTCTGTGAAGGAAGAACCGTGCCCACTGTAGTCTCTACGCTATGACCAATGCTAGCCAGTATCCAGTGCCTCGTAGATGTTAAGTAAGTACATGTGGAATGAATGCCTGAGATAATAAGATCCAGAGAATATTACATACTGATCACTTAAGCTTATGTTGTAATCCAAACTCATCAAGTTTCCCAAAATAAAAAAATATTCTCCAGTGCTTTTGCTTGGAAATGTTTTTGCCCCTCTCTATCTTAAAATTTCTATGCACAATTGAAATTTAGTACACTTCATGTTTTGGGGGACAGCTATGGCTGGGAACACTCACTTTACTCCCTTTACGTACTTTTCAACCCCATCTTTTTCCAAACAAACATTGCCTGGTAATACTGAACCGTTCATCTCAGTCTGGCTTTTCACAGCTGTATCACATGCTGAGGAACATTTAATAAGGAAAGAAAACACATTTTTTTGAGACATTTTCCCATTAAGAGAAAAAACAAATTGCACCACTGGGGAAGAGACCTGGTCCCCACCTGCTTACTAGATGTTGAGTTCCAAACTCCTTAGCTATTCTACTAGGCCTCAAAACCAGCTGCTTGGCCCACACGGTGTCTCTTATTCCCATAAGACCTACCCTCCTGGGATCTCGGTCCCAGAACACCAACACCATGACCTGATTGTTTAAGTCCTGTGGACACCCTCGTGGTCATACTTTTCCTTTACCCTCATATGAAGCCAGTCACTAAGCCCTTTTATTTCTAGCATCTCCGTGTTTCCCATCAATCCTTCAACACCTCTCCTTCCCTGGCCCCTCTCCTAGCTCAGACAACCGTTCCCTCCCTCCTGAACACTTACTCGCAACCGTCAGCCAACTAGTCTCGCACCACCCGCTCTTGCTGGAATCCACTGCGCTCCCCCCACCCCCAAGGCCACCAAAGAGGCATCTATAAAACTCACACCTGATCAGGCGGACCTAAGATGAAGTCCAAGCTCCTCGCCAGGCAGACGAAAGCCCTCTGCAGCCCAGCTGCCTCTCATCTCTCTTTCCCATCTCCGCCCACACCCTTCTTGCTCTTCTCAAACTTCTCAGACTCCCAAATGCATCAGCCTCTCCTGCTCTTTTCGGTCTTTGCTTCCCTCTGCCTGGAGCCTTCTTCCTTCAGGGCTCCACCCTAATGCCCCTCTCTTCCGGGAAGCCTTCCTTGACCTTGTCCGCTATTCTATCAGGCTTGGTTAGGAATTGCGCCCCTGTGGGCCCACAGCATCTTGGCTTTCCCTCTTACTGTGCTGGGCTGAAATGGTGAAATGGTCTGTTTACGCTCTGTCTCCAGAGTAGAGGCTAAGCCCTACGCCCCACAAGCAAACACAGCGTGCTGTTCACCATTGCATCTCCAGGCCTGAGCCCCATGCTCACTTCGCTGAATTCAGGGAACATGTGGGATTCATATTTGGTTCCCTGGATTTATCGCAATGCTTAGATACGGCAGGTAGGCCTGAATAGTAGTGAACGAATGCGGTGTTCTACTGGCTGAAATGCAGTTCTGAGATTAACACGCTTGAACTGGCGACTTACGCCCACATTTGGTGCCCAGATGTCGGTATGACATGTACAGACGGGAAGTAGACATTTATTTCTGACATACGTAGAATAAGATACACCAGGAATAGGGCTGCGACAACAGCATCCCTAAGTTGAATTCCCAGAACTGGGGACAGGCATCTTCAAGTCGGCTGCACTTGCTTTTTGCTCTTGATTTAAACGATCCTGGTTATGACTTACTAGCTAGTCATTTCGTCTTGCTGGGACTCAGTTTCTCCCTATGTGAAATGAGGCTTTTCCAGATTCAAAAGCCTGCAGGAGGAAGTGGCCTGCTATTTTTACACATTGAGTTTGAAAGGCATTTGGAATAAGAAGGCTCCGGAAAAAAAGAAAATACTCTACCAACGGGTCTTGCAACTCACACTTTAGTGTATTCATACATAAAAGTTTAAAGATGGCGAGTGGGGTAAGGTAATTTAGCAATAAGTTGTTCTAAAACCATTTTGTGGAGAATACATATATAAACAATTATAGACAAAATTATAAAGTGCCTGGTATTTTAGAAGAATATACAGAGAATACAGCAATCATGGCAGAGTCAGGAAGTCTAGTGGTAACCAACCTATGATTTGCAGTATTTGTAAAAAAAATTTTAAAAAACTGACTAAAATTGCACTGTTTTATTTTATTTTTTAAACTGCTAAACAATATTACAAGATGAATCCACAATGCTTCCTCCTCATATATACTCAAAACTCTTACGTCACCGACCTAGTGTAGCTCTTCCACGACGCACATAGTGTTGGCGACGCCATATAGTTGGGTATATTGGGATCGATATCATTACGTATAAAACCCCGAGCACCTTAATTTTGATGTCTTTTATAACCACTTTGAACAAATCTACAATTTACACAAATGTAGAGAAACTCTAATAGATGCTTAGGTCTCTTCCTCTTCCAAGTTCCCAAGTTTAAGGGGCCTCGGTGATATGAGAACTTCCTATTTTAGTTTCCTAAAATTAGATGCATATTTAGAAAAGGCCCTTAATCTTACCACCTTGAGCACTTAAAAAAAAATGAGCAGAAATACTTGTATTCTCTTAGCTTACTCAAAATAGTTGCTTAGTGAAGTCATCAGCTCTCTCTAAATGTTACACATCTTTTCTTGATGTAAAGTTTTATCTATATACAATCTTGGAGTTTTCATTTTGGAGCTTTAAGAACTTTAAGTTCTTTTGTTATTGAAAGACCAAAATAAACTAAAATTTTAAGAAGTATAATAGTCTTATAGATTATACATTTAAGACACGAGAAAAGTGTAAAACCTCTTATTCCTTATCAAACATAAAGGGAGGGAAAGCAAATATTTTGTTTTACACATACACACACACACAAACAGATGGAGATTTAAAGCTAAAACATACTTCCAAGCCCTAGTTTTAGGAGGAAGAGTATCCGTTTGTTTTTTCACTCAAACCCACGTATTTAAATTCAAATATTACTTTTTTTTTTTTTTTTAAGATTTTATGTATTTATTTGACAGAGAGAGAGAGAGAAGAAGGAGAGCAAGTGCAAGCAGGGGGAGCTGCAGGCTGAGGCAGGGGGAGAGGGAGAAGCAGGCTTCCCCCTGAGCAGACAGCTGGATGTGGAGCTTGATCCAAGGACCCCTAGATCATGACCTGAGCTGAAGGCAGACGCTTAACCGACTGAGCCACCCAGGCACCCCGCAAGTATTACTTTTTTAAATAGCATGCCCCATTTCCGGTGAGTTCCTAAAACATAGCAAGCTGTTAAATAAGACTTTTGGGCAGTGACGTACCCCTTCAATGCCCCAGGAAATTCTAGCCAGACCAGATTCCACTCCACTTTCAACAAACCACACAAGAGCTCATTTCCGTCTCTTTGCTGATATCCTCCTCCGTATCACGTTTATGCTCCTTCAAAATTCCAGTCGGCCATCTTCCGTGAGGCCTGCTCCGGCAGTTCTAGCTGGCCTAGCCTTTCTCCTGAGTTCTGAAGGGTCTGGATTTCTAGTAATGCGCAGTCATGTTGGTCTCTCAGTTTCTTTTTACTTTCTCTCCTGTCCCCACCCCCTAATCTATGCCCTATGAGAACCAGGCTAAAAGAAGAGGGGGGCTGTCTTGCCTTCTTTCCTGTTCGGTTCCCAGCACCTGGAAGTGCCGGAACATGGGTGCTTCAGTAGCTGCTTAATGATGAGTGACCTACTGGTATTTAAAGATCACACGTGCACATGCTATCTTTTATCCAGGTCCTTTTTAAGGGCAAGGACTATGTTATTGTCTTAGATCATTTCTATCACCATGGTCATAAATATAACAGGCTAAAGATAGAAACTATATTTAGAAGCACGGAAAGATTGGGGTCTCCAGAGCCTAGTGCCTCACTCAGAAAAGTTAAAGATTTATAATATTGACTTTTGTTAGCAGGATCATTGTAACCAGTAAATGACATCCAATGCTTCTAAAAAGCTCAGTCTTTGGTGAGAGTTTCATAAATATATATATATATATATATATATAAAATAGGGGAAAATCAGAATAAAAATGGTCCTCGAACAATCTTTTCAGTGGGTCTCCCCCCAAATATGGCATACCTGGTTTTGTACATGTCTCGTTATGCTGAGGTAAATACAATAAAACATACAATATAATTTCCACCAGGTTGGGAACAGAGCTGTTTCTTCCAGTAAGCATCGTATAAAGTAGTTGCATCTTTAGGGGTCGTGTACTAGAAAAAGACACTTTTTGGTTTTTGTTTCCTTCTTTTTCTTACAAACAGAAGTCTTATAGTCCAATTAAATGAGCATGAAACGCAACGCTACTGAAACCAACTGTTAAGATAATGAACTAATCCTACAAATAAAAACTGCAGGCGAGAGGATAGTGACAAAAGCACGAGTCCATCAGTTGGGAAGCTACACGATATATCCTTGAATGCCAAGTCTCTAACACTTAGAAAGTTCCCCCATGTCTCTCCCAGTAACCGCCAGCTCTGCAGCTACTTCTCTACAGTATATATCGACCTTTACTTACATACAAATTGCTTACCAAAAAAAAAAACCAAAAAAACAATTTTTTTTCAAAAGTATTTCTCTAAAAATAAGAACAAAATCTAGGTTGTGGAGAACTGTTTTTGCTATCTGGCTACAAGTTATGCGAGATAGTCTGCATATTTTAAAATCAGAAACAAATCCAGTTAAAGCAAAGACACCGCAAAAATGTCGATGTCCGCCTTGTCTCCCCTTCCACACACACAAAATCAAGTCTAGTCATAAAAAGAAGTACTCTATGTAATTATCATATGACCCACAATTGCACTCCTGGGCATTTTTCCCAGGAAAAACGAAAACTTATGTTCACACAAAAACCTGTACACGAATGTGTAGAGCAGTTTTCTTCCTAGCAGTCGGAACCGGAACAACCCTGAAGTCCCGACTGGTGAATGGTCAAACAATCTGTGGGACCACCATGCCATGGAATACTACCCAACGATAAAGAAGACCAAAGTCCTGAGAAGTGCAGTTTGAATCTCCAGAAAAAATATGCTGAGTGAGAAAGGCCAATTCCCCAAGGTAACACACAATAGAATCAACTTATAGAACACTCTTGGCAAAGACAAAATGCTAGAGATGGAGAACAGGCGAGTGGTTATTGGGGTTAAGGAGGGGGCCGGGGAGAAGTGAGTATGGATATGAAGGGAATGTTCTGTACCGCGAGTGTATCGATGTTAACGCCCAGGCTGTGATATTACACTACATATTACGAGTCACTATTGGGCAAAACTGGGTAAAAAGTATAAGGGATCCATCCCTCCATTAGTTAGTATAACTGCATGTGAAATCTGTACTTATCTCGAAATACAAAGTTTAGTTAAAAATTTAAAAAGAAGAAACATTCTAGCCTAATACATTTACCTGGCGAGATTGAGATCCGAGCTTAAGAATACATCACAGCACCTTTGATGCTTTGTAAAAACTACAGAAGTGGATTGAGTACAAACTGGGCCAAGCACAAAATAGAGACCCGCAGCAGTTTCTACAGGTGTCACCAGCATCTGTGGATCTCCCCAGTTCCCTCACCGAGGACTGTCTCTGATCAGACCTACCCCCTCGCAGTGTTCACACCGCAGAGGCCAGAGGAAGACTTCTGTTTTCCTACAGCTGCCACAGACCACAACAAGGCATTTCCCAATGGCAAGGCAACCCGTTATTAGTCAGTCTACACAACTATAAGAACTCTGTGAGAGAACTGGATGTCACCTTATTTACATAAATCAAATATTCAAACACGTAACACATGATCTGCCCGTTAAGGCAACATTTTCTTGTATCTGAGTTGAGCGAATAGATTTTGTGAGGAGAAATGTTCTGTTCCAGGGGCACTAATACAGAGAAGTAAAATATATGAACGGATTCAAGTCTTTTTTCTACCATAAATGTAATAGTTATATTAATGATGTTGGACTTCTAGAAGAATCGCTATGACAGAGACAGGGATTTTTTTTTTTTTTTGAACCCTCTTTTCAAGTATAAACAATAATTCCATCCAATACAGACATTTTAGAAAAAAGGTCAACATATAGAATTGATTTTATTTTTTCTGTACTTTGATTCAAACAGAAAATGTTTGGTGATACTCTACAATACTAATCATTTCTAATAAAACGGATGATCAAGAAGAGTATGACCTTCTTCTGCACAACAACTGAGGATCTGAATTGGGAAAATAGTTTGGTCTATAAATAGGAACATCCAAAACAATGTAAACCTCTTGAGCGCTTGACTGTTCCAGGTCCTTTGCATCTAGATTGAACAGACCACAGGACAACTTCACAGGAAGTTTCAAAGCCCAATAGCTGAATCTAAAAGAAAAAAAAAAAAAGATCCATTTAGTTGTCATGATCATTGTCACCATCAATCCCTAATACCTCAGACTTCCCCGACCGCACTCAACGGCGCCATGCTGCTTTCTGCTTGGGGGAGGACAAATCACTAATCAATTATGTACACTAATTAAAAATGCTACCTTTAGGAGCTGTTTTCGTACCTTAGTAATAGGAGTAAGTAATAGGGGTAAGTAATTCCTCTCGCCGCTGACTTTGAAACCTTTTCGCTGTCGCACTGGGCAGGATGCACCGAACATTTGCAAACACTTACTGCCACAGTCTACATACACCAGTGAACTGCCCTCCAAAAGTGGTGGTACGATTCTGCAACTGGTTGAGGTCACATGGAAAATAGAATTATATGCTAATTTGTTCCTATATTAAGTTATCATAGAAGGTCAGACCAAACACAGCAAAATGAATTCTGGAAAAAAAATTAACTAAGTAGACTGGTATGTACCGTATCAAAGTAAACTGTTTATCTTAATAGATACAAATACAAGAAAGATTTTTCTAAATGGGGGCATTTTCTCCTTTTCAAAAAATGAATGTTTGAACTAACCCCAGGCAATGACTTGCATGACTTAAAAACACTCCATATAAATAATTTTTCCCTAAAGAAGAACAAGGGCAGGGTATTGTTTCAAGGGGGGCAAATATGGAAAAGGGCGTTGTATCCAAAAGAGAATAATTTCCCCAGAAAAAGCTTTCCTTTAACTGCATATTTATTAGTAAAACTTGCTTCAGATAAGTAGTTGTACACGTGCACTATATAACGAACACAAAGGTTTAAACTACACGAGGGGGTCAACAGGTGCTGAGCATAATACATTTATTATTTAATTCCAAAGTAAACTAAACAACAATATAGATGTTTTCACTAGCCTAGATTTGTCTGGAAAAAAATGTTTTATT
Source organism: Ursus maritimus (assembly GCF_017311325.1). Classification (NCBI taxonomy): domain Eukaryota; kingdom Metazoa; phylum Chordata; class Mammalia; order Carnivora; family Ursidae; genus Ursus; species Ursus maritimus. The sequence goes on from NW_024424341.1 coordinate 12,527,006, forward strand.
AAAAAACTATTGAGGAAAAAAAAAAAACCCTATATTCACTTCTTTTTCTGGAAGGCGTATCGATAGATATCGCCTTTATCAATGGATACGTTGTACCGATACTACATCAACTTAAAAAAAAACAACTATAAAGCAAGTTAATGACTGAAGAATTTGTGGGCTACCAGTTGTATAGATGATGATGGTATAGTCCTCACAGTTCTATTTTCAAAGGTCCCTTTATAGAAAAAGGGAAAAAATCTGGGGGAGGGGGTGATAGAGAAATGAACTCTATGGGACCAGTATTTTATAAAGCATCCTATCTACTGCAGAACACAACTAAGATGAGTGACGGAGACCATCGGTGTCACACCCTTAGGCAAAATCCTGGGGAAAAAAAAAACGGATATTTTTTGTTCTAGGGTCTATCCTTCTTTCCATTAAAAGACAGGTTTATATTTTTCATTTTATTGCAACATTTCCAATGCCGTCCTACAAGAGAACTAGCGCTCACAAAAAGCCATCTGAATTTTCTTTCAATCGGAACTCATTTTTCATTTTTAGAAGAACTTTACCTATACTTTTTTAATAAGATGCCATAACTATTAGTTATCATAAAATACGCTGGATTCCCACGAAGTTATCGGTTTGACATCTTGTTCAAATACTTACTTTTCTGCTATCTGTTACCAGCAATGTTCACCCTGTTTTCTTCTAACCAAGTTAGATAGGAAGATACTTACTCAGACACAAAGTCTTCAGGCTCCTGATGGATTATAAAATACAGCTATCTACTTCTCTACTATTACTCTTGCTCGAAGGACCTTATGTACTGGGATCTTAATCTATCAAAAGTTGAGAATTACATTCAAAAAAGGGAAGGGAAGTCAGACAAAAATGAAAACATGCACTGATGCCTAAGTAAATTAATCTTCATTCCCACTGAAAGCAATCTGATGTCCAGGGACTGGGAATTATTCTACCATAAAATACGGCACATTAAATACTACAATAACCCATTTGAAATGTCCTAAGATAATGATTATGTCATCTACAAACGATCGTACATATAGTTATATTTTAATATTCATTACTGGAGGTTCTAAGCCAAAATATGTTGAAACTGTGAAAATACTCGGTCGGTTAAAGATAAGATCAAGCAAATCAAATTCTATGACTGAGAGTAAGACTCAAAATAAGATCTGAAAAAAGAATCGATAAAAGTAAAGGCAAAATATTTGGACCCTGGTTGTTAACACAAACAACACTATCATTCCTGATGGTCTGCATATAAAACTCCTTATCTCCACCAGTTAGTTGAAAAGAATGAAAAGCTCCTTACAACCAGCTAAAAAGAAAGACTTCACCAGGCTTCTTGAAAAAGCTCATTTTCACATTACTCAGGCTTCATTATGCTAAATCAATATTCGTTTAGTCACTGGGGTTATTGACATATTTTAAAATAAAAGTATACCCTTCAGCTACTGCACTCATTACAGGTAATTTGTCTTGTCAGAGAGCAGGGAATATTATCCTAGTCTTTCAGGGGCTGACAGCCCATGGAAATACCTCCCCATGGTTACAACTGTAAATAATTTTAAGGTAAAATATTGAAAAATCAATGACTGTTTCCTGCAATCTGTCACAAACAAATCAATCATAATCTGTACTGCCAGAGAGTATGATTTGAAGGAGATGGGAGCAGATGTAATTCTTGGCTGAAATCTCTCATTTCAAAATCACTTCACATAATGGTGTCATCATTTAAACACTCAACAGTCAGTGCAACTGCCACGGTAACATCTAGTTGGACAAAACCACGAGGAGGAGGAGGACAAAATGCCATCGCTATTACGTTAACAAACATTTAATTTTAATGGCTGCCGCATTAGTAAATTTCAGCTGCAAACAGTTTCACCTGTCCCCCTTCCCAGTCCTACATTAATCAAGGCTGCTGTTCTACGTACGGATGCTTAATAAATTAGCCTCCGACTCAAAACTCGACTCTCCCACATATACCTTTTCTTTTCAATGTCTGTTACAGAGAATGAAATTTGGAATTAATAAATAAGACATCTGGATTGTAGAATATCCATAATTCTGCCCGTATAACAAAGACAAAAAATAGTGTCATAGATGTCAAGATTATACTTTTAAAGTAGGTTTAAAGGTCTCAGTTGCCCGGATATTAAATTTTATATTTTCCTTCTATTAATACATATTACATCTCAACTTTGTAATATTGTAGCCTATTTTAAGATGACCAGCAAGACCCAGTCGATTCAAAAATACCCTAGCATTCTACACCTAAGCTATAGAGTGGTATTTTAAAAACTGAAGTAATAACCCAAGTATCTGAAGTGTAAAAGTTGGTCAAGGTCATAATATCGAATTGTTTTGTGAACGTAAACTGCTTTCCAAGTACACACTTTGATATCACCATTTTTTCTAGGCTACATGTTAATGGCTTCCTCGGCTTACGACGCCTACCTCGGCATCAATACAAGAATCTGAGATCGGTATATTTCCCCTTCTTGTTCTGTTAACCAAAAACATCATCTGATTTAAAGATTAAAAAGTCTTTTTTTTCTGCAGGTTTTTGTTTTTAAATGCACACTAGCCCTTTTAATGGAAGAACCTGACTTTAGCTACCACATTGCTTACCAATTTCCGAATTGTATCAGTGGACACCATGAAGCCCTTTATTATCCTTTTAATATCACTCCATGGGTATAGTTGAGGAAGTAGATGTTTTTGGTGACTAGAAAAGTATATCATTTTTCTTAAAAAGGAAAAAGAAATGGATATAAATACCATTCCACAACTTAAGCCTATATAAATATTCTTAGACACAGGCACTGGTCTTTCATAAAAGGGTTTTACTCTGTTTTTAATTTCACCTGCATATTCAATGTGGCAACACGGCACGAGGAGACAGAAAAGCTTTTCTTACGGATACCAACTGAGCGTGAATTTTGTCCTTCAAGAATCTTACAGTCGTTCTTGGGACACTAACACTGGATTTTTGCAAATGAACACACACCCGGGTAAATGATCAAAGATATCATCCAGAGGAAAACAAGAGTCCTCCATTCCATGGGAATCCCTGCGACAGCTGCAGAGGGAGCAGCAAGCCAACCTAGTGAGAGGAAAAAGAAAGTAGTACCCCGTAGCCTAGGACTGCGAGGAACATGGAAAGGGACCTAAAGGACCCATGCGTGTGTGAGCCCCTGCTCCGGAGCAGCCCAGGCTGGGCCCAGCTCTCTCCTCGGCAGAGCTCTGAAGCCAGTGGTCAAGCACCAAGTCTCCCACTCGGAGTCTGGCTGAGGCTGTCAGTAGATCGCCCTGCAGAGAGTACGCTCCAGAGAAGGCGACAAAGACTGGGAGGTAAGCGGGGACAGCCAAGCAACATGCTGAACGCACGCACATCAGCCACAAAGGACAAGGACATCCACCAGAACTGGGGAGGCCACCATCACAGATCTAATTCTCAGAAAGAAGCTATTTTAAGGGTGCTGAGTACGCCTCGATGAGATTTCTCAGCTCTCCCGGCACAACCCACAGCCCTAAGGAGCAGCAGCTCAAAACTCAGCACGGGAAAATCAGATCGTTCCATACCCCACATTTAAAGAAATTGCTGGCTGGTAGATAAAGTTCTTATATGTAATAAAGGCTCAGGATTACAGAGGAAAGTATTCTTTTAAAAGAGATAATATTACCTCCCTATCTTCCGAATCTCCTCCTTCCGACAGCCAGTACAGGAGCTCCATTATGAACTGCAGATTCTTAAAAAGAAAAACAGCAATAGTTAGCTTCAGCTTTCCTTCCACTTCCTTCCTTCATGGAATTACAATTTAATTACCAATACTTCAATTGATTTTATTCCTGAATGACACATTTCTCAAAAAGCGTACTCTAGCTATTTCCACGAGAGAGCATTTAGCACCACCTTCTCAATTAATCAACCAGGACCCACTACTGTTGAAAGGACAGGTTTTCTTCATATATTTTTTAAAACAGGGGACCCTCCCACCTATTTTATATAAAAGGAGTACCAGTTTGAATACATTTGAGTATCACTAATATACATGAAATATGAATCTTAATAATAAATTTGGGCTGATGACAGATATAAGACAAAACCAATTTGCATATAGGTGTAGATTTCTCCTATATTTTTCCCCGAGGGGGGGAGAACCCCACCCAATCCCTTATCTTTTAAATTCAACAACTTTACACGTGGTTAAAACAACAACAACGGCAATGGCAACAGCAACAGCAACAGAGATGAAGCTTAAAGGCAAAGGGGGAGGAACTCCGACTGCCCATTGCTTCACATTTTCCTTAGATTCCGGTTGTGTATTTTCTAACTGGCGATAAGGCATCAGCCCCTGGTCTCACATGAAACCCCGTCTCCGTAAGACCCGATCAGTGACAGGGGAACACAAGTGTGTTATTTAAAAACAATTATATATCACTTCATCTTTATGTTAAAAATCCCTTTCAGCCCTTGGAAAGTTTACAGAGAAGCATTTGCTCTACTGTAGACTGGACTAACTAGAGCTGCCTTCTGCTTCAATTAGCCTTTTTTCCTTTGGTCATACAACCATCTTTTTTACTTAACAAAATACTCTCTATCACTAAACCCAGTTCCTTGCTCTCCCCAATAGACAACACGAATATTCTGCACAATAATTTTTTCTCATCTGCTTATATTCAGCAGGCCCTGTTTTGATGAGAAATGACAAGTTTTACACACACCTATACCCCCTTTGTCACTGAAAGAGTTGAGTACCCATGCCTGGAGCTGATCCTTCCATTAAATTTATTCTTAAAAGAACTGGTAATGAAAATAATCAAAAACTGTAATTTGGGATAAACGGATTATTTCCTTTAAATGATAATTCCACTTCTATAGAATATAACCTCAGTCTTGACTTTCATGGAAAGCACTGAGTTTATAAATTTCACCACCCGATGATAGCATTAAAAAGTAATTATTCAGTGTATTTCCACAAATCCAAAATTTTTCTATTTACTGAACCTTTGTTCAGTAAAATTTTAATAATCAAAGGCCTCCAGAGGCATTCTTTACATTCTGTACTTAGTTCCTATTACTAATATAAATGCTTTGGTAAAACCAACCCTGATGCTATTTTGCGTTTATTCCACACACAAACACACTGTGCTGCAGACACTCACTTGCAGATGAGCTTGGGGGTATGCAAGGACAGATTTCAGCCAACATTTGGAGGAACCCTGTAATTCAGAAGTGAGCTTAGCTGAAAACATCCAAATGTAGTATGGAAGCATCATACTTATAACCTGCACCAAAAAAAAAAAAAAAAAAAAATGATTCTGTTTAAAGAAACACAGAAGACTAGTTAAATACTTTTGGGATACTAGATATGAATATCTAATCTAATTTCCTCCAAGGTATCACTCCATATTACGCCAAATAAACAAATAAAGGCTGTATTGAGGTGTGGAATATCATTAGCCCGAGAAAAGTCTAGAAAAATGAATTACATAAATGACAACTGCAGGAGAAAATGATATTTCCTTCTCCTGAACAAATGTTACGTGCATCCTTACTAATAAAGATTTAAACTTGAACTACATTAGAATATACTGGTTTTCAATTTTGAAGCATCTAAGTTAATTTGTCAAACTAAATTGGTGCTTAGGTATACTCTACCTATAAAAATACTGCAAATTTATGCAGAAATAAGTTACAAGTATCACGCTTCGGAGTAGTGCTGGGACTGCAAACCCTAGTCGCTACTGCGCAAGGAAAAAAACAATTCCAGGATTTTACATGTTCTTAGAGTTGTATCAGTTGCATCTTTTAAGAACAATTATTCTCTATAAAACAGCTAAAAATATACCAAAAATCTGTTAACATTAAAGGAGCCAATAAAATGCAGAAATTGAAGGGAAAAACACACAGGTACTGAGCTATTACCACACAAAAAAGGCTGTGCTCTCTCAGAGTTAAAACACTATTCCAAAATATGATACTGTTTTCATATTCTAATTTAAAGAACATGTTTAATTCACTTACGACTACATGATTTCACTGACTTGCACGTTATCAACTGAAGAACATTTAAATTTTTCCTAAAGATATAATGTAAAAATATATTAACAATTATGCGGTGTTATTCATTAAGACAGACAATAGGTAATTAGTTCCCATTCTTATTTCACTTCTTTTAACGCAGCATATACAATTTGAAAATAACACATGGATAACAGCGCAGGGATGCTGATCTTAGCTGCCAGAAGAAAAATTTTGATGTGGGGCGTTGGGGCATAAGTAAAGCAATTATCTCAAAATTAATACTCTTGTTTTAGTTTCAGCAAACAAATCTAAATAAGTCTTTCTTTGATTTTAGTTTACCATGTAATTCTAGCCAGCTAATTAGCCTTGGAGTCACGAATGAGCTGTGACTCTACACCTGGCTTCTCCGATCATATGCCTATGGCCTCCTCCACTTTCATTTCCTCTTTCTACAATGAGTTTTAATATTAAAGAAAAACACTCACACATCTTATATACACCACTGATGGACAGCCAGCTTCCAGGAAATCATGAGCTACAAAGAGAGGGGGGAATCTTAATGCAATACTTATGTTAAAGGGTATTAGGTGCTGGGTGAGCCAAGGGTAAAATGATCAGCAGCATCCCTCTTGCTATTGTTTTTGCATTCAGAAATTTGAAGTAAAGGACAGTAATATTATTTTAGTGGTCGCCCAGGTTATGATTCCGATCCTTAAACTAATAAGAGGCTAAATGCCCTGACTTCTCTTGCTCATAATTCGAATTTATACCCAATATTTTGGAAGAAATCAAACAGTTTTCTTCTATTTCTGGAAAGAAAAACAAGGCATTCCACAAACAGCCAAGCTACTTGATGATGTGAAAAGAGAAACTACTTTAGATCATTAAAACGGTCTAGGAGACGGTTTTCCAAAATATAAAGTGGCATAAATTTCTCATATATTTACCTTTTTATTATATTCCTGTTTCTGCACATGAAGCGAGCCTTTCTCTACAGATTTATTCTCAACACTAATAAATGTTTGCTTAATAACAGACTGTCCCATTTATGCTTTTCTTTCTAAATTAGTAACCGTGACTCCACAAAGATAGAGCACAAAGAAAGCTGACAAAGGCATGGCCCAAAAGCCACAAGTAGTATTACTACATGCCAGAGCACTTAACATTAAACTACCATTTCTCTCTAAAACTTCTGTTGCCAGAGTGCTCACAAAATCTGGAAGCTCAAAGGCAGGTTTCAAGTGCAATTAAATTCTCCAAAAGCAAAACTGTACAAAAATATGCCGCCCTTCTTATGTCACCATTTTATAGACAACATTTTCTCAGGATCTTAATTAAGATAACGATGCACACCTGTGTCAACATTCTCTGGCAAGACAGCCTTATCAATCATAATCCTTTAAGTACACTCCAAAACAGCAAAGCGATATGACAGAAGCAATCTGTTGCCTTTCTTAGCGCCGGTGTTGTGTCTCTCCCACAAGAATGATGAGATCTTTAAAATACAGCAGACCTACTTTTATGAGTCTTTAAAGTTTTAACTGTAAACAGTTATTACACTAAATAAACAGGAATAACCTCTTTTGCACTTGATTTAAACAATGACAACTGTACAGCCAAAACTCGAAGAGCAAGCTCTGTAGCCATGTCTTAGGAATACAATTGTGGATTTTATTTTAAAGCTTTCAATTTTAAGAGTTATGCATAACTGGATCCTTGCAGACATGACAAACCAATAAACCTTTAGGAAGTCTTAAAATTACCATTTTTTAAAGTCCTACGTTAAAAACAATCCGGGCATGCCTATTCCCAGTGTAAGTTAAAATGTTGAGAAAGATACAAATGCAAGAGTAATCCTCCTGCCCTGCCCCCACCCCCACCTTCCCCAACCCCCGCCAAAAAAAGGAGTTATCTTGGTAATGTGGAAGGAGAGGGAGAGAGCTCCCACCTCTGCAGGGGGAGAAAGCTTCAGTGATCAGAGACCAGTGAAACTACAGCTTAACAAGTAAGCAAGTTCCCAAACGGGAAAGCTGATGAATAAAGAAGAAAGGCAGGGGAGAGGGGACCTTAACAGTCACCACTACCAAGATCAAAGCTAAAAACCTCGTGTTTACCAGCGTAAGCGTAAAAACTTTCACAGGAACGCTGAGAACCCCCGCCAGATGCTATTTGAATCCCATCTGCCTGCTAATGACCAGTTCTTCCATTTCACATATTAACACAAGTCTGAGACGCCGGGCGGCCGTGGCCAGCCAAGCAGCAGAGCCATCAATGTGCAAATAAAGCAGAAAATAGAGACATCCTTAAGAAATGAGTCTTAAATTTGACGTAGAGCGGAGGTGACAACCACAGCAACAGAACCATAAATTCGAAATGCTTCAATATCTTTCAGGATTCTCTCCAGTCCTTGACACCAAAAAGAAGACAGTAAAAGGAAAAGGGGAGGGCGGGGGGGATAGCCTAGCGGCCCAGAGTGGCAGGATGATGTAATGAGGATGTCTGTGTGACAGACTCAGATTCTCGGTGGCACAAACCTCCATGGCTCCATGTCAGAAAACAGCATCCTGGACGAGAGCCGAGAGGGTGCTGCGGCCGCGCGCGGCTGGAGGGGACACGCCCACGCGCGCCCGCCCGGGGACCGTGACATCAGGAAAGGCCCGCCCAACACTCACGCGGCCCACGCCCACCCGGCGCCCGGAGGCGCGCGGGACACCGCCGCGTCCATCCGGTCCACGAAGGACTCGGACGCGGCGCGAGAGGCAGTGAGCCCGCCCGCAATCGGGCGGGAACGCTGCGGGACGGGGGACCCCGGACTCACCTCTCCTCCGCCGCGCGAGCGCGCGGGCCGCGGACGCTCCCTCGTGGCTGGCTCGAGCCCCCGGCGGGCGGCGCGCGCGGGCCGCTACCGACCGTTAGCGCGAGGGGCTACAGCGGCGGCAGCGGCGGCGGCGGCGGCGGGCGGAGCCGGGGGCGGGCGCTGAGGAGCACAAGGGCCGCGAGAGGCGGGAGCTAAGGGAACGGGGCGGGGTAGCTCCCCGCGACCACCCGACCTACACCAAGCCCGGGAGGACACCTCTCCTTGGCTGTCCGAGAAGCCGCCACTGGCCAGATCCGCGCTCTCTCCAGCTCCGGCCGTCCCGGTCTCTCGGCCTCGCCTCAGTCTCGGGCGGCTGGCAGCCACCTGGACCGGGCTGTACCCGCCTCCGCGGCCGCAGGCTTCTCGTCTCCATGACAATAGCGCGCCGACGCCCCACCCAGCCCCACCCCCTCGGCGCCGTGACTCGTAGGGAAGCGGGTTCACGTCGCCGAGGGGCGGGGCCAGCGGAGGCCACCTTCCAATTAGAGATGGAGGCAGGGAGGGACAGGGCGGGGCTGACCGAGAGATTGTCGAATGTCTGCTTGAGGGGCGGAGCCGGGGGGGAGGAGGAGTTAGCGCGCGTGCGTGAAGTCCCGGCGCAGAGCGCGTCCGAGTTTACCGAGTGGGTTAGTGTGCTGCGACTGGAGCTATGGAAATAAAGTGTATCTTGCTTGTCAAAGTCATCGCGGGGAACTGTGTAGTTGTCCTTCGGCTTGCGTGTGGCCCGATTTTATAAAAGCTCACGAAGTCCCTGAAATACTGAGCTCTAGTGGAGTGCCCAACACTGTGCCAGCCCCTGTTTTGGTTCACCAGCGCCCCTGTCTGTCCCAGAGTTCGAGTGCTTCTGGCTTGTGGCGGCTCGGGTGGAGAGACAGGCAGGGGGTCTGTTTTGTATTCTAACTGTGTGGCCGTCGTGGGCAAGGGCTCTGCCTGTGACTCAGTGGTGTGTGTTTGCCTTGCCAGCGCCTCGCTGAACAAACAGTGGTTGGGTTGGGCAATGCCGAGTGTTTGCAATGGAGCGTGGGCGGGTGCTAAAGCGCGTGTTAAGGGGAAGGGGACCCGCACCCTCCACCACCACCACCGGCCTGGCAGGGGGAGCTGCGGATGGAAAGCCCCAAGGAAGAGGCGGCGAGGCATGGCGGGGGCGAAGGGGGTCCCGAGACCTACTCCGGCACAGCTGCTTCTTCCTATGGCAGCTCTTGCCCATTACCTCTCCTCTAGAGAAAGGCTATCCCTGTAGTCCCGGGCCCCGCCCCTCCCTCGCCGTTTGGCGGGGAGTTGGTGGAAGGGAGGCCGGAGATGTGCAGTTGTCCAAGGCCCGTCTCTCGCCCACCTGCTGCTGCTGGCGAAGAGGGACAGTCATCTCGGCCTCCCTGCGCCCCGAACGAGGGCATCCCTCCGTCTCTCCCAGGGACCTTTATTCCAGGTCTCCAACTCCCTCTCCGTTTCCCTGGCTCGGGGGAGAAGCCAGGGCGGGTAGGCGACGGTCCGCTTGGGAGCCCAGCCTCTTGCGGAACTAGAAATCCGCTAACTCCGCGATTTACTGTGGCAAGCACAGAACAGAGCGTTCGCCGGCGCCCAGTCCGCCGCCTCGCTGCCTTTGTGCTTCGGAGCGACCGGACCCGCCACCAGGGCCCGCCTTGTGTCGGAACCGTCACGCCACCCCGACTTAGCAGGGAAGGAAAGTTGGAAGAGATCGGCGCGCCTGGGATGTGATTGTCATCCTGGGGCCGGCGCTCGAGAGTCTGAGAAAGAGAGAGAGAGGGAGAGGGCCGGGGGGGAGAAAAAGGGAGGGAGTGGAGAGGGAGGAGACCAGGGAGGAAGAAGGCGGGCGCGAGGGAGGGGCGAGGGGAGCGCCAGCGAGCGGGAGAGGGAGCCGGGGAGGAAGAGGGAGAGGGCGAGGCGCGCCTGGCGGCCGGGTTGGCTGCGGCCGCCCAGAGGTTCTTGCCAGTCCTCCCACCGACTACACCCCGGGAAGGAGGAGCTTCAGGCGCGCACAAGGCGTCAGAATCCTCAATTTCCAACTTAGCATCTTGGCAGGACCTTTGCGAAGCCAAAAGCAGAGCCCCCCAGTGCAAAGAACGAGGGGGAAAAAGAGAAAGCAGCAAGGGAGGGGGGGAAACCCAGCCGGGGAGAGCAAGGCGCGCAGAGGAGAGGGCTCGGCAGTCGCAGCCGGAGGCGCGCGGGAAGCCAGCGAGGAGGCGCCGCGGGCCAGAGTCCGGGAGCCGGGGCCCGAGAAGCGGCAGCCGGGGGCAGCCGGAGGCCAGGTGCCCGCCCGCTCGCCCTCGCAGGGCGCCGCCCGGCTCGTTGGCGGCCGCGGCGCGGCGCGCCTCATGCCCGTGTGTGGCCATGTCCTACCCGCAGGGCTACTTGTACCAGCCGTCCGCCTCGCTGGCGCTCTACTCGTGCCCGGCGTACAGCACCAGCGTCATCTCGGGGCCCCGCACGGATGAGCTCGGCCGCTCGTCGTCGGGCTCCGCATTCTCGCCCTACGCCGGCTCCACCGCCTTCACGGCGCCCTCGCCGGGCTACAACTCGCACCTCCAGTACGGTGCCGACCCCGCGGCAGCCGCCGCCGCCGCCTTCTCGTCGTACGTGGTGAGTGAGCGGGAGCCGCGGCGGGCAAGGGCAGCTGGGGCCGCGCGGGGCGGACGGGGGCTGCGGAGGACACGGGCCTTGGCGCCACCGCGGTCCGCCCCCGCCAAGCTTCGCGGCCCCTGCAAACTTGGGCGACTGTCTCGCTCGGCTTCGCCCGGGCCTCGGGCTCAGGAGTTGCTCGGAGGGCAGAGCTGCGTCCTGCTTGGGCAGCTGAGCTGGAGGAGAGGGTTTTTGGGGGAGAGGTCGCTGCAATTAAAGAGCAACATTTGGTTCAAACGTGAGGTCCAGGCCGCCCTGCAAATTTTATTTTATTTTATTTTTTTGGTTTTGCCATTTTGGAAAAGTAGTTCAAAAGAAATGGACCAGAAATCTGAGCAGAAGCGTGCTAAGTCTATGTAAATGTGTTTGGCCTCGCCTTTAATTAGTCCTCCAAAATGTTGCAAATCCGTAATCCTATCTTCGCAATCCGATTTGGAGGTATTAAATTTCAGAAAAGTCGGCCGAGCTGCGGTGCATCCGGGATTTTTCGGCCGGGTGCACTTTCTGGAAAAGCGCCGTGGGTTCGGTTTGGGGTAACATTTTTGGAGGGGTGGGAGTGCCCAGACAAGGCTTAGCTTTTCCTTTGCTTTTTTCTGTGGGGGGAAACATGCCTTGACTTCCCTTGCTCTCTCCCCTTGCGCCTAACGTGCAGCCACCCGGGCACGAAGTGCCGAGTCGCCGCCGCTGCCCAGGCCTCTGTCTGGGTGGAGGGCCTGGCCGAGGTGGCCGGATCTGCGCCTGGGGGGCGGACTTGCCCAGGCAGACGGGGGCCCACCGGGTGCCGCTGAGGCCAGGACGGCTTCAGGCGTCCCCGAAGAACGGGAGTCAGGAGTTGGCGCCCCCGCTGCCTACCGAGGAGGAGGAGCTGCCCCTGGGTCTGAGCCCGCCAGCCTTACCCCAGGGGAAGTCAGAGTTTGGGCCTCGCGGCTCGCGGACCCCTGGGCGCAGGGAAAGTGTGCTTCGGTCGTCTAGGTGGTACTGGAGACCACGGTCCACTCTCACCTTCTCTCTGCCTGTGCGTTGCAGGGCTCGCCCTACGATCATACACCGGGCATGGCAGGCTCCCTGGGGTACCACCCATACGCGGCGCCCCTGGGCTCTTACCCCTACGGGGACCCCGCGTACCGGAAGAACGCCACACGAGACGCCACCGCCACGCTCAAGGCCTGGCTGAACGAGCACCGCAAGAACCCCTACCCCACCAAGGGCGAGAAGATCATGCTGGCCATCATCACCAAGATGACCCTCACCCAGGTGTCCACCTGGTTCGCCAACGCGCGCCGGCGCCTCAAGAAGGAGAACAAGATGACGTGGACGCCGCGGAACCGCAGCGAGGACGAGGAGGAGGAGGAGAACATTGATCTGGAGAAGAACGACGAGGATGAGCCCCAGAAGCAGGAGGACAAGGGCGACTCCGAGGGCCCCGAAGCAGGTTGGTGGACGCGGGAAAGGGTGTGTTGGAGCGGGAGTAAGAAGGAAAAGGGGGGCCTGGAGGTTGGGGGCTAGGGTCTCTGCCTTTGCGGGCGGGGACCTGAGCCCCGCCGCGCGGCCTCCGCGCCCCTGACGGCCTGGGGTTTCGCCCGCAGGAGGAGCGGAGCAGAAGGCGGCTTCGGGCTGCGAACGGCTGCAGGGGCCGCCCACCCCCGCCGGCAAGGAGACGGAGGGCAGCCTCAGCGACTCGGATTTTAAGGAGCCGCCATCCGAGGGCCGCCTCGACGCGCTGCCCGGGCCCCCCCGCGCCGGCGGGCCCTCCCCGGCCGGGCCAGCGGCAGCGCGGCTGGCAGAGGACCCGGCCCCTCACTACCCCTCGGGCGCGCCGGCTCCGGGCCCGCACCCAACCGCGGGAGAGCTGCCCCCCGGTTCCGGCGGGCCCTCGGTCATACACTCTCCGCCACCGCCGCCGCCGCAGGCGGTGCTCGCCAAGCCCAAACTGTGGTCTCTGGCAGAGATCGCTACATCCTCGGACAAGGTCAAGGACGGGGGCGGCGGGAGCGAAGGCTCTCCGTGCCCACCGTGCCCCGGGCCGGTAGCGGGGCAAGCCCTAGGAGGCAGCCGCGCGTCGCCGGCCCCGGCGCCATCGCGCTCGCCCTCGGCGCAGTGTCCCTTCCCAGGCGGGACGGTGCTGTCCCGGCCTCTCTACTACACGGCGCCCTTCTATCCCGGCTACACGAACTATGGCTCCTTTGGACACCTTCACGGCCACCCAGGGCCAGGGCCAGGCCCTACAACCGGTCCGGGCTCTCATTTCAATGGATTAAACCAGACCGTGTTGAACCGAGCGGACGCTTTGGCTAAAGACCCGAAAATGTTGCGGAGCCAGTCTCAGCTAGACCTGTGCAAAGACTCTCCCTATGAATTGAAGAAAGGTATGTCCGACATTTAACGCGGGCTGCGTCGGTCCCGGACTTTCCTAATTTATTAAAAAACATGGCCTTGGCAGTTATTTTTCCATCAACGAGAGAGAAACAAAACTACCCCTCCTATTAAAAAGTTTATAGTTCGTGGAGATGGACGACATACACATGTAAACATCTCCTCACACAAAAATGTCTTAACCAACCGAAAGAAAAAATTAAAAAAGGATTTGTATTAAATCTTATTCTGTATATTTAATGTAGCATTTTTGTATTTAAATTGATAATTCCATATCTTTGAAGTAAATTATGAAATTAAGACACCTGTACAGGCATTTAATGTTTTTTTTTGTAATATAAATATATACATTTGTGTTTCCCCCGAAACTGTTTCATAGTTTAAAAATACAAGTTTAATTTAATTTTTTACACCTATTGATTTTTCTGGGTATGAGCTAAAGTATTATCACAGAAAGGAAACAGGTTATACTCTTAGATTTAAAAAGTAAAAGAAACTGCAGCCGCCTTTGTAAAATGCAAAATATTTAATTAAAAGAGATTTTAACATAATCAGAGCCACTCATTACTTTTTAGAAGCCTCAATAAACTGTCCATCGCCTTGGACAAAAGGTGGAAACTGCAACTTTTTTTTTTCCCCGAAGTGGGGAGTGAAGGGTTCCACAGAACCTCAGTGTGCCAGGGGGGAAACCATAATTAGGCGGCAAGCCCCGGGGACCCTGGCCCTGCCGGGAATGCAGATTTGGATCACTGATTCGGGCTGCTTGGGGGAGATTGGACCCTGGAGGAAGGAGGAGAGAGACCCAAGTGTGTGCCCAGAAGGGAGAAGAGATGGCAAAGCCTGCTAGAGACACGTACCACCCGAGCTCCATCGCTTAACCTAATTACTTCCAATCAGTGTCGTGTTTTATGCAAAGCAATCAGCTGGTGAACTTTGCTAATGAGTTCGATTTTATGCCGGATTTAGCCCTTATTACTATTTCAAAGGTGCTGTGGGCTAATGCGGGCGGGGAGCGTTAGGGGATGCCAAAGGAGAAGGCTTTCCCCAGTCACTGTTTTCCCCACCCCTTTCGAAATTGGGCATTGATCTCTTCGTTGGATTTGATTAAATTAGTAAATGTTCCAGCCGCGACAGTGCGGGTGGTAGGTGGCCCCGTAGATCCCCGCGCAGCAGCGAGGCTGGGGCAGCGGGACCGGCTAGGGGACGGTTCCCCCCTTTCACAGGTAGGTGTCACACTTGTCCTGAATTACAAGCCTGCACTTCGCAGAGTCGGAGATTGGAGAGTGGGCGGAAGTGGGGGAGGGAGGGCCACAGTCGCTTGGGGGCAGTGAGGGGAGCCCCGAACGGACAGGAGGGCGCCCCTAGCCCCCGCTCCCGCACGGGCCCCCTTTTCGACAAGTGGCCTTCAAAAGTTCGAGGACATTTGCCTAGATAATGAGGCTGATGTGGACTCGATCAGGCTTGTCGTCGCGTTAGCACTTTCCCTGTCTCTGATTCGAGAGGCCAAGTAGCTAAAAAAGTATTTTTGAGGTTTTACTTTCTCGTTTTAATCCCGCATGTTTCATCTCAAAATGAAAAATCAGGATGAGTCTCAATCCCAAATGAGGAAGAGACACCTCCCTGTGCCCGAGGCCCGCCAACACTGTCGGTGTTCGCGTCTCCATTTTGCGTCGGAGAGGTGGAACCACGGACTTGCGTTACTTCGTGGGAAATTTTCGGTGGTCGGGGAGGGGAGGGTTTACAGCAAAAACATACTCCAGCGAGGGGAATTAATTTGCTCTATTAAACCCAAGCTCGAGTGTAGAGAGAATGTGTTTGCACATAATACTGGTTTAATTAGGCTAAATCAGAATGCACATATTTGCATTTCTACTCAAGACTACTTTAACCCTACTTGTTTTTTTAAATACACCCCAAACTTTCACCGGAGTTTTAACTTTTGCTATTTTTTTTTTAAACCTGCGAGGGGGCTCCATTAGCTTATTCGAATTTAAACAAGTTAGCAAACTGCATTGTCCAGATGTTTTTGCGAACAGCAGTGGACTTAAGAGTTTAAATTAGTGAGGAAATTCAAGCAGGGAAAATGGTTTCAAAGCTGGAAGTGTGAATGATTAAATATGCATGAGATGATCGTATTTTATTTTGTCCCTTTAATTATAAATGATCTTTTTTAACAATTGAATTCCAGAGATGACTTGCCCTACCACCACCCCCATCCCCGCGCCCCGGCCCCCTCCACCCAACCAGCTGACAGCCTGGTTCACAATCAGCTTTTCCCCCCTGTTGAATATGCAGCCCCAGGAGTCACCTTCTCTTCTAAATAAGTCAGAAGAATAGGCCAGACCCCTTCTCTTAAGAGAGAGTTTAAGGACGACATCAACTCTGCGGGGTTTTGGAAGCGCTGGCCCTAAACCCTGCCCAAAGATTTTAAAAAAGAAAATTACAGGCCTCCTTGTGTTCCCGGGAATATGCAAATGGCGCGGCGCGGGCCTCCCCAGTCTGAGATCGGAGGCTCGGGGCTGGGAGCCGAATGCCCGCGGGGCTCCCTGGGAACGGGAACCCCGCACCGGGGAGCCCGCGGCCTTTCTCCCCGACGAGGGGCAGCTTGAGGAGCCTCCCGGCCAGGGAGCGAAACCACCAGGGGCCGGAAGGCTGGAGCCCGAGTCGCTGCCCCCTGTCCGCATCCCTCCTGCCCTTGGCCTCTGCAGGGTCTACGGGTTTCTTTGCGTACTTCATCTTGAATGCAAGCCTCCAATTAAGTTTGGGGTTTGCTTCTTGCAGAGCTGGGTTTCGTGGCCAGTGGTTTTTCTGGTGTCTAGAGACTTTCCAGGTTGGGGGAAGCCTGCCGGGCAGTTCGGGGTTCGGAAATTTAGGAGATGTCTCTCGCGTTTAATCCTAGAAGTAGTTTCGTGTCTTTACGGTCCCAAGTGCCTCCTCGAGCCCCGCTTGGCCGCGTCTTGGGCCGTCTCGAAGGCACAGCGTCTTGGAGGCGCTGGGGGCAAACTTCCAGCGTGCAGTGGGGTCGAGGTTTGTTCGCAGGCTTGGATTGGGGCGCCGAAGTTGCGAGAGGCAGTGCTTAAGACACCTGGGTGCTGGGGCTGCGCGGGCGTTTGGCACCTGCGCTTGACTGCGCCGGTTCCGGCCCCCTCGAGGAGCGTTTAGCTTGGCACTTAGGGACCCAGAGGGCCGAATCCCACGCAGCAGGGGCAGCGGGATCACTGCGTGGGGTCTATGCAGTCACCCCCCTGAGGCAGCGCCAAACCGGGACTGACTGGGTCCCTTCCCTTCCCTCTCTGTGCGGGCCCGAATCAGTTCATGGGATTTGGGGGTGAAGAGCCAACAGCCCAGTCAATCCCCGAGGGCGCATAAGCGGGCACCGAGGAGGAGCTACAGAAAGGGGACATTGCTGCTTCGCTTCCCGCTCCTCGGCTCGGGATGCTAGGGCCCGAAATGATGTTCCCTGGCCTGGGTGCGGGGCCTGCATCGAGGCCTTCTGGTTTGCAGACCCTTCGGGGCCTCTCATTTTGCTAGAGGTGCGCAGCTCTCTGAGCCTGGAAGGTTGCGGGGGAGGGTCGTCCGTGTAGTTTCAGAACCTTCCGTGCCTCCCAGCCCACCTGTCCCTCACGACTACCTGCCAACTCGAGCAGAGGCAAGGAATAGCGCTTTGCAAAGCGCCCAAAGTGAAAGGAATGCGATTGCGCTCCCGAGAGGGAGCCGAACGAGGATACAGCTTAGGAAGGGCGCCGCCTACTGGTCCCCGGGCGCCACGCGGTTCGCAGAGAGGAGGAGTTTAGGCAAGACCTGGCTTCGTCCCCCACCCCCAGCGGGGTCTTAGCTCTGAACCCCAAGCGGGTCAAACTGAAACTGCCCAGCTACCGCACTCGCTGCGGCTCGGGTCCCACGACCCAGTTAGCACTGGAGATTTGGAGAGCGGGGCTCGCGACTAGAGCAGTTTTAACCCTACCGATTCCCGCCTCGGTTTGGGCACAGTCTCGGAAACCAGGCGGCAGGAAACTGAGAAATAGAAATATGCCCACGGTTGAACAGTGCGCGGGTGGGGGGGGGGCGCAGCCGTGCGTGGCCCAGGCAGCGCTCCCGGGCTCCCGCTCCGCTTCAGGTGAGCGCTTCCGCCTCTGCCGACCTTTCCGAGCCAGGGTTCTGGAACCCGCAGTTTTGTTTCATCTGCGGGTTGGCCTATCCGGGGTCTATCACGCAACCGGACCCCCCAAAACCGTTTCTGTCTGTTGGCCTATGCGTTGGACATCCATAGGAAAAGGAAAAACAAAACTACCTTCGCATTCTTAAAACCCTCCTATTTCGAAAGCATCTTAATGAGGTCGGCGTAGCGAAGCAAGAGCTGCACATCTGGGCGTCCCCTTTCACCCCTTCAGAGGCACTAACCTGTACTATCATCTGGTCTCCCCCTGGCGCAGAGATACTGGGGGAAAGCGGAGGAGCGTCCTTGGCCTGGCTCTTGGAATCCCTTTCCACTCGGCCACCGAATAGGAAAATCTGGCCTGACTGAGACCTTGCCACCTGCCCTCCTTCCAAACTGGCCAAAACTACAGGACTGTCCCTAGTCCCACTCCACCGGTCTCCCTCGGTGACCTGGCCAGAGTTGGTCTCCTTTTCGTTTTCGTTTAAATGCGACTTGGGTCCAGGGCACAAGGCGGGGCCCCGGTTGTGGCCTAACGGAGGATCGCCGCTGGGGCGGGGATGCAGCTCTGGCGGCACCCCCTGCCCATGCCGGCCCCTCCGGGCCTTGCCGGGTCTCTGGCCTCCTGCCGGCCATAGGCCCCAGCTCTGAGTCCCCAAAGCGGCCCTCCTGGCTGCGCTCATTTCCGGCGCCCGGACAAGCCCGGCGCGCCCAGACGCCACTTTTTCCCAGTGAAATCTGCTTTTATTTGCTCCGAGCAAACCCCGGGCTCTCAGCGCTCCCGCCTGATGGATGCAAATGTAAATGTGCACTTATTTAATTGGATCAGGCCCCAAGATAAAAGAGATAAACGGCTCCCCGTTTGCTAACTTATTTTCCGCGGCATGCGGCGCCGCGGAGGGGAAGCTAATGAAGGAACTGCGCGTCGCTCGGCGCTCCCGCTCTCCACGGTCACGGTGCGCGGGCCGGTGTGCAGGCTCGGCCTGCGGCTCTTCGTCTACTTCCTTGGCATGGCCCCTGCCCGCCGGGTAGGATGCCCGTGGGACCTGCTGTGCTCCAGGACCAGAAAGTGAGAAGGCGCGGGCGCGGGCTTCCCGTTTGCAAATACCCCACGCCTCGCCACGATTTTCTCCGGCTCTTTCCCCTCTCTTCTCTTACGCAGCTCTCCATGCTGGAGTCCAACCGGCCCGGCCCGTTCGATAAAAAATCCTTTCTTGCTCTCCTCCCCAGGCGTCCTCTTTCACCCCAGGCGGCGGTCTCAGAGAGAAAGATGACAGGGCCACGAAGAAGGCTAGGCGCGCCCACCCCCACCTCCGCCACCAGGGTCCCGTGGAGCCGCCCTTTAAGACAGAAGGACCCCCTTCTCTGTTCCCAGATGGCTCTCTTTTGGAGCCTGGGATTTCTTTCAGAATCGTCAGGACGCCATGGATTACCGCCCCCCCCCCCCGCGCGCACGCAATACACACAGCCCTTCAATAATTTCAAGGGGTCACAGAATCCGACGTCTAGGCATTAGGAGGAGAAAGGTCTGCCTGGCTCTTCCTTCCCCGGGGCCGGAGTTCAGACCTCAGTCGCTATCCTCAGTTCGTTCCCCAAGTTGGGCCTGGGATTTCCCCCACCTCCAAATTTTTCTTCCGTTCGGAAGGTCTGGGGAGGAGGTCGGGGTGGGTGAGAAGGACAGGAGGCCGGGCACAGTAGCCTGCGGTGCGTGGGCGTAAAGGAGCAGGGGAAAGGGTCGCCCTAGTCGGAGACCCTCTCCAGGTAGCCCCCTGGAGGCTCGGCTGGGCGGGACTGGGAGGGCTGGAGCAGGGGAGGCTGGCTAGGGCTGGGCCGGATGAGGCCGGGCTAGGCTGGGCGGCCGGGCCGCGCCCCATCCCCAACGCGCTGATGGATTGGCTTGTCAGGAGAGCTCCGTGCGCGGAGCCCATCAGAAAGCACTTACCTCGCTATACTGAAATTACTGTCTTTTCAGGGGCTAATTTGTGTAACTCCCATGGAGGGGCTTGGAGGGGGTTTGATGAGGCATAAAATGATGATTAATGAATTTATTGGCCGCTGCTCATCAAACAAGGGCTGGAGAGCTCCCGTCCGCACCGGCGGCCTGGCGGCGGCGCTCATCACAGCTGGGGTATGGCCTCGGGGTGGGGGTGGGGGGGCCAGCGCTGCAAGGGTTTCCCCCAGCGCCTGGCCCTGGCCCTGGGCGCTTTCCTTGACCTTAGCTGCTTTCCGCTGGCCAGCCCCGCAGTCAGGGCAACTCCAGCCGTGCCACCATCGCCCCCTGCGGGCGGGCTGCTCAGGCCTGGGGGGAGACCCGGCTCCTGTGGCTGCAGGCCCAGAGCGGGTGGCAGCCTCTCCAGCCTCAGCCTTGTAATAGCTGGGACAAGTGTGACCAGGGAACCCTAGGCAGCGTGGGGATGGAGACGTGGGCTGTTGTCCAGAGACATTATGGCTTACTGGTTGGGTGCTTGGGCCTTGGTGACTAAGTCCTACCTGTGCAACTTACTAAGTCTTGGACAGATCAAATAACCTCTGGGAGCCTCAGTGGCCTCATCTGTAAAATGAGGCCTGTACCACCCCTGGTTTTGTGAGGATTCTAGTGAGTGGCGCATAGCTGTCCTTCAATAGTTACCAGGGTCCTGCTCTCTTAAGACTGTACATCCTGAGACACACTACCAAGGCCTGGGGATAAGAGGGAAGGGCAGGAGACTGAGGCATCGAGTTCTGTCTTGCGGAGGACCCTGCAAGAATGGCTGATATTCCTCAGCACTCCCCCTCCTCCCACCTTCTATGGCCATGACCACGCAGCACTCCCCGGTGCCTGATGGGGGGGATGCTGGGAGCCTGGGAAGGCAGTTAGACAGAGGAGTGACCACTGAGTGATCAGAGCTGAGCTTTGGGAAGCTGGCTGGACTGCCTTGGGGTAGAATCAATTTCAGATCAGTCCTCCCAGGGTAGTTCAGAGCTCCCCCCACTCACAGCCTACCCTTTGTCTGCAGGATTCTGTCTTTTGGGATCTGTCCACAAGGGCCTTTTAGCTTTCTCTGGTCTCAGTCAAGAACTTGCAGCCCATGAACTTGGAAATTCGGCTGAGATTCTCTACCTCCCCTGCCTACATTGTATCCCCCATGCTGCCCCACCTCCATCTGCCAACACTCTGCTCTACCTTTGAGTCCCAGGACATCCTGTCCTGCTGAAATAATGCAGGAAAGACCTTGGCATCGACCCCTCCACCGGAATGCTTCAATCAGCCTCCGGGTTAGTGCAGTTCTACTTAACCTGTTCCGTTCCCTTCCTCCAATATCTACTAATTGAGCACCTAAAATATCCCGGATGTGCCATTCCAGGTGTGTGATTTGGCAGTGGTGAAGAAAACCAAGCTCGCCCTCCTGGACCTTATACTGTGGAGGGGGAGACAGAAAGTGAGCAAATGAGTATGATGATGGCTTCTCACAATGTCTGGGTAATGAGTATTGGCAGAAAAATTAAGTAGGGTGAGGACGTGGAAGGGCGTGTGCTCTTTTAGCCAGGGCAGTCTGGAAAGCATCCCTTAGGAGGGGCAATTGAGCGGATACATGAAAGAAGTTGGGGAGTAGGCCATGAAAATATCGGAGGGGGTGATTCCTGGGCGGAAGGGATAGCGGGTGCCAAGATCCTGAGGTAGGAACAGATTTGAGCAACAGCGAGGGGAACTTTGTGGGAGGTGATGAGGCGAAGGCAAGGCCAGGTTCTGGCTATGGGGGGCTTTATTGGTCCTGGTGAGATCTTTGAGCTTAATGATGAGCGAGAGAAAGGAAGAGAGGGATGGTCTGGGGAGAGTGATGGAATCTAATTTATGTCTTCAAGGCATCCCACGGCATGAGGAGCTGCGAGTCTGGGTGGGCAAGATCAGAGCAGGGCCCAGTTAGGAGGCTGGCAGGAGAATCCAGGGGGAAGGTAATGCTGTCTTGGACCATGGTGGTCACCAGAAAAGTGGTGGTTTCTCCCAATGATCAGGTTCAGGCTATATTTTGAAAGTAGAGTCAGCAGGCTTTGCTGATAGGTTGAATGTGGGGGGTGTGTGGAGGGGAGTTCTGGATGCCTCCAAGGATTTAGGCCTGAGCACTAAGGGGCTTGGAGATGCCATTTGTTGAGATGTTAAATATAAGAGAGGGACAGGGATTTTATTATTATTATTATTAATTATTATTATTATTATTTTTAGAGGGAGAGAGTAAGACACTATTAGACCTGACCTCCTCACCCTTTGGCCCAAAAGCGCTGCTCCAGTGGACCCGCTGGGCCTCCAGTCACAAGCCCTAAAATGAACACACTATGCTCCCTCCCAAAACCAGACTTCTCAGAGCTCCCTACTCACCACATCTGCCCTTTCATTTCTTTTTCTTTTTCTTTTTTTTAATCAGTGGAGAAACAGAGGTCCTGAAAGTGAAAATGACTCACCCAAGCTCACACAGTGAGTTCCCAGGCAGAAGCGAGCCAGAAATCCAGGTCTGCTAACTCCTCGCTGTGTTCCGCCTGGGCCTTCACCCAAGCTACATTCTCTGGGATATCTGTATTTTAACAGAGAACTGGAACAAAATACCTTAACAGAGAGGAATGAATTTATAATGGTGGAATCTCAGACACGGTGACAGGCTGTCAAGGGAGATATTTTTAGGCTGGGCCGGGAAACATCTTAGCCCTCCTCCCAGGCTGCTAGAGGATGGCTGCCTCTTCACGACTCCGTGTGTGAAGTACAGATGAGGGGAAAGCTAGGAATGTGCCATCTCTCTCAGACACTCCACAGCAAGGAGGGACTGAGCCTGCGGCCAAGGAGGGTTTTCTTCCGTAAATCACCGCTATCTGAAAAGATTGGCTCATTTCTCCTGTTGGAAGTGACTGTCTGCCCGCCCGCCATTATCCTACATAATGCAAACAAAAATCAATGTTCCTTTACCCACAGGTTCACAGAGCAACTCCTATCAAACAAAGATTTGAGTAGGGGGCAAGACCCGGAATTGTGGATCTTTCCTGTATTTATTTTTGAATTCCTTCCTTCCTTCTCTCCCTCCCTCTCTCCTTCCCTCCTCCCTTCCTTCCTCCCCTCCCCTCCTTCCTCCTCCTACCCCTTCCTTCCTTCCTTCCTTCCTTCCTTCCTTCCTTCCTTCCTTCCTTCCTTCCTCCTCCTTCCTTCCTTCTTTCCTTCCTTCCTTCCTCCTTCCTTCCCCCGTCCTTCCTTCCTTCTTCCTTCCTTCCTTCCTTCCTTCCTTCCTTCCTTCCTTCCTTCCTTCTTCTTATGTCTCAGCTTGACTGGTTTTTTTCTCAATTCTTTTCTTGACTCCTTGGGTTGGATATATGGTCGTCAGCTTGGCATTTTTTCCGTAAAACTATCAGTGGCTTTGTCCCCAAGGGAAGCCACAGGCCCTTAGGAACAGCATCTTGACATCTTTCAAGCAGAGTGAGACATCTGTTAGCCCTAGATTCCAAATACCCTCCCAGTTCCAGAGCGCCCCAGACACCTTCCCGGCTAACTCGGTCTGACATCAGACTTACCACACAGTTGTCATTTCTGAGACTTTTTTTTTTTTTTTAGATCCAAACCACAAGGGTTTTTTATTTTATTTTATTTTATTTGTTTGTTAGTTTTGTTTGCCCTGTATTTGTATCCAGCATCTAAATTCAAACCCTGTGGTCATAGGTGGCTCTTTTTCCAAATACTCATATGTGCAAAGATGTTCATTGGCCGTTGAGGACCCATTTTCCTGGATCACATAGAAGTGTGGATTAGTGGCAAGTTGGAGAAAAGGGTTCATTTAGAATAAACACCACCTCTCTGCTCTCATGAAGCGTATGGTAGAAAAATCGCTGGCCTGGTTTATTTTGGTTGGTGGGGTTGTTTTTCTCTCCAGGCTTTTTTTTTTTTTCCTTCCTTACTTTTTCCTTTTTAGTTTTCGCCTTTACTCTGGCAAACACCTGCCAGGTCGTACACCATGTAGGAGGAATGTCTGAGGAGACGCCATAGGACTTGAGTCTGTAAGGAATGAGCCCTTAGTTTGCTCAGCGCACCTCAAAACCCTCAGGGCTCCCACCCTCCGAATCCCTGCTCCAGTGTCCGACAATTGCAACGACTAATTATGTAATCCCTTCCTTCGAGTTTTGGAGTTTTGTCACCATCTATTATTTTGAAAGGAATAGTTATATCAGTAACTGAAAAACCAGCCTCACCTGCCATCAACACAAGACAATGGTAGAAAGCAAATTCACGATGTGAGCTTCTTGGGGTCCTGGGCTCGGAATGTGAGCTGCGTCTCTCGGGGTCTCGGTTGGTCCCAGAGGCTTCCCCAACCCCATTCCTCTGCTTTGCAGGCTGCCTTCGAAAGTATGTGCGCCACACGAGCACCTTTTCGCCTTCCCTGACACCATCTCACGTGGCCCCGGAGATGGGCTTACCACACTTTGGAAAATGGTAACGGTTCCTTTTCTAGATATGGGGACGGAGGCCCTGGCTTGTTCGACGTGCTCAAGATCACAAGGCTGTTTGGTGACAGAGCCAGGGGTGGCCGCCTCCCCGCCCCCAGCCTGCCTCCCTGTGCTCCTTTCTTAATAAATCCCTTGGACAGTAATCCTCATCCCCAGGTCCGCTTTGGAGAAGGCAGGGCCACCTTGGGAGGATTGTTGTTGCTGTTCCTTATGTCCCCCTGGATCTGCAAGGCCTAAGCCCCCCCCTTTATTTCTTATCTGTCACTCTTTGGGGTTAAATAGCCAAGACCAACTACCCAATATGCCCTTTCACACCACAAAAGACTCTGGTCCTTCCTTCCTTCTTTAGGGAAAGGAGAGAGGGCTGAGGCCTCCAGCTCTGAACAAAGTTGTTCGGGGGGGGGGGGGTGGACTTGAGGGGGTGGCCCCTGCCCCTCATGTCCTCTCTTTCAGGCTGCTCGCAAGTGCCAAGTTTCCATCCCATTCTCCTCTTTCCTGAAGCTACCCACGGTGACACATGGTAACCTTGTTTACCGTGGATAAGTGGGGGAACTGTTGGGCCCCCGGCTGTAATGTCGCTCAAAGTCAACACTCCCCACCACATCTCGCCCCTTCCCCCTCTTTTCTCCCTGAGTGAGGACCTTCTGCACAGTGTACTCACCTGGGGGCCCTCCCCTCAGTGAAAGGACTTCAGAAACAGGCCGACACCTCTTTCCTCACATAGCCTCACTCCCCAGGTCCCATAGATCCTTCTAGGGGATCCCATTCAATTGCCTCCTTTTCGCTGCTCTGGTCTGAGGTGTTGTCATCTGTCACACATCCTCCTGACCGTCTCCCTGCCCCAGTCACCTTCGTAATCCCAACAGAGTCCGAAGCCTGACGTGGCCGAAGGATTCAGTACGTCTTGGTGGAAATGCAGACAAATGCATGGACCCCAAGCCGGTGCACCAGTCTGTATTCTCCCGCAGAAATAGGGATTTTGAAACAGCTCTGGGATCAGACCCATGTGAGTTCAAATCCGGATGGCGCTCTGTTATCCGGAGTGTATTTGTGAACCAGATTAAGTGACTGAGAAATCTATACAGAGAGGCCCAGGAGCTGTGGGGATTGAACAGGTGGGCCCTGGTGCCAGCCTGCCTAGCTTCCATTCCCATCTGGGCCATCGGCCGGCTGTGCAACCGTGGGAAGTTTCCTTAACCTCTCTGAAATTCAGTGTCCTCAGCTATAAAACGGGGATAACAGTGGTATCTACCCCAGAGGTGAGGATTAAATGAGGTAATGTGAGCAGAGCTCCCCGAAGCACATGGCCGAAGCTCCAGAAATGTACGCTTTTCCTAATATTACTCCATACATACGGTTTTTTTGAGGTTGAAAACAACTTCACCTGAGAATTTCTAAAATTGTGTGGTGTGTTTTTCCCCAGGTCTTAACTACTTCATATCTTTTTGCTGACCAGCAATGGTTAAGATGTCTAGAGTTAAGACAAAAAAAAAAAAAAAAAAAAAAAAAAAAAGCTTATTTTAAGAATCACTCCTTGGAACATTATTTCATTACTTAAACTTTCTGCTGACTCATCTATTCCTTGGTGACTGAGTCTTTCTTTACCAATAACTTTAATTACATCAATCACTCATTCCAAAAATTGCTGAATGATGAGAAACTCCTAGAGGTGACACTGTGGACTTCTGTCACACAAGCAGGGGACTGTGGAAGGGGAACTGCTTTTTCCTCCCATTTCTTTTTTCCTTCCTTTCTTTCTTTCTTTCTTTCTTTCTTTCTTTCTTTCTTTCTTTCTTCCTTCCTTCCTTCCTTCCTTCCTTCCTTCCTTCCTTTCTTATAGCAATCAGTACGTCAAAGAAAGAACGCGTGTTTAGCTCTCGCGATTTACCGTCTGCCCATCTATCTCCCCAGCCATTTATAATTAGCAATCTCCATAGCAGGGAGAATGCCAATTCACAACTTCTTGAATCGAATTGAGTGGAATTTGTTTCATCTTCTGACATTTTTTTTTTTTAGTCCTAAGGCCCACCTGCCTCCACCTCGTGGCTGGTGTGGGGGGGGGGGACTGTAAAATACATACTATTGGAGAATTCCAGCCCCCATTCTTTTGCTAAAAGCTGCCAATCACTTGGTTTAAGGGTGACCCTATAACTTAAACAAAGATTGGTTATCAACAGTAACGGCTACCTTACTGAGGGACTGGTCCAGGCTCGTTATTACGGGAAAGGTTTTATGTACGTGACCTCAGGAGAACCTCATCGAACCTATAGAGTGTGCACTCTTAGTAGTCCCCACTTTACAGATGAAGAAACCAAGGCACTGAAAGATTTACTTGCCTGATGTCGGTGCTAGATATGAGCCCCTAGGAATGTCTGACCCTTATTTTCTGGGCCTCGATGGAACCAGGACAGAGTTGCTGGCTGCTCTTTGCGGCCTTAGGCAGTAGATGTTTTTCTGCTTCTTCGTGGCTCACCTCTGTGAGTGGAGTAAGGTACCTGCTTATTGCTGAACCGCCGATGTTATCTGATGCTGCAGAGAAGCAGGGACCCTAGCTTCGGTGAGAGTAGTAGGATGCTGGTGGGGGTAGCAGGAATGGCGGGCTTCTCCCAGAATCCTGCCCGAAGTGAGTGCTCTTCCTTTCTCACCTCCCCCGCACACTTCGTCCTCTCCCTCTCGGGCTGTGATGCCTCATAGGTCTGTCTCCAGGCCTTCCCCCACATCTTTCCATCGGCATAGGAGAGTATTAACGAGGAGACAGTAGCCAAGGGAGCTATAGAAGGTTGTAGAGCAGGAGAGCAGCAAAATCAAAGCTGCATTTCAAAAAGATTCAAAGTCCCACTTCCTCTCTATCATCCGAGGCGCTTCATCAGTCTGACCCCTCTCTCCTGTGTGGCCCTGTCTCCCAAGATCCCCTCATGGGCGTCCCGTGCTGTGGTCTCACTGGCTCACCATTCACTCCCCAAGCCCTGTTCCCAGGCTGGATTCTTTGGCTCAGAACAATCCATCCCAGGCAGCTGCCTAAATCCACTCCTGCTTTGGAGATGGAGCTCAAGGGCTTCTGGGAGCTTCTGGGCTTTCTCAATGGCTCCAGCCCACTCTGCTTTCTGTCTCTGTGGGACTGCTGTGGGGGAAGAGGCAGCAGAGGCCAGAGCAAGCTGGGTTTGCCTCCCACCTCTGCCATGTACTAGCGGTGTGACCTTGGGCCACTTTCTTAACCTCTCAGAGCCTCAGTTCCCCACAGTCAAGTCATGATGATAATATCTGTGTCCTGAAGTCTGGTTGGAATGAGCATGAGCCTGCCTGTGGAGTGCTCTAGGAGGTCATTCGTTTTAGCACCGCCTACAAGGCTGCTGTGTTCATTGACCACATACCGAGTGCCCGTATGTTAGGACAGAAACAAGATGGTTCCAGAAAGCACACCCTTCCGCGAGCTTCGAACTGGCTTTTCGTCTTTGCACGTATGTTTCCATACACACCGAGATGTGGTTCTAAACTCTCCTGGTCTATTTGTCTTAAGCCAATACTGTACTGTTTGTCTTACTACGGCTTTGTGGTACGTCTTAAAATTTTGTAGGGTGGTCCTCACTCTTGGTTTTTCTTTTTTGAAACTATTTATTTGACTTAGCTCTTTGGGGGCAT
>NW_024424341.1:12555176-12871924 GCF_017311325.1 Ursus maritimus
CTTCCTTCCTTCCTTCCTTCCTTCCTTCCTTCCTTCCTTCCTTCCTTTCTTATAGCAATCAGTACGTCAAAGAAAGAACGCGTGTTTAGCTCTCGCGATTTACCGTCTGCCCATCTATCTCCCCAGCCATTTATAATTAGCAATCTCCATAGCAGGGAGAATGCCAATTCACAACTTCTTGAATCGAATTGAGTGGAATTTGTTTCATCTTCTGACATTTTTTTTTTTTAGTCCTAAGGCCCACCTGCCTCCACCTCGTGGCTGGTGTGGGGGGGGGGGACTGTAAAATACATACTATTGGAGAATTCCAGCCCCCATTCTTTTGCTAAAAGCTGCCAATCACTTGGTTTAAGGGTGACCCTATAACTTAAACAAAGATTGGTTATCAACAGTAACGGCTACCTTACTGAGGGACTGGTCCAGGCTCGTTATTACGGGAAAGGTTTTATGTACGTGACCTCAGGAGAACCTCATCGAACCTATAGAGTGTGCACTCTTAGTAGTCCCCACTTTACAGATGAAGAAACCAAGGCACTGAAAGATTTACTTGCCTGATGTCGGTGCTAGATATGAGCCCCTAGGAATGTCTGACCCTTATTTTCTGGGCCTCGATGGAACCAGGACAGAGTTGCTGGCTGCTCTTTGCGGCCTTAGGCAGTAGATGTTTTTCTGCTTCTTCGTGGCTCACCTCTGTGAGTGGAGTAAGGTACCTGCTTATTGCTGAACCGCCGATGTTATCTGATGCTGCAGAGAAGCAGGGACCCTAGCTTCGGTGAGAGTAGTAGGATGCTGGTGGGGGTAGCAGGAATGGCGGGCTTCTCCCAGAATCCTGCCCGAAGTGAGTGCTCTTCCTTTCTCACCTCCCCCGCACACTTCGTCCTCTCCCTCTCGGGCTGTGATGCCTCATAGGTCTGTCTCCAGGCCTTCCCCCACATCTTTCCATCGGCATAGGAGAGTATTAACGAGGAGACAGTAGCCAAGGGAGCTATAGAAGGTTGTAGAGCAGGAGAGCAGCAAAATCAAAGCTGCATTTCAAAAAGATTCAAAGTCCCACTTCCTCTCTATCATCCGAGGCGCTTCATCAGTCTGACCCCTCTCTCCTGTGTGGCCCTGTCTCCCAAGATCCCCTCATGGGCGTCCCGTGCTGTGGTCTCACTGGCTCACCATTCACTCCCCAAGCCCTGTTCCCAGGCTGGATTCTTTGGCTCAGAACAATCCATCCCAGGCAGCTGCCTAAATCCACTCCTGCTTTGGAGATGGAGCTCAAGGGCTTCTGGGAGCTTCTGGGCTTTCTCAATGGCTCCAGCCCACTCTGCTTTCTGTCTCTGTGGGACTGCTGTGGGGGAAGAGGCAGCAGAGGCCAGAGCAAGCTGGGTTTGCCTCCCACCTCTGCCATGTACTAGCGGTGTGACCTTGGGCCACTTTCTTAACCTCTCAGAGCCTCAGTTCCCCACAGTCAAGTCATGATGATAATATCTGTGTCCTGAAGTCTGGTTGGAATGAGCATGAGCCTGCCTGTGGAGTGCTCTAGGAGGTCATTCGTTTTAGCACCGCCTACAAGGCTGCTGTGTTCATTGACCACATACCGAGTGCCCGTATGTTAGGACAGAAACAAGATGGTTCCAGAAAGCACACCCTTCCGCGAGCTTCGAACTGGCTTTTCGTCTTTGCACGTATGTTTCCATACACACCGAGATGTGGTTCTAAACTCTCCTGGTCTATTTGTCTTAAGCCAATACTGTACTGTTTGTCTTACTACGGCTTTGTGGTACGTCTTAAAATTTTGTAGGGTGGTCCTCACTCTTGGTTTTTCTTTTTTGAAACTATTTATTTGACTTAGCTCTTTGGGGGCATTGATTCTCCAACGCACGTTTCAAGATGAGTTTATCAAGTGTTAAATC
This sequence comes from Ursus maritimus, assembly GCF_017311325.1. NCBI lineage: Eukaryota > Metazoa > Chordata > Mammalia > Carnivora > Ursidae > Ursus > Ursus maritimus. Next base: position 12,557,078 of record NW_024424341.1, read on the forward strand.
GTTTATCTTTGCACCCTTGCCGTCAGTACTGTGCTAAAGCGCACCCCAGAGTTCTAGCAGGATCTGTATCAGGCACCCTGGCAGTCTGTCCTGGGGCAAAGCTGAGAGAGGGCTCAGGCGACTTATCTCGGACGGAAGGGAGGAGTAAAGGCCCGTGGTGGCTCGGAGGCACGGTCCAGAGCTGGCTGCCTGAGGGCTTAGGAAGCCCAGTGTCCCCACATCCAGTGCGGGAGGTTTTCTCACTTAGATTAGGATCCCCTTAATGCCCCTAGCCCAGCCCCGAACCCTGAGTCCAGAGCACGGTGTGACTAAGAGTGTCGGCTTCGGAGCCAGGCTGCCTGGGTTCCCGGCCTCCATGTTTTCCTCCCACCTCAGTAAAGGGCAACGCCATCTAGAAACCCACAAGTCAGGGGGCGCCTGGGTGGCTCAGTCAGTTGAACATCTGACTCGTGGTTTCAACTCAGGTCATGATCTCATGGGTTGTGATCTCATGGTTCATGGGATTGAGCCCTGTGTGCACCCCCCGCTAAGCAGGGAGTCTGCTTGAAAATTCTCTCCCTCTGCCCCTCCTCCCCCATCTCTCTCTCTCTCTCTCTAATAAGTGAGTCAATCTTAAAAAAAAAAAAAACCTACGAGTCACTTCTCAGCTTTTCCCAACTTCTCCCAGTTGTCACCTGCAGGTATCAAATCTGGACTCGGATTTGGTCAATACCAGATCTCCAATTTTCCCCTTGAGGCTCTACTTCCCTTCATTCCTGCCACCATCACTGTGATCCAGGCCACGGATCACTGTCACCTCTTGACGCCTTGATGGCCTCCCAGCTCTAGTCCTGTTCCAGGGGCTAGCTGATCTTCCCCACTGGAGATACGCTGCATACGTAATGCTATAATTCCCCACCTGAAATATTAAACGGTTCTCTATGGGCCTCATACAAGACCTGAACTCCTCAGGATGATGCTCCCTCAAACTCTGTGCTCTAAACCTGTAACACTGTTTGCCTTTGCTATGTACTGTTTGGCCTCCGGGCCTTTGCACACGCTGTTCCCTCTGCCTGGCATGCCCATATTCTCACTCTGTCCCCCACCCTCTACAGTCAATCCTTATGTGGCAAAAGGTCTGTGCTTGAAGCTCCCTCCTCCCTCCGTATCCTGCCGCCCTCTGTGCTGAGGCATACAGTAAGGGGTGAGCAAAATGTACTAGTTGTGTGAACTTGAGGATGCAATTCACTTCTGAGGTTCGGCTTGTTCATCTGTAAAGGGCACACGATCATAGTGATGAATCCATTGCACATGGACACTTTCTTTTTAAATTTTTTTACTAAACTCTATCCCTGTTGTGGGGCTGGAACTCATGACCCCGAGACCATAAGCCACGTGCTCTACTGACTGAGCCAGCCAGGCCACCCACCCCTGGGTGGACACTTTAAAAGTCCATGTATGATTCATTGTCTCATAGGACTTTGGGGAGGAGTGAAGGGGATCATTGCAGACAAATTCATAGACCAGACAAAAGCATAAGGGCCAGCCATACATAGCCTTAAGGAATTTTCAGTGAGATCAGACTCCTACCACCATAGCCAACAACTCCTTGAGAGTCATTTCCTTCCTTTTTTCTTGAAGGAACCTCAACTTTGTTTGTGGTGGCAGTGTGCCCACTCTTAGGGGATAGCCATTTATGTCTAGGCCATTCACGATAATTTCATTCCCCTTTGCCAGATGCTTACTCTCCCAGCATCCTTTGCAGCTAGGTGTCCATGTGACCAATTCTGGCCAATGAGACATGAGGAGAAATCTACTAATCTTTCCAAATTTCAATTTCTTGTAAAATGAGGAAGTAGGATCAAAGAGCAGTAATGTTTAATCCCCATTTGCTTGTTTTCTTTCTTCCTTTCTTTCTTTTCTTTCTTTCTTTCTTTCTTTCTTTCTTTCTTTCTTTCTTTCTTTCTTTCTTTCTCTTTCTTTCTTTCTTTCTTTCTTTCTTTCTTTCTTTCTTAGCAGAGAACCTCCCTTTTTGGTTCCAGATTTTTCCTTGGAATCCTAATATATACAGCAAGCAAAGTACAATTGCTTTAATTGAAAGGAGGATTAAAGAGTGCAGGAACCCCATCCTAGCCTTCACTGGCAGCCCCCAAAGCATGTCCACAAAACAACCCTTGGCAAACCACTGGTTGGGAGCACCTCTATGTCCTGTTTTGGGTATTGTTTTATTTGTGTGTATTTTTGGACACCTATGCTAGTCCAGCATCCCGAATTTCCCTCAAGATCCACCGCCCTCCCCTCCCCTTGGTCCATATGCTTTTGATGAAGTTAATTTGACTCTAGTTCCTGGGCTAGACATAGGATTTAAGTCTGACTAACATTCCATCCCTCTGGATACAGTGATTGGTTCAGCAATGTGCATGTGACCCAATCTGGTCCAATGAGATTGAGGCCTAGGATTTTTATTAAAGTGGAAGAGAGGTAGAGGCATTCTTTTCCCATTGGACTTGAGACCTAGTACTAGGAAACCTGAGAATGAAGTCCACATGGAAGGGAACAGAGCTGAGAGATGGAAAGAGAGCAGACCTTAGAGACTTTGAACCCTTGCACTTAGCTTTGCTTGAAGACTGACAGATCTGCTGCTGGATTGGGGGGTTTGTGAGTTCACAAATTCCCTTCTAAGTAGTTTCACCTTCAGTGCAACCCAAAGAGTCCTAAATAGTATAGATCCTTTCCAGATCCGGAATCCTGGAAACTCTGAGAGGTAGATATGAAGATTGGTCACAGACTGTCCCATTTTCTCCTGGGCATGTGGTGGGATTGTACTTCTCCAGTCATTCTGAGCGAGGCATGGCCTAGGACTTCCTTTGCCAACGACGCGTGCGGAGAAGTGATATGTGCCACTTCTGGGTGGGGTTCCTTAAAAGTCAATGCGTGATTTACCTCTCTCTCTTTCCTTCCCATAATGATGTTCCAGATGGCAGAGGCTCCATCAGCCTGGGTCCCAGACTGAGGACAATGTGGAGCAGAGAGCCCTGCTGACCCTCGATGGATCTGTACCGTGAGCAAGAAATAAACCTTTGTTGATTCAAGCCATTGAGATGTTGGCTCATCTGTTAAAGCAGCTTCCCTTAGCCCGTCCCAAATAATATACACAGGATTCTTCTCCTCCTCCTTCTTCTTCCCCTGCCTTCTCCCTCCTTCTTTCTCTCTCTCTTCTCCTGCTGCCCTGCTTTGCCCAGCAGTCTTACGTAACTCTGTTTCTTAACTTATCTTCTGTCAACAGACTTTTAAAGGTTTTCATGATTGTTCATCCACTGCCTTGCCAGTGATATTCGAGTGGACATTGGCAGGAGATAACTAGCCTGCCCCAACAAAGCCGTGCCCCTGGCATCCATACCACTGCCAATCAATTACAGCAGTCGGCTAGTCATTCTCCCTAGCCCTCCAACCTCCCCAGCAGGCCAACCTCCTAATCATATTACTGGACTCACAAGGCTCTGAATCAGACCTTCTCCATTCATTATATTATGAAAACGGACAAGACCCTGCCGTTTGGGCTGTGGTCTTCATAACGTGAGGCTCTTGCCAAGATTTAAAAACTCAACGATTAAAAAAAAATCCTATACAAGATCGGCTGTCATTGTTAATAAGCTATTTCTAGAGCGGATGGGTTAATTGAGTCAATGCTCGAGACTCTGCAGCTGGGGAGGACGTTCGGCAAGTGCCTCGGTTCTTTGGGAAGCAGAAAAGTAGGAGTAAAACATTCTTTCAGCTTGAGAGTGGTTATCCTCATGACCCTCTACGACGCTGGTATAGCCCAGGAGTCTCGAAGGTACCTGCTGAGGGGGCCAGATGCGCCATGTAACGAGCAGAATCACCTGCACGAGAGTGGTGGGACCGTAGGCTACTATGCGGTGGTGTCTATTCAGCATTCAGCTCTGGCTGAGAGTCACCGTACAGGAATATAGGCTTAGCATTGCTGACTCTGTCAATGGTTCCCCCCCCCCCCGGGAAATTTGAAATCCATACAAATTGTCAACGTCATCACATTTTTCCTAAAATACTATTATATCTAAACTTAGTGGGAAAACTGCAGGTAGAACGTTTGACGGTTTATAACACAGTCATCCCTTCCCCCTCCCATTCTGCATCATCTCCATTTTACAGATTAGGAAACTGAGGCTTACAAAGGTAAAATGATTCACCCCAACGGACACAGCCGGACTCTGAAGCTCAAGCCTATACCTCCTGACTCCAACTCACCCAGATCCCAGGGGTCACCTCACAGCTCACATATATGGCAGGGAGGCCAACTGTCCACCAAAGACTCCTGCTCCCGTTTTCCCTGGTATAGGTTGCCAGTGGGTGGCAGTGACAAGCCAGAACTACGGGCTCCCCGCCTGGCTTCTAGGTGAAGTCACGTGACCAGTCCTTGTCAATGGAATCTGATAGGAAGTGCTACTTCCGGGAGCTCGCTGTGAAGACATGGACGTGCCTTCCCCCGCCCTCCCTTTCTCCTTCCGCAGCCTCTCGCAGATGAACACAACCTTGGAAACCGTGCTTGGAAATCAAAGAACCTCAAGACAATGAATCTGTGGCTTCTAGAATCATCTTTTGGAGGAAAGCCACTCTAATCAGCAGCAGCCATTTTGGACTCGACATCAGGAATCAATAAACCTCCATTGTGTGTAAGCCATTGTACACTTTTGGTTTTACTTGCAAAAATGAATGGATTTTTCAAAAACCTGTCCTTTTCTTCTCCTTTATTGGCGGGAGGAGTTTATAATGGACAACGTCATCCCCTTGAATCTGGTGGGTCTTGGGGGGAGAAAATGACTCAAGTTGAGTTGGGTGAGGGTGTAGCGGGGGTGGGGGTGTAACGGCCCCAAGTGTCCCTGCATCTTGCCTCCCCCCACCCCAACCTGGCTTTGAAGAGGGACTCGTTCATATTTCAGCTGGAGGTGAACATATTATCACTGAGCCCTCCTGGAGAAAGACGAAAGACAAAACAAGCATTTGGCCTGTCTGGGCCACACACCCTCAACCAAGATAGGAGTCAACATGTTTGGGAACATCAAAGACCGTGTGATATCTTAAGCATAAGGAGATTAACATTTACAAAGGTTTGCCCCTCGGCCTGTTCCCAGGAATCCAGCAGACAGAGCCAGAAGGGACAATTAACATCACCCACCTGCATAGGGGTCTTCTGGCATTTTGTATTAGAGGGTGTTTTTCAGTTTTTGGGTTTTGGGTTTTGTTTTTGTTTTTTTCTTTTTTGAGCCTTCTCCTGGCTTGGGTATGAAGGCGGTGGTGTCTGGTGTCCTATCTGAGCAAGAACCCTTTGCACATTTAGGGTGTTGCAGAACAGTCGGGAAATGACAGCACAGGTACAAAGACCCAGGGGAGAATTCTGCCCCCACAAGTACCAAGCCGTTCACCCTCAGAGAGTGAAAGCGAGAGCATCTTTGCCCATCTTCTTATAGTCAGAAACAGTCCCTGCGTCCTAATCCAGCCAGCCAGTACAAAACAGGGCTGAGACAGTCTGCAGGAACGGAGCGGGGGGGTGAGGCACTGGTTCGTCTCTTTGAAGCAAGAGGCCAAGAATATCTCAACACACTCCAAGTACCAGCAACAGTAGGCAATGGATGGGGACCAAAATCCCTTACAGCTGTTGGAAACCATACCCTATTCAGAGATAATTGGCAATTAGTTGAACAACTCCTGTTTAAAACACTCCTCCTCCCCACCCTCAAAGACAGCTGTGTTTAAAAAGGGGAGGGGAGAGAGTTCTCAAGAAATGTGGAAACCTAATCTTCAAGTCAATAAAACAAAACAGGGCCCTGGGAGTAAATGAGTGAGAGGATTTTAAAATATGCGGAGGCATTGGAACATCTTTTGGAAATGCACTGCCCTACTCTTCTCTTGAAGTGTAACAGGGTGGGCAGGGACACAGATGCGGGGGGCCGAAAGACCTGGGTCTGAGCAGCTGCTCTGCCACTGGCCAGCTGTGTGAACTTGGCACGTTTCTTAACCACTCTAAGCCTCAGTTTGCTCCTCTGCAAAATGGGGATGACAGTAATTACGCTGGGGAGATTAAATGGGATGGTGCATGGGGCCTAGCATATAGTAAGTGCTCCAAAGCCTTAGCTCTCAGGCATACACGCTTATTCGGATCCAGGTTCCTTAGCCTGGCATTCAAGGCCCTCTACAATTTGTCTCCCACCCACTCTTCAGAAGTCTTCCCCATTTTCACATTCTCTGTTGACTAGCAACCAAATGGAACCAGTCCCCAGGGCCTCTGCTTTCTAATCTGAGAAATGAGATCAATGAACTAGATTCTCTCTAAGGTCCCTGTTAACCCTGTCTTCCGGCATCGCATGTCGGTGTTACCAAGTCCTCAAGGTCGGGCTCAAACACCCCCGTGAAGCCTTCCCTGGGAAGGAGTTGATTTCTTCTTGTAAAGCTCAAACCAGACTTGCAAATCATTGGCAGTTTTGTTTGATTTGCATTATATTTTTTAATTTTTATTTTCTTATAAAGATTTTTTTTTACGAGAGAGAGAGAGAGAGAGAGCATGAGCAGGGGTGGGGAGGGGAAGAGGAAGAAGCAGACTTCCCACGGAGCGGGGAGCCCGATGCCATGCAGGGCTCCCTCCCAGGACCCCAAGGTCATGACCTGAGCCGAAGGCAGACACGTCACTGACTGAGCCACTGAGGCTCCCTGCACTGTATTTTTAAAAAATCAGAAAATACTGCACCAAAATTTGGATTTCCAGCTTCTCTGAAAAAAGTCAGCAGACCCAGCACTCCTGGCCCCATAAAGCCTGAGCAGAAGCCCTTGTCTGGAGATGAGTCGCTGCTGCCCCCTGCAGGTGGGGCAGGCGCTTCGAGATTTTCCACATCCCAGGCGTCCCTGATTGACTTTAACAGCCTGAGCCCTGAAGGTAACTGAGATCCCTCCCCACCCCTTGTCCCCTGGTTCTTCCTTCCCTACTTTCTATTTTTATCTCAGAAAGGGCTATTTCTTGCTTTCTACCTTACGCTGGAATTACTGATGTTTGTAGCCATCTTCATCTCTGCTGCAGACTGAGAGCCTTGGGTGGGGGGCTCTCTTTTGTTCATCTGTGAAGCCCGAAGGCCCCGGCTCTGTCTGGCTTCAGAAAGGGAATCAGCAGGGCCCCTGATACCTACAAGTGTCACTCCCTGGTGTTGTGCAAACCAGTGCTGTGATGGACTAGCGAGTGAGCAGAATGATGAATGAACAAAGACGTGCACTTATAGAGCTCCTACTGTGTGCCAGGCACTGTGGGAAGTGCTTTGCAGATACCGACTTACTCATAAAATGAGTTCACATATGAATGAATATCAAATGAATGGGTCTCTCCATTTGGTTCTCAGCTCGGGGCTGGGGAACCTTCCTCCCCAGGAGACATGAGCGGATATTCTCAGCTGTGAACTTTGTAGGTCTGGGGGCTCTGTGCATCAGAGATACACTCACGTCAGTGGAATGGGGATCGGGGAGACTGTGATTGTTCCCCATCCGGAAACACGGTTCGTTGTCTGAAGGCCTTAGTGGAACCCAAGACCAGTAGACAGAGGTCACTGTCACCTACCAGAGCGAGATTACCTTCCCAGTTTCCCCTTCAGTGTCACCCAGAGCATCAATTAGAGCCTCGGTCCCTGGAGCGTGGTGTCAGACAGTCTGTTTGCAGAGCGCCTGGGTGGCTCAGTCAGTTAAGAATCTGGCTCTTGGTTTCGGCTCAGGCCCTGATCTCAGGGTTGTGAGACTGAGCCCTGAGTTGGGCTCCAAGCTCATCGCTCATCGAGGAGTCTGTTTGAGATTCTTTCTCCCTCTCGTTCTGCCCCTCCTGTTCCTACTCTCTCTCTAAAATAAATAAAAAGATAAATAAATAAATAAATAAATAAATAAATGTTAAACACACACACACACACACACACACACACACTTCTGTGTTTGCACAAAGATTTGTAGCAATCTGCTCCCTGTGTATGATGTTTTAGAGTTTCACAGATCTTTCCTTACTGGTAACAATCACCTCCACCGGCCACCTACTTTGATCTTGCGGAAGTCCCCCGTTTCTCTCCCTCCTCCTTACGTGCATTATGAGGTACGTAACACATGCATTACCTTATAGTCATTTCACAGATTAGAAAACGGAGGTCAAAATGGAGGAAAGGGTTTGCTCGAGGCGGAACTTGCAAGGCCAGAGATAATAACCTGGATTCTGGCTCAAATCTTCGTCTAGGTTTCATCGCCAAAATTTGCTTAGGTGGGGAAAACATACGAATCTGTTGGGCACCATTGTCATATCAACCCTGAGGAGGACATGGTGGTTACGGAGATTGAGGATATGGGGAGAGGAGTGACAGGAGTGTCGCTGGGGAAGTCCCCCAGGGCAGGGGAAGCAAGAGTGTCAAGTCCTTGGGAAGAGATTCTAAGAAAATCAGAGGAAGAGAGCAGGAAGGGGCAGGGCAGAGTGACTAAGAGCACAGTCTTTGGAGCGGGATAGGCCTGGGTTTAAATCTCACTTCCAGCTGTGTGCTCTTGGGCAACTGACTTCACCTCTCTGATCTCAGTTTGCTCGTCTTGTAACTAGGGATTGGGCTTGTCCCCAGGCTGTTGGGAAGATGGACTGAGACAGTACCTAGTCAGGGCTCAACAATGCCTAGCTGTTAGCAAATACCAGCTGCTTTGATCTCCTGCCTATGCCTTTGACGGAGGGGAATAGGCTTGTCTCTAGCCGCACAGCAGATAAGGGACAGAGACTGGACCTCCTGCCGTCCAACCCCCTGCTCTTCTAACACAGGAAGCAGCATTCCAGGTGGGTGCTCTGGAGGCTTCTGGGCGAGGAAAGCCCACTCCCCAGCAAACCGATGCTGGGCCCACTGTCTTCACCTCCGATGGTTTGCTTTGGTCTTGGCAAAATTCCCTGTTGGCATAAAAGCCAGGGCAGAAGACCCATTTTATGGCACCTTCAATCTCTCCTTTCTCCCCCAGAAATACATTCCTTCGTCCTAGGTGGGAAGATGCATCCTGATGGCCCCCTGACCCCTGAAAATGTCCCAGGACCACCGCAGAAGCAGCTCAGCCCCTTTCCCCCCCCAGCCCCAGTCCACCCCCCACCATTCCCACCTCCAGCTGCTGCCTCCCTCTCTTCCCATTACCACCCCTCTCCCTAAGCCCTCTGGCCAGACCCGCGTCCTCACTGAAGTTCAACTGCACCCCTGCTTCTGAGGCTGAGAAGAGTCAACCATCGCAGGGCCATGGACGAATGCAATAGAAATTAGCCAGAGCCAGAGCGAGCGAGAGGGAGGCAGATGCATAATTTATAGCATGGCGGAGTGTGAGTGACAGGCAGCAGCGGGGGGCCTCAGCACCTTATCGATCCTTTCAAAAAACCTGAGAAAGGGCCCCGTGCTGAGGGCCAGGGGAGGCATGGAAGGTGCAGGCCTGGGCAAGGCCATTAAGGACGCACTGCGACCAGGCCAGCCGCCGGGGTGGGCGGGGGGGCTCCGGCAGGTGGGGCACACATGCGTGCCTCCGATCGATGACACCATGTCAAAACATAAAATGTATGCTTTGGCTCTTAAGCCAAATGCGCGTGAGATTTTTTAAAAGCATTGATTCAGGATGGATCAATGGAAATCGAGGCATATATATATTTTTTTCCCTGTGCAAAAAGGGGGTTAGAACACTTTGCAGAGAGGCCCCCGCCAGGGGTGGCAAGAGTAAATGTTCTGCGAGGACTGCCTTCTTCTCCACCGGCCACCAGAGAGCTCCAGGAGGAAGGTCAAGGTGTTGCCTTGGCTTTCCCTCTGCCCCCCACGGCCCCACCATGGAGACGCCCACTAGCTGGGGGGTGAGGGTGTCCTCGTGTGCACCCCCAGGCGGGGAGCTGCCGTCCCTTCCCCCTGCGCTCACCCAGTCATCATCCAAAGATAATTCCACTCCTTCTCCAATGTCCAAGCAAGTCCGGCCAGCTGTACCTTCCAAACACAGCCAGGATCCCCCCAGTTTACGTCTCCGCTGCCTCCACCTGGTGCACCTCTCCCCTGGGCCGTGGCCTCCTCCTGCTTCCCACCAGGCAGCCAGGCGGCCCCCATCTGGCCCAGAGATCAGTCGGTGCCACATGAACCTGCCCCACATCCTCCCAACCGACCTCCCCTCCTACCACTCTTCTGCTTGCTCACGGACCCCCTCAGAGTCACCTTCCCCACTGCCCCACCTCCTGGCGCCCTGCGCATCCCATCCCTCCCTGCCCCACCCATGCATGACCCCCTTTTAACACTATTTATAATATTGTTTGTGGGTTTATTTATTGCCTGTAATTTCTTATCGAATGTAAATTACACGAAGGCAGGGACCTTGCTTGACTTCTTTTTAGAAAAATTTATTTATCTGAGAGCAAGAGAAAGAGCATGAATCTGGGAAGGGGGCGGGGGAGAGGGAGGGGGAAAGAATCTTAGGTAGACTCTGTGCTAAGCCCGGAGTCCCACGCGGGGCTCGGGGCTCGATCTCATGACCCTGAGATCATGACCTGAGCCAAAACTGAGAGTTGGAGGGTTCCGTGACGGAGCCACCAGCCGCCCCTCCTTTGTCTTCGGCACTGCTGTATTCTCAGAACTTGGAACAGGGTTTGGTACCAGGGCAGGGGGTCAGTAAATACTTGTTAAAATAGGGGAGGGAGGAGGGGAGGAAGGAAGGAGCCAGACCCAAGTAAGAGCCAGCAGCGTGCTGTGACATACCGTTAGCGTGGGTGCTATCAAATACAAAAACAGAAAGAAATCCCACCAGGTATGATCTGCAGCGACGTTCCCGGGAGCTGGTCACCTGTAGCTGGGAGTTCCAACCAGAAGCTCTAAATTTAGGATTTAGAGTCATGGAGGAAAGCATGTTATTAAAGTTCCTCTTTTGGGGGGATAAGCTCATCTATCGGATCAAACGAAACTCAGGGAGCATCGTAACCCTTGCTTCCCCCCGCCCAGCAATGTTGGAGCAGGGGCCTAATTTGGGGTGAACCTCTCTCTCCCTGGGCTCCAAGAGCATAACAGCGGTTCCTGTCCTAAAACCTTGGTGCAAAGGGCTGTGGAATTTGCGGGTGGGGGGGTCTCAGGGGACTCTCCCGGGCTCCCTGTCACCCCGGGTGCTGGCTTCTGGGTTCCCACTCGGGGATAAAGGAGGCTGGAGGCCTGCCGTTATTTCTCCGGTGCCCTTTCTGAGACCACAGATCATTTTTCACTGTCGCGAGCACTTACCTGGCCAGGACAGTCAGACATGATGATGAGATGAAATGAATCTTCAGCACCATGAGAGAGTCTGAGAGGTAATTCCACCAGCAGGCGTGTGACCCGGTTCCCCTGCCCTTCCCCCACCATCCCAGCCCCCTTCCTGGGAAGAAAAGGCTGGAGAGAATCATTTTATTCGGCCGGTGCTCGCGAAGACAATTATTTCATCATTTCCCTCAATCATCTTCCAGAAGGCCAGGCTCATTCTGTTTGTTATTTATAGGATGACGTCGGTCACCAACTTGGGGCAGGGGAAGGGGGGAGGAAAAGAGGGATGGGGTGAGAGACATGGGGGGACATGAAGAAGTGCTCGCTCACAGTTATTCTTTCCCCTTTTGCTTTTCCCCCAATTGCTTCAATATGTCTCTCTTCTCTTCCCCACATTCTCTCTCCCCTCGTCCCACTCCCACCTCCTCCCCCTTCCCCCTTTCTGCCTGCTTCTCTTTCTGCTTTAATAGCCCCCTCTCATCTTCCTGCTCCCCTGCCTCGACCCCTAGCCTGGCTCGCAGACAAACTTGACCCCTAATAGTTTCTGACAGTGAGCTCACCCCTGTGCAGAGCAAAATGCCCACCTACCCCATTTGCAGCATCTTGCACTGGGCACATCCCGTGGGTTTCCGTTAGTGAACCCAGCCCCTGGTTGGGGGTGTGGGTGCTGAGACAAGAGCCTCGCATTTTTACGCCCTCACTGTCCCAGCTGGGAGTGCCCCCTGACCCTTGATTTGGGCTTCGTGAGCTATTCATCCCGTAAGGTTCAGAGTTAGGGAGGCCAGGGTTCCCCTAGATATCTTCCCCCATCCCTAGATGCCATTCTCAGTGTTTAGTGCCCTGCAGGCCTAAAGGGGGCTTTGTCTAGGAGATAAGACAGAGAAGCAGAAGGACTTTGGACCAGACTGCACCACTTCCAAGCTGTGTGATCCTGGGCAAACTACCTAACTTCTCTGGGCCTTGGTTTCCTCATCTGTAAGGGCAGTTAAGTCCTGCCTTCCTCATAGGGCTCAAGCAAGGATTACATGTGTTAATACTTGCAAAGCACTCAGAACAGTAGCTGACACATTACAAGTACACATTCAGTGTTCACTGTCATCAGTATTTGCCATCTCATGTCTCAACCTGGGGATACAGATGTGAGGCACGGGAGGTGCCATCTGGCCTGGACCCAAAGAGAACAAGCCTGTTGACTTGCCGCTAACAAGTCTTAAACCATGGGCAGATCACGTTTCCTCGTTGAATCTCCGTTTTACTATCTCTGCTATGCAGGTACTCAGAGTACCTGGGTACGGGAGTGTTGGGAAGCTGACATGAGCTAACACATGTCAAGAGCAAAGGTTCTGAAGCCAGGCTTTTTGAGTTCAAATCCCAGCTCGATGTCTTAGTAGCTGTGTGACCTTGGACAAGTTACTTAACCTCCCTGTGCCTCCGATACTTCATCTGCTTATAACACTGCTCCCCTCCCCCCAACCTCATAGGGTGATTAGGAGGATGAAATGAGTTAATTTAAGGAAAGTGCTTAGCACAGTGTCTGGCACAGAGAAACGCCTGGGCAAGTGTTGGGTAGTCCTAGTTACTTCTAGAAAATGCTCTCTCCTGCCTTCTGTCTCTGAAGGATTTCTTCTCCTCTCTTCACTCTTTTTGTTAGGTGGCTTGAGTCAGAAGTTCTTGGTTTTTTAACCAAAATCCAAATCATTCTGACAGGCTGTGCTCTGGAAGCAGAAGGGGAGTTGAGATGTTTGGAGGGGCACCCATGTCAGGGACACACTGGACAAGGTGATGAGGGGCTGAAACTCCTAGAACTGGGCCCTGGGGGGCAGGTCCTGGCTAGGCCAGCGACTCCCTGTGTGACCTTGGACAAACTCCCTCTTTTTGACCTCAGTTTTCTCATCTGTCGAATGAGAATGACTGTTTGCCCACCTCCCACATTATCACAAAACTCAAATAAGATCATCAGGAAGCAGGTGTCCTGAGATTGGGGGAAGCACTCCGGAGCTCAAAGTTGCCCATTCCATTTGGGTTCTATTGGTGGCAAGAAACAGTCTCACTCAAGGGACCTCATGTCGTAGAGCGCACATGGGCAAGAACCCAAGAAAGAAGGGCTACCAGTTTCTGGAAGGGCAGGAAGCGAAGAGAGGCTCCAGCTCTCAGTCAGGAGCGCATGGGTCCCTGTCTATGGCTCTACTACCCTTGAAGCCTCGTTGAGAGTTGGCTTCTCCAGCCTTCCAGGAAGTTTTTTTTACTCTTCCACCTGCTTTCTTGGAGTTTTGCTGTCTTAAAACATCAACTTGCCCATGGCCTTGCTTGGCTTTTGGGTCTTCTCTCAACACTGTGGGTCACAAATGCACTTGTCCATGGATCCAGGCAGCGAACATAATGGGTGCAGTGGGACAGGTGGCAAGCAGACAGCGTCTGTGCCACCTGAAGCGTGGTTGGTCATTCACCTGCTCGCTCTCAGTCGGGTTCCCCTTCCCTTCCCTGCCGTGTGCTCCGTCGCAGGGTGGATACCTGTAAACTACATTTCCCATGATCCTTTAACCATGGTCTTCCAGCTAGGTTCAGCCAATAGGAGTTGCTGGTGGGAGACTGGGGGGCGGGAAGAAGGGACAAGTCAGGGTATTTCTCCCCCCTCTCTGTTGTGGAGAGCATCTCTGGCAGCAGGTGTTCTTGGTCTGTGACTCCTCCTGCTGGCTGGCCCCTCTCCACAATCCTTGTTTTTGCAGGACAGGCCCTCCATGGTTCAAGACTCTGCCAGCAGCGTCTATGCCTGAGCTGTTGTAACATCACCTCCTCCCTCTGGCCCTTTTGTCCCAGTTCCTAGTCTCAGGACTGCCTCACCTTCTCCTCATTTTTTTTTTTTTTTTTTTTTTTTTTTTTTTTAAGCTCTTCTAACATCTTTGCAACTAAGTATCCGCACTGCATTCCTTCTGTTGAATTCCTGGACATACTCTGAGTGACAGATCCAAGGGGCAGCCACTGCTCCGTGCCAGCCAATCGCTGCCCAACAGGCATGTGGGCCTCGCCTCGCCTGATCCGGTCTCTCAAGCAAAGGCAGGTACCTGGATTTCTAGATGATGTCTGAGTTTTACAGGTTCGCAGCTACTTTAAGTTTTAAGCTTTTATTCTGAAGGCTGAATAAAACAAGTTTGTGTGGGTCCTAGTCTGTAACTCTGCTCTCTCTTCAACCTGACTCAGTATTTTTGCTACTCTTCTTCTCCTGGTATTTCCTGGGTCAGATCCTCGGGAAGGACCTCGGATTGGTTAGTTCATGTGTTTGGGTAGGGTTGCTGACTCCTCCATGGATTTGCTGTTTTGGGATTGCTGATCTCTTTCAGCCAAGCAGCCGTGGTTGGGCATGGCAGAGGTGGTCATGTGGGATAAAACCAACTTGATTAAGGAATATGAAGCTAGATATCTGAACAGGTATTAGAGTCTGTTTGGCAAAATGCTTGCGTTCCAATCCAGTGCTCTTTCCACTTTATGCTCCAGCTACTCATCAACTCAGTAATTTTTTTTTTGGGGGGGTGTCCAGAATCAAAGACAGTTCTATAATCCAGGTGTCTCGGCTTGCATGAGTCTCTTCTGGTCTCAGGATTTCAGCTTATTTTTCTGGAAGATGAGAGGCTTGGACCTTCTTTCTGAAAATTATCTTAAGCCGGATGGTCTATGGTTCTCCAATTGCTATTTCCGTGACTTCCATGAATATGTTCACTCATCTTTCCATCCATCATTCAGCCAGCCAGCCAGCCAGCCAGCCTGCCACCTATCCATCTTTCCACCCGCCCATCCATTCAACAAATATTTATGAATCATCTGTGCACCAGGCACTGTAGTAGGTGCTGGATAAACTAGGACAGACTAGGACGGCCCTAATGGAACTGCGTTCTAGTCAGGGGAGAAAGATAATCAATAAGCAAATAAATACATATGTCAGATAAATTTTGAGTGATAGGTGCTATAAGAAAAACAGAATAGATGGATAGGACCAAGAACGGAGGGATGGTTGTAATTGGCTGGTCAGGAAAAGCCAGTGTGAGAGGTGACATCTGAGCTCAGATTTGAAAAAGGATTTGTGGGGAGAATATTCTAGATGGAGAATGTTCTAGATAGAGGGTTCAGTAAGGTCAAAGGTACTGAGAAGAAAGGGAGGAGCAAAAAGAAGGTCAGAGTGGTCAGAGCACAGAAGAGGGAGAGTGTTAGGTGAAGGGGCTGGAGACAGAGCAGGGGCCAGGATTTTCCAAAGCCCTGTGAACCATAGAAGGAACTTGAGGTTTGACTCTAAGTGCCATGGGAAGCCATTTCTGACCAGTGAGCAGCATCCTTGCCTGTCATGTAGCTGTGACCACTGTGACAGTGTTAGTTCTTAAGACCGGCACCAGATGATGTGGCCAGGCCAGGACCCAGGAGTGATGGTGTCAGGAATGAGGGAGATCCTGGGCATCATGCCAGCGAATGCTGGCCGGAACCAGACTGGCTCAGTCCAGTCTAGAGCTGAGGGAGGGGGCAGGTGGGGTCCTCAGGGCTCTAGATATCCGGCTTGGCCTGGATGAAGCTCTGGACCCTTCCCTTGCCCCAGGTCTTGCACTTCAGGGTGGTCGAGGCTCAGCCAGACTGCTCTGTTATTTACTAGCTGATGATCTGGCACAAGGTACTTACCTCGCTGAGCCCGTTTTCCCATCTCCAGCAAGGACACAATCACAGTGCCCTCCTATGGCCAGCCAAAGAATCCAGTGATAATGCAAAGAAGAGCAGAACACAGAGACCTCAATACATGTGAGCTATTTTTCTTCTTATTATAGTCTTGTTATCATCGCCAAGCCCTAGTAATTCTAGACAATGTCAGTAATAAAATATTCCTCCCCACCATGACTGGTAAATGGGTGGCCTTAGAATTTACCGTCCACACTGGGGCGTGGGGACAAAAGATATACACGGAGACCTACAAGGTTCTATGGGATCCGGCCCCCACCTACCTTTCTAATCTAATTTCTTGGCACCTTCTGCCTCATTTAAACTAAATGGCCCACACTTGCCTCCAGAATGTTCCAAGCTTCTTTCTGCATTGGGGTACTGCCTAAGACCTGGAGGATAGACTTCCCTGGGGCAGGGGCTTGGCACAGCAGCCAGAAGGAGGACCCTGCATGAGGGCTTCAAAGCACTTACCTTGGGCCCCATCCAAGATCATGGGAACTCCTTAGAGTCTTGGGTTAAATCCTCAGAGGCCCTCCTTACAATCAAGCCTAGAGTAGGACAAGGTCTCTTTTACATTGTTCTATCCCTTCCCATCTTTTATCACAAGGGCCATTGTTTTGCTCTTTATGGGATTACTATTTTCTGACCTTCTCCCCAGCAGGCTCTGAATTCCGTGATGTCAAAGACCATGTCTGATCTGCTCACGCATGGATCCTCAGTGCCGAACACGGTGTCGGCATGCAGTAGGCGCCCGCTAAGTATCGATCAAGGGGATGGATGGCTGCAGGAGGGAGCTGAGATTCCCAAGCAGCCCACGCTCTTCCCACAGCCTCATTCTGAAACTGGCAGCCTGGTTGGAAACGCTGATCAAGGCAGGCTAGAGATGCTCCTTATCAAAGTCAAGGCCAAGATCGGTGGGAAAGGATCGTGCCAAAGCGAAGGATCCAGATGTGCAAATTCCCTTCAATGAGGCAGATGTGACCCAGTGATTCCACACCAGGCATAACCGCTGCATCTGATTCCTCATTTCCATTAAAGGAATTGTAGCAGGTGCAAAAACTGGAGATTATCCCAAGAATTAAGATATGAAAAGCATGTTAGATCACTAAACTCCAATTAGGGAAATTAAATTGTGCACACTCCCCTCCTGACGCAATATCAGGAGCTTGCATTAGCTCTGGGCTCTGGTTCTAATAAAATTAGAGAATAACACTTTAATTGAATTGTGCTTAAAAGGATCATGCTGACAAATGTGATTGTATCTGGCTGGGATGCACACCTTCTCCGGCAATCATTAAATCCAATGAAATGCCAGTCTCGGGATCTTGACAGTTTTCTGAAACAATCTGTGAACCGTGCTGTATCTTGGAGTATCTAATCAATTTAGAGCCGCCTCATTAGGACTTGGCTGCTAACGGATACTTAAAAATCAAAGCAAATTACTGCACTCCATGGATAACTAGCTAATCATATCGATACAACATGGCTGGGTTGTGTTGCAACAATTCATTTCCTCTTTAAGAAGCCACTGTCACCCATAATTTAGGGATTGAGATTCATAAGCCTGATGCAGACAGCTCCGAAGTCAAGGATTTTCCTGAGCTCAGCACCAAGGGGCGCATGCCACCCCAGCTAGGGGGCTGAGCCAAAGCCAATCCCTTGAGTCCTTTGATTTACGTTCTACTAACCCCAAGCTCACTTCTGGGTAATAAACCCATGACCCTTATTGTACAAATAGGAATCAGAAGATCAGAGGTGGATAGCATCTTTCCGAAGATCACACAGTAAATTAGTGGCAGAGCCAGGATTTAGCCCTTCTTGACATCACATCAAATTTTCTAATATTTTAATAGCAGTTTAGAACAGTGATTATACCTTCATTGATAGTTTACTTGGGTCCTGATTTTTTTAACGTTTTATTTATTTATTTGAGAGAGAGAGAGCATGAATGGGGGTGCAGAGGGAGAGGGAGAAGCAGACCCCCTCCACTGCTGAGCAGGCAGCCTGGTGTGGGGCTGGATCTCAGGACCCCAAAATCATGACCTGAGCCAAAGGCAGACGCTTAACCAACAGAGCCACCCAGGTGCCCCTACTTGGGTCCTATTTTAATATTCTTACTAAAGAGAAACACCACTGCCACCACCATCATCATCGCGGTACAAATAGCTTATACTCATATAGAACTTATTGCAAATTTCAGGTCATTTCCTTTCCCCAACAACCCTGGAAGTCCATTCTGTGATTATTGTGGTAGGCATTACTGCCGTTCCCTGAGTATTTTGCACTTTCCCCTCTAGGACACATGGTAGGACTCCGCTTTCTGGCTCCAGGTGGTTGGATGGATCGGGAGACTGGTTCTGGCCAATAAGTGTGAACAGAAGAGACACGTGTTATCTATAGGCCAGAACAGGATTGCTGGCTCATGATCTCCATCATTGGTTCTCCTTCTAGTTCCTCAGCCAGCAACGCTTGAGCTGCTCGCTGCTCTGAATGCAACGAGCAGAAACTCCCGGCTGACCCGCAATGGACCTGTAACCTGAGCGAGAAATAAACCTGGGTTGTTGGAAGCCGCTGAGCTTTTGGGGTGATTAGTTATTGCAGGATAACCTAACTTGTCCTGATTGGTAGAAATATCACCCCTGATTTACAGGTGAGGAACTAAAGCACACAGAGATTAAGTGAAGATGTGGTTGGATTCAGGCACTCTCGATGGCTTTCTCTCCATTCCAGAAGTTTCCTTGGCTCCTGCTCTTTGTACTTCCCATCCCCTCTCCTTATTGGTGGCACCTCTCTGACACCAGTTTCTGGGCCCCTGGGGCTTACGGTGAGTGGTGGGGGCCAAGAACTACTTTTCGGAGGCTCAGGTCAGGCCTGAGGTCAGGCTCTGTCACTCGGCTCATGCCTGGGAAGAGACACTTTTTAACATCTGAACTTTTCAGGCATGTGAACTTGACTTTCCATGTATAAGTGCCCTTGGTGTCCTCCGAGATAAAGGTTGTTCAGGGGGTAGCTTATGAGAGCTGTGCTTTGTCAAAAGGACCAGCTCTTTGATAGAGAAGGTCCAGGTGCACTGAAGGTCGGGGCAGGGACATCTGATGGGGACTTTTCGACACCACACCTCCCCCACCTCCAGCCTAACTCACTTGGCGCCGCGATGTATTATGGGTGAGGAAGGAAGGTTCTGCTGTTAGGTTCCCTTGAGCATGCCTCACCATTGGCCTCACAGAAGTTTGAGGGGTGTGGCTGGAGGGAGGGAGCCCGAGCCCCGAGCCCTAGAAGACGAGAGAGAGGAGGAGAGAGTTTGCAGAAATTGTATACAGCTTTGGGAAATGTATACCCTTTGTGAACATATCGGAGTCGGTTAAGACAGTAATTGCAGACCTTCCCCGACACAGAGAGAGGGCAGGATGGCCGGGCCTGCTATTATCATGTTCTTTCAGGCACAACAGCTTGTTTACAGGAGGGCTGTGGACTGTGAGGCGATTGTCTGGTGGCTCCAGGGGCAAGGGCTCTTTGCAACCCCACCCCCTGCATTCAGCCGTCAGTGATGAGTCCTGGGGTCCCCCTTGCCAGGATGCTCAGTGGGGAGGGGGTGCAGACAGCTAACTAGGTTCCCTCATGAGCTCTTGTTCATGCTTCACATCCTCCCCACCTGCCACAGCCTCACGGAAGGCCAGCGGGCCCCGTCCGGGCTGCTCCATTGGAAGGCACTTGGAGCCCAAAGGGAAGAAATCTGGGTCCTGCTCTGGGCTCTTGCTAACCCACTGCGGGACCCTGGCACTTCCCTTCTCCTGTCATATCCTCAGTCTTTCCATTTTGAAGAGTCTCGCGAGATTAGCAATGATCAGGTTTAGATTATGTACCCAATCTTTTTGGGGGAGGGGATGTTTCTTGTGGATGCTGAGGTTTGACACAGATTATTATCATTTTTTATTTTTTAAAAAGATTTTGTTTGTTTATTTGACAGAGAGAGAGAGACAGCCAGTGAGAGAGGGAACACAAGCAGGGGGAGTGGGAGAGGAAGAAGCAGGCTCCCAGCGGAGAAGTCTGATGCGGGGCTCGATCCCGAAACATGGTGATCATGCCCTGAGCCGAAGGCAGACACATACGACTGAGCCACTCAGGCGCCCCAGATTATTTTTATTTTAATATCACTTCAATATTCAGATGTATGATGCAAATGACAGAAAACAGTGGTGGCGAATAAAAAGAGAAAACGCATTAATGAAAAGCTATAGAGTGGCCTCTAGACTTTCCCTGAGGACCAGAGAACAAGGAAGGAGACTCCAAAACATCCAGAGGCAGAACTGGCTTGGACCTTCTATATGTTTTCTCTTTTTTTCCATTCTAAGCTTCTGATCGAAGTCTGGTGAGGATGCATCTGATTGGTGGACCCAGGTCATGTGATTGTTTTCTAGCTGCAAGGAATGCTGGGAAAGCAAATCCCTGATTTCAGCTTCTCCATTTCGAAAGAGACCCTGGTGGCAAAAAAGGTCAGCAAGTTCCCCTACAAATTACAAATATAAAACTAGCTCATAGCCCTTGTTTACCAGTCTAATGCAAATGCATTGACGAATTATATATAAACTTAGCCAAAAAAACAGTAACATTTGGGGCCTCTGGGTGGCTCAGTCATTTGAGCGCAGACTCTTGATCTCAGCTTAAGTCTTGATCTCAGCTTATGTTTTGATCTCAGGGTGGTGAGTTCCAGCCCCGCACTGGGCTCCACACTGGATGTGGAGCCTAGTAAAAAAAAAAAAAGAAGAACTAACATTCAAATTTCAAAATATAAACATTCAGGGGCGCCTGGGTGGCACAGCGGTTAAGCGTCTGCCTTCAGCTCAGGGCATGATCCGGGCGTTATGGGATCGAGCCCCACATCAGGCTCCTCCGCTGGGAGCCTGCTTCTTCCTCTCCCACTCCCCCTGCTTGTGTTCCCTCTCTCGCTGGCTGTCTCTATCTCTGTTGAATAAATAAATAAAATCTTTAAAAAATATATATATAAACATTCAAATTTTAAAACAAAAATATTTAAGATGAAGAATAATTTTGTTTTATGGAACAAAATCACCACTTGAAATAAGAATGTGGTGCTAACTGTTACACTAATGCTCTTCTGGAGTTCCAGAAGCATTCCATAGTCTGCCAGTTGGTCCTCATTTGGTATTACTGCATCTTCATATTAAGTTTATCTGTGTTCTTTTCTCCTTAGCCCTCAATGATTATAGTTGTATTTCTTGACACCAATGTGACTGCAAACACACACAAAAAGACATGGCTTTGGAAGGTGTGGTGGTTCTCAGTTGTAAGGTGGTCATCCCAGGGGCCAGAATATTCTGAAGACAGTAATGAATGTGAAAACTCTTCATAGTCTCCAAAGCCCTCTCCGATGGAAGGGATTCTCCCACATGCTCCTTCTCAGACTTTGGTGTGAGGAATATTAGTCCAAATTTCCAGTTCTACTTTCCTCCAGATAGAGGAATTGCACTTCCTTCTCCCCTTCAAGTGAGGCGTGGCTTTGTACCCAACCCAGATCTATGAGTGTGTCACTTCTGGGTGGAAAGCATTTCAGAGTCAATTCATGAGTCTCCACTTTCCCTTCCCCCTGCCATCATGGCCACTGAAATTCCAGCTGGTGCCTCTGTGAGCCTACACAAATGAAGACGGAGCTCTGCTCTGTGCCAACATGTGATGGACATGTAGTGTGAGTGAACAAATAAATCATTCCTGTCTTAAACCGCTGAATGGTTTGTTACGCAGCAGGACCTAGCCTGCGCTGACTGATACACTTGGTAAGGTAGGGATTACAATTGCAGCTATCTCATTGCTACGCAACAAAGAACTCTGGTACAGAGAGTTTGAGAACCTTGCTCAAAGCCAGACAGCTAGAAAAATTCAGATGTCAAACTCAAGTCCCCACCCAAGTCACTACAAATCTCGTGCTTCTCGCAGCAACTCACACGGCTGAGAATACAGTCTCTGTAACAAGCAGGCAGGACTGATGGAAAACATGGCATGTCTCGGTGGCGGGAGTGCAGGTTTTGAGAGCTCATGTAAAATATCAGTCTGAGTGCCAAGTACATTTCCACTTCAAAGTGCCCTAAGTTTAAGAGTGAGCCATTCCGAATGTTTAAATTTAAAAAGTCAGTTCTCAAATTCCCCCCAACAGCCAGGGAGGTTGACAAGATGATAGATGCATTTGGAACGGCAAAGCTTCCATTCCAAGAAGCAGTCCTTGGCTGCAAACCTGTTCACAAGAGTGGTGTGTGTCCCCACGTCTGTGGGTGGCCACGCTGAGTGCAGGAGAAGGGCTCTCCTTTCTGCCTGCAGGCTCCACCCTCCTCCACTTGAGCAGCAAACCGCTAGTCTGAAGGCAGAACATGTGGCTTGTAAGACAGGTGGCTCGGAAAAACACCAGGGCTCATTGCAGAGTTCACAGTCACTCCAACTATCACGCTCATGATATTAGGGGAATGTGACTGGAAGTCAGCAGAGGCTGCATAATTTAGCCAATATTTTCTCTAAATGAAACAGTCTTCATGGGGGGGCTGGGGGGCGGGCAGACTCCATTCTGATCTCCTTTTGAGAACCAAGTGCTTCCTGCGGGTTTCTGAGCATTTCCAACCCTCTCTCTCTAATATATGTAATATATAAATAATACATAATAATGTATTTATAATTATAAAATATATTTACACACACACATATATATATTTATATATATATATGTATATCCAGAGAGAGAGATTTATTTTAAAGAATTGGCTCATGCGATTTGGGGGGGCTGCTGGTCCCACATTCATAGGGCAAGTTGGCAGGCTGGAGATTCAGGGAAGAGTTGATGTTGCAGTCTTGAGCGCAACGGCTGGAAACTCAGAATTTCTCTGTTGCGATCTGGAGGCAGAATTCCTTTTTTTGAGAAACCTCAGTCTTTGCTCTTAAGGTCTTCAACTGACTGGGTGAAGCTAATCTCCTTTACTCGAAGTCAATTTCATGCAAATATTAATCACATCTAAAAAAAAAAACGTCTTCACAGCAACATCTAATGTTTGATCAAACAATTGGTCACCGCAGTCCGGCCAAATCGACAGAAGATTAACCATCACACCGGGATGTATCTCGAGTGTGCAGCGGGGAGAGGCGTGTCCATGGCCGATGAAGCCAGCTGAGGTCCTATGAGCTATGACCACATACAGTGTTTTCCACTTCTGATGTCTCCAAGCTCCCGGCTCCAATTCCAACTTCAAGAATCTTCTGATGAGGAATAGCGTTTGATAAGATTACTAATAAAGATAGCAGATACCATTTAGCTTTACACGCGTGCCTTCATTTAACCGTTAGAACAGTCCCGTGAAATAAGGATTATTAATATTCCATTTCACAGAAGGGGAAACTGAGGCACAGAGAGATGAAGTTATAGCAGTAAGGACTGGAACCCACATTTCTCTCATCCTCTACTCTACTTTTCCTCATCAGTTTCCCCTACAGTCAACTCTGAAGAGAGTCCTCATTTCATTTTCTTTGGCTTGGAGCCGGAAACGCCAGTACTCTGGGACTGAGCATGCTCAGTGTCTGCTTTCTGTCACGTGGTACCAGAAGCACTCAGTCCCAGATCCCCAGGCAACCAGGCTCAGCTCAGTTCTTATCTGGGAATAAGACACGTACAGCCTTGAATCTGCCAGAGATCTCAGCTCTTCCCTTTTCTCATTCATGCCTCCTCTCACCCAGGTGACAACATTTGTATTCACTCGGTTCTAGGCGCTAAGGATGGAATAATGAATAATAATGCTAATAATGGTAGGGGGGGATGGTGATGAGGATAAAGAGGGTCAAGGTCCTAGCGATGGTGCTGATGATAATACAGCAGCCCTGAAGGGGTCTGATCAGTGCTAAGCCAATGTCTCCTTTGTTCTAGATACCAAGCCTCTTTTTTTTTTTTTTTTTAAAGTAGGCTCCACACCCAGCGTGGAGCCCAATGCCAGGCTTGAACTCATGACCCCAAGATTAAGACCTGAGCTGAAGTCAAGAGTCAGAGGCTTAACCAACTGCGCCACCCAGGCGCCCCTAGATACAACTCTTCTATGTAAGCATCCTGGACCACATCCGGGGACCTGATACCTGCCACTTGGTAATTTCATAGCCATGCCAGCCTTCAGCATACACGCCTGCACGCGTGCCCCATCACCCACCACCTCACACCAGGCCCATCGGTGTCTGGGTAACTCAGAAGAAAGAAGGTCCTAGGCCATGCACGGTGGAGATCAGGGAATTTGGTCTTGCTCTCTCCTGCCTCAAGATCTTGTCTTCCTGCTGTCGGGGCATGAGTCTCACTTGGCTGCTGATAAGGAGTGGTAACCACACGTTTTCATCCAGTAGGGATGGGTTCTTCCTCAGCCTTATCTCTATAAGAACCCCCAGAAGAAGAGAAGCAGGGACAGTGGCCAGTTCCTCTGGCCATGCTACCTCATTGGGCAGACCAAAGGCCCCAGACTACAGTGTAAACCTCTGGAGTTTCTTTTCCTTTCTTTTCTTTTCTTTTCTTTTCTTTTCTTTTCTTTTCTTTTCTTTTCTTTTCTTTTCTTTTCTTTTTTCTTTTCTTTCTCTGTTTCTTTTCTTTTCTTTCTTTCTTTCTTTCTTTCTTTCTTTCTTTCTTTCTTTCTCCTTTTCTTTCTTTCTTTCTTTCTTTCTTTCTTTCTTTCTTTCTTTCTTTCTTTCTTTCTTTCTTTCTCTTTCCTTCCTCCCTCCCTTCCTTCTTTCTTTCTTTCTTTCCTCCCTTCCTTCTTTCTTTCTTTCTTTCTTTCTTTCTTTCTTTCTTTCTTTCTTTCTTTCTTTCTTTCCTTCTTTCTTTCCCCCCTCTGGGCTCCTTTGTCACAAATTAATTGACGGTCTATGTGTGGGTCTATTTCTGGTCTCTCCATTCTGTTCCATTGATCTATGTGTCTGTCTTTGTTCCAATATCGTACTGTTTCCTTTGCTATAGCTTCGTGATGTAGTTTGAAATCAGAGCGCATGAGACCTCCAGCTCTGTTCTTCTTTCTCCAGATCGTGCTGGCTGTTTGGCATGTTTCATGGTTCCACACACATGTTAGGACTGTGTGTTCTACTTCTGTGAAAAATGAAATTGAAATTTCGATAGGGAGTGCCCTGTATCTGTAGATGGCTCTGGGTGCTACAGACTTTTTAAACAAAATTCATTCTTCCAATCCGTGAGCATGGAATACCTTTCTGTTTATTTGTGTCTTCTTCAATTTTTTTTTTCATCCATGGCTTCTATTTTCCAGTGAGGTCTTTTTTGTGTCCTTGGTTAAGTTTGTTCCTAGGTATTTTATTCTTTTTGATGCAATTGTAAATGGGATTGTTTCTTAATTTATTTCTCCACTTGTTCATTATTAGTGTTTAGAAACGCAACTGCTCTTTGCATATTGACATGTATCCTGCAACTGTACTGAATTCGTTCATTAGTTGGAACAGCAAAGTTTCTTTCAGGTTCGCTACTTCTCAGAAAAGACAGGGTAGCAGAGATAAAGGTGGGGAATGATAACTAGCTTGGTCGTTCCCTTGTGTCATGAAGGTCCTTGCAAACCCAGTCCTCTCCTGGGATGGGGTCCCTATTTCTCCCATCCCACACCACATGAGTGACCTTTATCCTCCTGATTACTCTCTCTCTCTTAAAATTTTTTTAAAAAGATATTTCCACATCTCTCTTTATGCAGGCGTTTTTGAGCTCTGCAAAATGGTGGCCACAACCTGTCCCCAAGATACTGCTTCTACAGGATGGAGGGAAAGGGGTTCCACGCACAGGTTGCTTCCTGTACCCCCAACAGACCCTCTCTGAGGCTTTACCAGTTCAGTCACAGCAAGCCCAAAAAGCGGGCTAGGGATGGGATCAAGCCCCGTGAATCAAGGTAAAAGTGGGCACTCCAATTCCACTTCAATCTCCCCACCCGAGAGATGTGCACCAATGTTCGTTCTTTCTTTCTTTCTTTCTTTCTTTCTTTCTTTCTTTCTTTCTTTCTTTCTTCTTCTCTTTAAAGATTTTATTTACTTCACACACAGAGAGAGAGAGCACAAGCAGAGGAGAAGCAGACTCCCCACTGAGCAGAGAGCCCGATGTGGGGCTCCATCCCAGCACCCTGGGATCATGACCTGAGCCAAAGGCAGACGCTTAACTGAGTGAGCCACCCAGGTGCCCACCAACGTTCTTTCCGTATCACCTGTGAGGCTGGCCCACCCCTCACCGCGAGCATTCATCTTCCTTGGTGTTGGTTCAGTTTATTCCCATGTGGAGGAAGGACCATTTCCCCCAGTTAGCATGGTTTTGCTGCTGTGTACTGGGAACCACCCCCACCCGTACCCCTCACACTTACTAGGCTAAGAAGCATTCTATTTCTGCTCCTACTTGAACCTGGTTTCTCTCTCTCTCTCTTTAAAAATTTTATTTATTTGACAGAAAGCAAGACAGCGAGAGAGGGAACACAAGCAGGGGGAGTGGGAGAGGGAGAAGTAGGCTCCCTGCTGATGCAGGACTTGATCCCAGGACCCTGAGATCATGACCTGAGCCGAAGGCAGAAGCTTAACCAACTGAGCCACCCAAGCATCCCAGAAGCTGGCTTCTCTTCCAGAACCGTAAAGAGGTCTGTCTGTGCACCCCCCAAGGAAAGGACCAATTCCTAGTAGACGCTTGCAATTTCAAGTCTTTAAGAGGGCATGGGCTTTTACCATCTGCATTTTCTTATTTGATTCTCCCAGCTAAGTTGTGATGGGCATATCATAATCCCCGCTTGTGCACTGGAACAATCCACAGTTCAGAGAAGTAAGGTCACTTTTCCAAGATCACACAGCAAGTAAACAAGATTTCAAACCCAGGTAGGCAAAGGCTGTATAAGGTGAGGTAATACCAGCTGCTACATAACGCCCAGAACTTCAGCGGTTTAATACAGAAAAAGCTTAATTTCTCACTTGCGTCCAGTCCAGTATCTCTGATTGGGAGGTTCTCCTGCAATCCGGGGACTCAGGCACCTTCCCCCTTGTGGCTCTGTCCTTTACAGCATGTGACTCCCAATGTCATCCTGGGGTCCTTTTCTAGTCCAGCCAGCCAGAAAGGAAAAGAGCACAGAGGATCACACCGGGAAGGGACAGTTATGGGATTGTTCTGTGCACCTGTTGCCCCCAGGTCAGACCCATCCCTTCCATGCTGAACAGCCTCGGAGTCTTCTCCACGCAGGCTCTCTAGGCTGCTGCTACTGATTAGCTGAAGCTCACCCCTAAGGTGAAACTTTCCCCGCCACCACCTTGACTTGAGTGGTTCAAGAGACACACATTTCTTCACTCCGCCATTTTGGAAATGGAGGGGAGGCATGGGGAGGGCACCATGACTGTGTCAGGAAACATTGTGAAAGGCTTTGAAATAAACAGAAACGATGTCCTGTCTAACCCATAGCTCTGGATTCTCCCCATGCGTCATAGTCTTTGAGCTATTTTGCATCTCTGAAAATTGTAGAAAATGAATAATAATTCAGATACTTCCCGTCCATAGGAATGCAAATGAATTTTGTTTGGTCAGAATACAGTTGATTCATGACACGCGGGTAGATTATTTTTGCATTCATTTCTAAATTCATTTCGGTTTTCTTGATTGCCTTTCCATGTGTGTCTTCCGATGTCCCATTGAACAGCTGTGATATCTTACAGTTGCCTCATTAACTAAGGAGTGAAATAAACCCTTTGACGCATGTCCACTTTACCTTTGTGTGTTTGCATCTGTATACATAGACGTGTGTGTATGTATGTCCTTTGACAGCTACAAGTCCCCAGACGGAGGAGGATAACCCTATGATACATTACAGTCCCCTCCTTCCAGGAGCCTCTCACTCATCACGGAAGAGAGGCAGAGCAGGAAACTGAGACCCGCCGTGGGGGGACTCTCAGATACCAGGGATCACACGACTAGAAACGGTGGGGCTGTGAATTCAAAGCCAAGCGAGTCTGATCGTAGCACCCATGTTTCTCACCCAACCAGCTCTTGAGGCAAAGGGGATGTTGACAGGGTGGATATGAACACCTCTCTTCCTTGGTAAATGACAAAACCACGGTTCAGGGCAGTTAAATGACTCCGAGATAAATCTGTATCCAGAACCGATCCCAGACCTCTATTTTCTGGGGCATCTTTAGGTGATCCAAGGGAGGGTATTTTTCTAGCTAAGATGTTCCTTGAACATCTGTTCCAGGTTTTTGTTTTGTTTTTTTGTTTTTTAAGGCAGGGAAGATTACTAGGTGGTTTTGGTTCCTAAAATGCTCTCTGAACCTTTATTCATAGAAGCATAAGTGAGGCGGGAACCTGGGCCAAAGCGGGCAACATCTGCCTTGTCGGGTTCAGGTCTGGGCCCTGGAAAGGGCCAGAAGCAAGACAGCTGGCACGGGACACCGCTCTGGGGCCGCGGGAAGGTCATGGTCTGCTGAGGTTCCTGCCCCCAGGGCTCTGCCCAGGGTTTGCCAAGGCACAGCGGAGTCAGAATTGAGAGGTTTCTGGATCAGTGGAGGACTCCCAGGCTTTGAGGTCAGGCTTGAATTCAGATTCTGTCTCTGCCACCTGCCAAACGGGAGACTTTACGCATTAAAGTCTAAAGCATTCGCCGAGACTAAAGCGTGACATGTCTGACATCTCTCTGGACCTCGTCTTCTTCATCTGTAGGCTGGGGATAATAACCCTAACTTCACAGGGGAACCCCGGTCCAGCCTGCCTCGCACTCAACCCAGCCCTGTGCCTGTGGGCTGCTTCTGCCCTGAGCGGACTCACATGTCACGAGGGCTTGGGGCCGCCGGGGCTGTTGCCGATGGCTGGCATGGAGGGCAGAGAGGCCTTGGAGGCACCTTGCTTTCTAGGTCTCTTTCCTCTCTCTGACAGTAAAGGCTCCTCACCTCTGCAAGGTGCCCGGAAAATCAAATATCACTGGCTTCTGCTCCACCAAGGGCAAGCAGGTGCTTCCCGAGCCTGAGCTAGGGCCCCTCCCTGATAACGCTGGTCAAGTTGTGGGCCAACCATCTTACTTATTCCCATGTCCCAGAGAAAATCCACCCCTCGAGAAGCCCCAGGTCTGCCCGTCTAGTCTATTCTAGCAGACTCTGCTGGGTGCTTGCGTCACCCGCCAAGCCCTTGTTTTTGACTCCCGCAGGTCTGCGGGAGTCCTCTGTAAACTTCACCTCTTGTCAATGGTCCCTGTTCAGGAAAATTGGCTCCTTTGACACCGTTTTAGACAAACCATAATGTGTGTGGAGCTGAAAGAGGTTCTATTTACAAGTCTGCAGGAAATAGCCCTGGGCAGAGGATGGTAATTGTAGGGTGAAGGTTCACCAGGGGCTCAGAGGGGAGAGAGGACCGCCCTGGGAAGAGGGTGCTGTGATGGGCAAGAGAGGGTGCAAGGGTCACCTCCGTTCCCGGGACCTGCGGGGGCACGAGAAGGCTGGATGGAGGGTGCGGAGGTCTCTCCTTCCACCTGCCAGCCGGCTGCCCCCTCGGCACTTTTGTACTTCCCACCCTCTCCCGGAATGCTCTCTCCCCAGGGATCTCAATGGCTCACACTCTACTTTCGAATCCTGGTGCAGCTGTGACCTTCCGTGATCCCCATTCCCAGCCTCTACGCAAACACACTCGCATACACGCATACACGAGCACACACACGCGCTCCCTATTTCTGAACCCCTTTTTATTCTTTTCATGGCACCCATAGCCTCCAGACATGGTGATTCATTTATCTGCGCCCTGTCCATTCCTTCTGTATTCTAAGTTCTCCCAGAACGTGGGGCTTTCGTTTGCTTCCCCACCGGATTCCCAGTGCCTGGAACAATTCCTACGTGTGCTCACTCATGAAGTGTTTAAGGAAAGGATTAACAAGTGAGCAAATGGGTGAGTGAACGGATAACTACATCCCAACATCAAGGGCCTCGTAGGTTCTCTCGTCTAATGGACCCCATCTCCCCGGGGTAGCGGGCCGCTCTCACGTTGTTGACCTTGACCTCCAAGCTGAATAAATCACAGACCCAGTGGTGGAGTTGCCATCTGGTAGAAGCCTGGGGGAGTCACCAGAGCTGTTTACAAGGTGGGCAGAGCCAACGACGTGAGGCCCAGGAAGTCGTGTGGTATGTCCATGATAACCTGAGATCAAGGTGTCACGGAACCAGGGTTCAGAAGAGTCCTCCTGCCCCTCGACCCTCAGGCCCACGTGCTTAGGAGATGAGGGAGATCACAGCTGCCTGGGGTCCTCACTCCAGCCGTCCTCGAGGAGCTGACCTTGGTTGGCGGGATTCAGGTGTGTGGACAAGGGGCAGAGGTGGTGGGGTGACCAGGGTCTTTCTGCAGCAAAGGGGGGGGTGTTGGAGGAGCCAGGGGGCAATGATGTCATTGTGGATTTCTTCCAAACCATGTCCTCAGCAGGAAGCCACTCTGACTGGGCTGGCCTTTGCTCCCCTTCTAGCTGCTTCTCAACATCCCAGACATCTGTCCTCCACCTACTCACGGCGTGAACTCAGCAGGTCACTGAACCCCTCTGGGACCTCCTGACTAATGGTGGCCATGACTAACATTAGCCAAAACAAAAGGGCTGTCAGGTGGTTTGGGGCCCTCAGCAGCCTGACCCCAGGAGAGAACAGGACCAGGCTCTCCTCACCCAGGAAGGGAGGCCCGTCCTGTTGAGAGGGTAGAGGCCAGTCACCTCAGTCTGGCCTCCGTATTTTTAGCATCTTCCCTCCTTCCCTCCCTCCCACAAGCCACTAGCCCACTCCTTGCCCAAATAACAGCCACCAAAATAGCCCTGGCAGTTGACTGAGGGGTACTGAGAGGGTCCCCTCCCTCCTGCTGGTCAGTCAGGCAGGAGCAGAGGCCCTGGGACTGGGCGAGGCCAAGCGGAGGTTGTTAATTGTACCTTTGGTCCGAATAAAAAATAGCTCTCCTCAGGGCTGATTGCAGCACTCGTTCTGGGGAACCAGGTGCGTGCCTCTCGCCGGGCTCACCGGGGACGGACACCTCGGGGTCTGGACTTGGCCCTCAGCGACAGAGCAGGGCAGCCTCCCCCCACCCCCCGCCCCGAAGGAGGCAGCAAGGTGTGCAAAGGGACCAGAGAGATCGTCTTGCTCAGGTCTCCCTGGCACGCGGAGGGCCAGCGAAAACTCACGTGCCGGGCCATCACCTCCTCAGAGACACCTGGGCCACCCGCTTTGTGGAAACCGGCCCCCCTGGCCTCTGGCCCCCCCTTACCTGCTTTTGTGTTCTTCACGGTACGGCTGGTAGCCTCTATCTGTTCGCATACGTATTTCTTGCCTCCTCCCCCCGAAAAGCCGGCCCCCCCAAGGCAGGGCACTGGTCTCTTCGGTCCCCTCTGTGTCTTCAGGACACAGACTGATGGCGGGACCTCAGTAAAGTCAACGTCAGCCAGTAACTGTGTGAAGAAGACCTGGCCGGGTCCTGACTCCTGCAGTGTGGGCAAAGCCACAAAAGGGAAAGAAATGAGAAACAAGGGCCTCCAGACGCCCGTGAGAACCATCCTTCCCGTGCGCCCAGAACCACCATCTGTCCTCACAGCAGCCCTGGGCAGCAAAGACTGTACTTTTAGTAACAAGCACTCTGTTTATGCAGTTTACTTCTTTATGTAGTTTTGGTGGTAACCCCTAAGTACGAGCGAGGCTCCTTAGGATCCCCATTTTAGAGATGACAACACTGAGATCCCGAGAAAGAAAGCACCTTGGCCCACATCACACGAGCCCTGAGCATCAGAGCTGGAACTGGAGCCCGGGGTGGTGGCCTGGCCCCAGAAGGCCTAGTCTCTAATTTCTGCACGCGCGGCCTGTTGTCTCATGAGACCTCTGACGTCCGGATAGCTCAAGACCTTCCCTGGGCCAGACTGGACTCTCGTCGCCCTGCCTCTGTTGGTCGTACCATCTGCGGGCCGGCCCATCTCTTTAACAGTTTTATGGGCCTTCATGCATGTCACCTCATTGGTCCTTCACGGTAACCCCGAGAGCTTGTCTTGCTAACGTTCCATTGAGCCCCGTGGTTGAGAGGTGGTCGCAGAGGCCCAGAGGAGGGACCTGCTGAGGGTCGCGTGGGTAGCGTCACCTGACCTGCCCTGCTTTCTCCGGGCACCACCCCGTTGGCCTCCCTTTCTCCCCCTTGGCGCCTCTCCCCGCTTGTGCCTGATGCCTGTGTGGCTATTGGTCCCTTGGCTCCGGAGGCAGGGCTGGCGGGAGGCTTGATCGCCACCGAGTGGCTGTTAAACACCTTTTTGACTTTTTATGAGCTTTGTCACCCTGCCACGCGCCAAGTGGCCTTTACGGCAGCACCGTTAAGGCAAATCATGAAGATGAACGAAGAAACCTCTCTGGGCTTGGATGCCAGAGTGTTCCACGGGTGGCAGGTACGGACGCTGTGGCAGTGTGGTCTTCGGCCTCCCTGCCTCCCCTGGAAGGATTCCCCAGAAATCAGGGGCCCCGGACCCTAGAGTCTTCTCCACTGACTTCTTGGTGCCTCAGACACTTGGTCTTGCCCACGGGGACAGGTATCTCTGGTTTGGGGTCTGGCTAGCATCACAAGTGATGGGACACAGGGTTTTAAGGTGTGACTGCAGGGGGATGGCTCCTCACCCCTGGCCTCGCACGAATCTGTAAGTTTCCAAGGCCATCTCTCAATGTCCAATCTGCCTCTCTAGGGTTCCCCGAGGCTTCGATCTAGCGACCCGAGTGGGTCAGCCTGCCCCAACCCTGTCCAAAATCTGGATTTTTCTCTACCATTTCATTTTTTCATTCATTCATTCATTCATTCATTCATTCATTCATTCATTCATTTCCTACTCAAATTTACCTCCTCAGTGTCCTTCCCTTTCTCCTTAATCAGCATTACACGCTTGTCTCTCTCTCTCTCCTTCCTCTATTTTTCTTCCTTCGATGAGTAACTCCTTGACATTCCTCAAAGTCTTCACGCCGTCTCTCTTACTAGAACGTCTGCTCTGTGAGGGCAGGGGTCTTGTCCCATCTGCTCCTCTCAGGACCCCCCCTGAGCTCAGCACAGCACCTGGCACAGAGGAGGAGCTCAGGAACGATTTGCCGCATGTCAAATTCAATTGCCCCGCACGGGGGCAGTCAGGTTACCCCGTCGGAACAGTCTCCTTGCCATTCCTCCCTCGGGGTCCATCTCGGAGACCGGGCTCCTCCCCTGAAATTGGCCACAAGCTTGTAGAACTTGCAGCTCTGGTGTGGACGATGTGGAGGCCTGAGCCAGAGAGGCGATTTTTCCCCGGGGTTTTTGGACCCTCTTCCAGCTACCTGGGGAGCCCTCATGGTCCTTACCCCACTCCCACCCCATGTAACAGAACAGGTCCCCTTTGACAAGCTTTACACATGGAGGGACTGCCCACGATTTTATTTGAAGAAAGAATTTCACCAAGTAGAAAATAAACTATTGGAAAAAAAATCCTGCCTTATTTTTAATAGCTTTAAGGCGGCCTGTAATGCAGCAGGCCAGGGGTCAGCAGACTTTTTCTGCAAGAGGTCTGACAGCCAACATTCGAGGCTCTGTTGGTCGTCCAGCCTCTGGCCTTTACTCAACTGCTACAACTTGAAAGCAGCCAGAGACAATATGGAAACTGTGTTTCAGTAAGACTTTTTCTTCATGGACCCTTAAATTTCATGTAATTTTCAGATGCCCTGTTCTATTATTCTTCTTTGAATTTTTTTTAGCCCGTGAAACATGTAAAAGCTATTTTTAGCTCGCAGGCTGTAAAAAGGCAGGTGGCAGGCAGGGTCACCCCTGTGGGCCCTCGTTTGCTGACTCCTGGTAGCAACTGGGAAACCTGAGTTCAAATATCTCCTGGTCAGCAACTCACCAGGCAACCTTGAGCAGTTCGCTACGTGTGCCTCTCTGGGGCTCAGTTTCCCTATCTGGAAAAGGATTGGCCGGGGGGCAGATGGTCTCCCAAGCTCTGTCCCACTTGACGGTGGAAATTTCAAGAATTTTGCTGGGTAGGTGGAAGGACACAGTTTTGCCAAGAGTAAGCCCCTCCTCTGGGAGCCCTCAAACCTCATCATCTGAGAAGGGGAGAGTGTGTCTACTTGGCTACGCCTGACTCCCCTGGAGGCTGAGTGGGTCTTGGAGTCTTAGGGACCCAATGACCCGTGGACAAAGGGTTTTTGGCTGAAACATCAGAAACCATCATCCCCATCCCTCCTTCCCATCTCCCAGCTGGGGCCCCTCACCATTCATGCCTGCCCCCCCCCCCTTACCCCATGCCTTGCTTAACAAAGACAGAGACAGCAGTTAACACTGTAATGTTGAAAATTGCTTGTTTCAGAACATCCCAGTAAACAAGCCCGTCTTTGTTTAATCCCAGCCTAGCTTACTGTAGTTAATTATAGGAATTTGTGGCTATTTATGTGAACCGAGGACAGGCAAAAACATTCATTTGTCGGCCGTGTAAGTGCTGGGTGGGAATGGGCTCCAAGTACCGCGGAGACCTAGGTAGCATTTGTCCTGGGGGCTGTGCAAGGTAGCGAGGGGCCAGGTGTGTAATTATGCGCTCTGCCCCCAAAGACAGAGAAGGCTGCCGTAGAAAGTGACACCTAATGACTGTTTTCAGCCCACAATGGGTAACGGGAAAGACCCCGTGTTTAAAGCCATTGCCTGAGATGTGGGGCTTGCACCTGCCAGGTGAGCCGAGTTATTTCTGGGCCCCGTCAGCTGCCTGCCCTGTGTTCCTGTCCCCGGTGGGTGTGGGGAGAGGGGA
Organism: Ursus maritimus; assembly: GCF_017311325.1. Taxonomy (NCBI): domain Eukaryota; kingdom Metazoa; phylum Chordata; class Mammalia; order Carnivora; family Ursidae; genus Ursus; species Ursus maritimus. The sequence goes on from NW_024424341.1 coordinate 12,591,816, forward strand.
GCAGGGCCAAGGTTTCCCAGGGGTTCGAGGCGCTGGGAGCAGGGTCACAGAAGCTAGCGGACACGGGCGCCGCCTTTGCTCTCTCTTCTCCAGCCCCAGAGGAGCCATAGTTAGCAAGGAATGTTAACAAAGAGGAGACAGAGCTGGCTAAACAGAGGTCCTACGACAATTCCCGGCCCAAACAGAGCTGCCCGGGCCCCCACCCGGACGAGAAAACAAGCCAGGCCTTTGTGCACACTCAATAATTATCACTGGAAATTACCCGAGTCAGGGCTGTTGAGCTGTGCTGGGGCGGGAGGCATGGGGGGGAGGAACTTCTAAAAATTCTGGGTGACTAGGGGTACAGGACCTGCTGCTCAGGCCAATTGTCCAGGATACGGCCTGCCAGAAACCGCCCAGGGGGTCCAGGCACCCTGCTGCAGACCCCCCCCGGCCCAGACTTCTGCCCTGGGCCTGGCTATCGGGAGCGCCTGATAGAGAGCCCTGGTTATTGGCTCAGGCCCCGTGTGCCGGTAAGCCCGTAATAATGGTGGGGTTGGGCCTGCTCTCTGTGCTAAACTCTCATTCCCCTTGACTCCCACCCCCATCTCTGTGCCCTCACATGTCCCTCTCTCTCTGTGTCCTGGCCCCCAATCTTCCACTCACTCCTTTTCCTCTCCTCCAGGAAGCCTTCCAGAATTCCTCCGCCCAATGTTTATACCTCCTTGCCTGACCTTTCACAAGTTAGCGATTCACTATCCTATATCCATGTCTAAGTGAGAGGACATTTACCTGACCCTTGAACAACACGGGGGTGAGGGGTGCCGAACCCCACACAGTCGAAAATCCATGTATCACTTTTTTTTTTTAAGATTTTATTTATTTAGTTGACAGAGATAGAGACAGCCAGCGAGAGAGGGAACACAAGCAGGGGGAGTGGGAGTGGAAGAAACAGGCTCATAGCAGAGGAGCCTGATGTGGGGCTCGATCCCAGAATGCCGGGATCACGCCCTGAGCCGAAGGCAGACGCTTAACGACTGCACCACGCAGGCGCCCCCATGTATCACTTTTGACTCTCCCAGAACTTTTCTCTTTTTTAAAAAGATTTTATTTATTTGAGAGAGAGAGAGAGAACACAAGCAGGGGGAGGGGCAGTGGGAGAAGCAGGCTGCCCGCTGAGCAGGGAACCCAATGCGGGACTCCATCCCAGGACCCCGGGATCGTGACCTGAGCCGCAGGCAGACGCTTAACCGACTGAGCCACCCAGGCGTCCCCTTGACTCTCTCAGAGCTAAACTACTAATTGTCTACTGTCGACCAATAACATAAATAGTTGATCAACACATATTTTGTATGTTACATGTATTCTGTACTGTGTTCTTAGAATAAAGCAAGCTACAGAAAAGAAAATGTTATTAAGAATGTCATAAGGAAAGGAAAACACATTTACAGCACTGCACCGTATTTATCGAAAAAAAATCTGCGTGTAAGCAGATCCGTGCAGTTCAAACCCGTATTGTTCAAGGGCAGACTCTTCCTATTCACACGTGTGCACATGAGCACTGTTCCGCCAACTGTCACGAACTTCATAACCACTCAGTGTCGACTCCGTGCCCGGCACAGCTCTAAGTGCTCTCCGAGCATTTACCATTTAAATCTTACAACTATCGGGGTGCACCTGGCTGGCTCAGTCATTAAGTGTCTGCCTTCGGCTCTGGGCGTGATCCCGGTGCTCTGGGATCGAGCCCCACATCAGGCTCCTCCACTGGGAGCCTGCTTCTTCCTCTCCCATTCCCCCTGCTTGTGTTCCCTCTCTCGCTGGCTGTCTCTCTCTCTGTTGAATGAATAAATAAAATCTTTTAAATAAAAAAAAAAATCTTACAACTATCTTACAAGTAGACACCAGTGCTATCCTTGCTTTACACTTGTGGAAACTGAGGCACTGAGAGGTTAAGGACATTGTCTGAGGCCCCGCAGCAGCAAAGAGCAAAGCCGGAATCAATGGTAAGACTGGAGCTGGCGGGTAAGGGCTTGGGAGACCTGGTCAGGTGCATCTCCCCTCAAGTCTGCGTTTAGTCACCCTGGTGCCTGGAAATCGGCCCCGGTGGTAATATTTATGCCACGAGAATCATCAGCAAATGCCACCATACACCCCGCACCCCGGAAAGTCGGTTGTGAGACATTTGCCAGCACACCACGGGACTGGGTTCGTGCTGTTCAGCCCCCAAACCTGTGCTTGCTGCAGTATGATTTGGGGAGTATTTGTATCTCCCCCGCCGATCCCCACCACCCGGGGCACGTCTGGATACCCAAGAGGCGGGCTTGTTCATGTGTCCCCTCGGAAGAACAGGGACTGATTTCCAGGCGGTTGGGAAGGGGAGGGGGTCTTTGTCTGGAGGGCTCTGACTTGGGTGGGGACGAAACCTTGGTGCTGGATGCCCTTTGGTGTACGGAGGTCCCTGTTAGTCCTTGGCGAGTCCAGGACCCTGGGCCACCAAGGGCCCCTTGGGAATGAGCGTCTCCCGGGCTTGACCTTGGCAAAGGCGGCTCACGTCTGTCCAGCTGCCAGACGGAGCCGAGAACTGCAGACACCAACCAATTAGCGGCTAGCTTCATCTTCGCTTCAAAAAAGACGAGACAAGAAAAGCTGTGGATAATGTTAGAAAGGGTCAAAGTTAGCCCTGTCCTGAGAGCCCCGGCAGGGCCGGGCCTGGACGGCTGTCTCATGAAGTTATTTTCGTTCCCCGCCCGGTGGCTTGGAGCACTTTGCTGGACACCCATCGTCCAGAAAGGCCAAGAGGCTCTTGTCTTTGAGAGCTGCCATTTTACACCAGGGTAATGATGGTTTCTGGGCAAGAGAGATCAATAGGGATAAAAATAGGCTTCCGTCACATCTGGAGGCCTGGTCTGGGTCCCTCGATGACTCAGAGGCACCCCGTAAACAGCCGGGGTGGAAACCACTTGACACGCCAGGTCTGGCAAAGCGCTGTGGGGAGAGGGGGCCTGGCCCAGCTCCCCAAGGTCCCGTAGCCCCCAGACCCAAGTGGAGAGGCCACTTAGGAGAGGTCCGTGTGGAGGAGGCCCTCATGGTGCCCACATCCTCGCCCAGTGTCCTTGGAGAAGGCCCCTCTCAGCTGTCCACAGAGCAAGGGGAGTGGGCAAAGGAAGCCAGTAAGGGCCCCTCGGGCCAAGTAGGATGCAAGGGGCAAGAAGACACAGGCTCTTTGGCCCTTAAGGAACTCACGGTCCAGGGGAGAAGACAGCCAGGGAAGCAGACAAATATTTCACAGAGTTAGCCCTGCAGGGGGCTGTGAAGGCACAGGGCAGGGCCCCCAAGTCAGCAAAGCGAACAAAGACAAACAGTAAATGATTATTTTTGTTTAAACACCAGCCATTTGAACCATTTGAGATGCACCTTCACTCTCAATACTCATATCAGTCCATCGACTTACTATTATACTTATCCCATTTTACAGACAACTAAACTGAGGCTCCGAGATCCATTGTAACACGTTGAGAGTCACCAGATGACGAGCAGGAAAGCCAGCCCCCATCACTGTCCTCTGCCTCCCACAGCTGTGTTCTCAACTTTCTGCCTTAGACCAGGGGTTGGCACACTTCATAAAGGACCAGATGGTAAATATTGTAAGCTGTGAGGGCCAGACAGTTTCTAGAACGACTCATCTCTGCTGTTGTAGTGTGAAGGCAGCGTTAGATAATAGACCGATGGATAAGTGTGCCTCTGTTCCAATAAAACTTTATTTACAAAAGCAGGTGTTGGGCTGGATTCGGCCCCCTGGCCTATCCCTACTCTAGTGCCCTGAGATATATTTTATTATGAAACCATCTTGAGGGAATTCAACTTCTGGAGCTTTGGAAGGCTCTGGTAAGTTCCAGCATTTTCCACAGTGTTGGATCTCGACTTTTCACTCTGTGCGTTACTCTGGAGCAGCACTGTCTAATAGAAATATAAACATAAGACACATGCATAACTTCATATTTTCTAGTAATTACAGTAGAAAGGAAAAAAGAAACGGGTAAAATTAATTTTAATAATGTATTTGATATAACCCAACGTATCAAAATTATTATGATTTCAACAGGTAATCAATACAATAAATTACTGGTAAGGTTTTCCACATTCTTTTTTCCTACTCAGTCTTCAAACAAAAAAGTGTGTATTTTATACTCACAGCACATCTCAGTTCCTACTCCCTTATTTCAAGTGCTCAGCCCTTGACAGCACACACGGCGAGTGGCTATCTTGTGGGATACTGCAGCTTTCAAATAAAGCTAAGGTATTTTTACTGGCATAAGGTAAAATCCCTGGTATAAGTTGAAAAGACAAGAACATCAGAAACGAGAAATTCCCGGATGGATCAGTGCATTAGTCAGCTTTCTCCAGAGAAACAGAACCATTGGGATATATATTTATACACACACGTATGGTTATTCATATATATTTACAGTTGACTCTCGGACAACCTAAGCTTACATGCATATTCTTTCCTGCCCAGTGCAGGATGGGAGATGTAGTTTCTCTTCCTTAGAATTTTCTTAATAACACGTTCTTTTCTCTCGCTTACTTTATTGTAAGAATACAGTGTAGCATGCATATAACATGCAAGATCAGCGTGCACTGACTGTTTATGTAATCGGTAAGGCTGCTGGTCAACAGGAGGCTGTCAGTAGTTAAATTGGGGGGGGGGGTGGTTAAAAGTTATATATGAGTTTTCAATTGCCCAGGAAGTTGTGCTCCAACCCCCCAGTTGTTCTAGTTGACGTTGTCTGTCAACTGTACTTCGGTAATAAAATATTTTTAAATAAATACACACACATGTAGAAGGAATGTATCCATACACATAAGAATTGGTTTATGTGGTGATGGGGGCTGACAAGTCCCAATATCTGTAGTTGGCGAGCTAGAAACCCAGGACGGTTGATGGTATAGTTCTCCTCTCAAAGCCGAGAGGGTGGAGACCCACGAACTATGTTCTAGTTCGAGTTCATAGGCAGGAAAAAAAAAAAAAAAAGCAACCCAAAACAATAACCGGTCAGGCCAGAGGAGCTGCTCCTTTCTTCAAGGAGTGTCAAGTTTTTGTTCTATTCAGGGCTTCCATGGATTGGAGGAAGCCCACCCACATTGGGGAGGACAGTCTGCCTGACTCAGTCTATCAGTTCGCATGTGAATCTCATGGAGAAACATCCTCACAAACACACCCACAATAATGTTGGACTGAATATCCAGGCACCGCATCACCTGGCCAAGTTGACGTGTAAAATTAACCTTCTCAATCAGGGAAGGCTTCCCGGAAGAAGAGTCATTTAAATTGGAATCCGAAAGCAGGGTTCACTACAGAGAGGTGGGCATCGGGGTTCTGTGCAGAGGGAACAGCATGTAAAAAGGCCCAGAAGCAACAGAGCACGGAGTTGTTACAGACACTCCAACTTCAGATGGTCGTGCTCTGGACAGCAGGGTTGTGGTGGACAGGGCATAGGTCCGGGGGTGGTCAGCCAGGAAGGGGTCTAGGGTAGATGTCACGGGCTCCCCAAGCCTTGGGAAGGAGTTTGAACTTGATTCTGAAGACAAAGGGGATTCACGAAGGATGGATAATCTCCATCAGCTACCCCAAGGCCTCAGCAGATACAGGCAGGATCTGAGTAATAACTCTAACTGCAGCTTCGAACCCTTGTTCCTCAGCGTGTGGCCCCCAGACCAGCAGCACCAGCCTCCGGGAGCTTGCTGGAAATGCAACAACTTGGGCCCCAGCCCAGACTTGCTAAATTAGAATCTGCATTTTGACAAGCTGTCCAGTACATTCGCCCGGATTTGAGACCAGTGACCTAAGTGACTTTGGTTTTGGTAGGAGGGGAACTTACTGAACTCAATCCACTAAATTTACCACCTCTTCAATCCTGCTTCCTGCCAGCAACACCTGGCCCCCCTTACACCTCCCTGCACCTCCCTGCTTCCTCGGCCCTTCTGCCCAGAGGGCTCAGGAAACTCTTCCTGCCCCTGCCGTAAAGGAGGCAAATTAAAGAGATGCCCTGGACCCCGTTTCCCCTTCCTTTGGTATTTTAAATATTCCCTGTTTGGATTCCCTAGAGCTGTTTTAGATCTCTGCTTTTCTCTCCCAGGGCAAACATGGTAATGGCTGGCACTGCTGGGGCTGGCATGCTTTACAGTCAGCGCTAAGCAAGTGGACTCGCTTGACTTCAGAAGCCCCCACCATGGGCCCAGCCTGCTGGGCACAGGGGCGAGGGTGAGGGAGGAGGCATGTGACTTTGGGGGAATGGATTCTCATCACGGAGGGAAGCATTTGATTGGTTTCCGTCCTTGGCAAGTTCCCAGGCTGCCCGACCAGCATTTGTCATCCTGTTCATTTCGTTCCTATCTGAGGCAGGCCATTAAGATGCCTTCTTCCCACATTGCTCCTGGGAAGGAGAGGGGGCCTGCCTTTGCAGCAGAATGTGGGGGACATCCTCAGGTTACCACTCTGAGACCGAGGAGGGGCTCCAAGCACGGTCCCAGCAGCTCTCCAGCACGGCTCTGGCACTCGCTGAAGATGCTCGTGCTTGAAGGGTTAGGCCTTTCTGGGGGGTCCCCACTCTATAGCCCCATGGTCTGCTTACAGCAGAGGAGGTCACGGGAAGATGTTTCAAGTCTTATGACGATGATGAATGGAGAGCGATTTCGCCCGCAGGTTTTCTGATTCCTGAAGCATTTGCGGGGAATTGTATAAAAAGTAACTCGGAAGAGTCTCGTTGAACATGATAATTACCATTGATTGGCTTTTATTTCACTGACATCAAAATTATTTTAGAGAATAATTTTCCAACTTCAGATTTATCCTCCTTGGGATAATATCCTGGGTGTAAAGAAAGAAATTGCTCTTGTGATATTCTGCAGATAAGCTGTCTGCCCCAATCCTGGGGTGTAGGTTTGAGCTGCACAAAAAGAGCAAGTCATGTAATAGTAACAGCAATTGTAATAATAATAATAATAACAATAATAATGATGATAATAATGCACATTTATTGAGCACCTATGATGTGACCCCATGCTAAGCACTTCATGTGTTAATGTACAGATCGGGTTGACCTTTTATCATACCCATTTTACAGATGAGAAAAAAGAGGCACAGGGAGGTTAAAGGATTTGTCCAAGGTCATGCAGCCTGGCCATGACAAAGCCAGGATTTAAACGCAGTCTGATTCTAATGCTTCTGCTCTTTACCCCCATGCGGTTCTGCCTCTTGGTGATCTGTACAATCTTATTTGATCCTTGGAACCACCTTGAAAAAGAAATTATTATGACCTGTATTTTACCGATGGAAGAGCGGAGTTTCCAAGAGGTTGTAAGAGCTTGGGAAGGGCAGGATGAAGACATTAACCCAGATGTTTCGGCTTCACATCTGCTGCTCTTTTCATTTTCTCGGAGGTGACAAACTCCGGGCCAGGCAGGAAGTGTAAACCAGCAAAGCAAGCTGCGGGAGAACTTGGGTGACCTGGAGGCGGGTATCATCTGGGGTGGGGGGCACATACCATCTGGGGGGAGGGCAGCAGCCATCACACTGCTCCAGGCACTCTGCAAGGCTGGCCCTGGGCCTCTGGCGGCCCCATCCTCTGATTGTCTTAGAGAAACTCAGAAAGCTCTGGAAGCTCAGTTTTGTATTTTTAAAGATTTATTTATTTATTTTTGAGGTTGGGGGGAGGGGCAGAGGGAGAGGGAAAGAAAGTCTCAAGCAGACTCCGTGCTGAGCGTGGAGCCAGACAAGGGGTTCGATCTCATGACCCTGAGATCATGACCTGAGCCGAAACCAGGAGTCAGATGTTCAGCTGACTGCACCCAGGCCCCCCCAAGAAGCCCAGATTTTTATGCAAAATTCTCCTACTTGGAAATGTTGACAACTAATGACAGTCTTCTAAGAAAACGTTCTGTTTCCAACAAATCCGTCTGTGGATTGCAGGTAGCCCGCAGGCCACCTCGAATGACCAGCATTCATGGGACAACTGAAATGTCCCCCAGCATAGTCGGAAAACCGCCTTCTTCCTGTGCTATGCATACAGCTAGATCCTCACAACTTGGGGTGGAATAGAATCTTCCAGACTCAAGGGCCCCTCATGAACGTTCTTTCTCCAAGGCCGTTGTTAACTCTTGGCAGTCAAGGCCTGCCTCTGCCATTCCAGCCCAGGTGGCAGAGGTGTTAAAATATATAATATATCCAGCCAGGTGCACACGGTTGCTGTCTGAACACCCTGAGTAACTGCCCTCCCTCCAGGCCTCTTTAGGGTCCCCAATTTCTCACAGTTCGAGCAAATCATTTAGAGCCTCTGACCCAGCCTGGGCCACCCAGCATGTGCTCCCGAAAGCCTGCTGGGGCCTGCGTGAGGGAATCACGAAATATTTAGACTATCACCCCTGCTCTGTTACTCAAGGACCACTTCTCTCAGCTGGCTCCTCCCTGACATTCGGGGTGAGCCTTTTTCTGGGCTTCCTGACATACTTCCATCCCCCACCGGTCTCTCCCCTCCTCTTCCATACAGACTGGGTCAGGGTCAGGGCCCACATCGCTCGGCCCAGCCTGTTTCCCCGACCTCCTAACCATGGGAGAGGTAGGCAGTGGGATTTTCATCCTGCCGAGAGAACGTTCTCCAAGGCCTCTGTGCAACTGATGAGCTCTTTCTCTGGGCAGAAAGCCGGGGACCCCTAAGGCAAAGTGCTCATTTTCAGGAAAATGGCAGGTGTGCGGGGCTATGGGAACTGGTTCTTTCAAATCCACAGGGCGTAGGGGGTGGGGCAGAGCTCCTCACCGGGAGAAATCACACCGCCATGCAATCAGGGAGGGATAGAAAGAGCTTCAACTCTATCTCATAAGCCGCGTTGTTCATTTCTATTACTTTCCCTTTTGTGTGTCTGAACTATTTTGTCCTCATTTGGACAAATTGGAAAAAATGATGTAGATGGGGCAGTCTCTCCCGGAACCTTCATCCCCGAAGGAGAGACACTGACGCTCACCCTCCAGGGGACGGGGCTCAGGAAAATCGGTTTTGAAGTCACTTGTGGCCTGGCGTGACATAGACCAAGGGAGACTGGGGAGGGAAGACAGCAGGCGGTGGCTGTCTGTCCTCTAGCTACGGCATAGAATTCAACGGAATTGCGTATTCATTTGTCTTGTATTTCTTGTCCATTTCCTCCTGCTAGAAAGTGGAATTCTGGTGGACAGGGGTGGTTTCTGTTTTCTTTGTGGCTGCATCTCAAGTGCTCAGAACAGGGCTCAGCACATAGTAGGGGCTCAAATATTTAAGTAAATGGATGACAACATACAGCCTAAGCGCTATAAGGGGTTATCTCAACTACCGGCCTCTTTGTGTGGTAAGGGAAATCGAGGCTGGGGAGAGGAAGGGATTAGTCTCACAGCCAGCTGGAGACAGAGTCGAGACCTGTAGGGTCTGTTCCCAATGGAACATCAGGGAGGCTCTCATTACTGCCCCCTTTGGCCTCGTCTGTCTACCCCACGCACTCAAGTATTTGCTGTGACATCAACCATCCCACTGGCATCTTCCAGCGTTTTCTCTCTTCTAGCTCTGTCCTCCTGAAAGAGAGCACAACGGGCTCTGCCAGGGGGCTGGGGGTGTTCGGAGTCTAGACCTGGAAGCTAGTTGCAAGGGATGTTCGCTTTGTGAGAATGCTTTGAGCTGTGCCTTTCCGATATATTCCTTTCTCAGTATAAACACCACCGGCAGAAGACTAACACACCCGCGTGCTTATGCACAAGCACGCACACACACGGAGCCATAGGTGGGCATCTAGCTGCTTTGAGAAATAGGACTGATATCGATAATACTATTAGTTAACCCCTATTGAGATTTGCTATGTACCGGCCACTTTTCTGAGCTCTTCAACATCAATGAACTCATTTAATCTGAATGACAACTACAAAGCAGGATTCTGTAAAAAAAAAAAAAAAAAAAATCATTTTGTAGAAAAGGAACCCAAGTACCAGAAGTTAAATGAGTTTCCCAAGGTCACAAACGAGGACGGGCAGAGGCAGAGTTGGCCCGGGCTGCCTGACACCAGCCGTAATGATGTGTGCTACTTACCTGAGGCCTAAAGAAAGCGAAGCCGTGGATATTTCAGATCCATTATCAACAGTCAAGAGTGGCTTCCTGGAAGAGGGGAGACTTCAGCCAGATCCCAAGGTAAGTGATGAGCCGAAGAAAGGAAAGAAGGGACCCAGCTCTTTCTTTTCAGATCTGACAAGTTATCACTTAATCGTATGAGCACAGCTCTGTGAAGTGGGAAGTCTTCATCCCCATTTCACAGATGGGGAAACTGAGGCAGGCCCTGAGTGCTGACATGCCTTGCCCAGGGTTACCTGACAGGCGAGCAGCAGAGCTGAATCTGTGTGTGTGTGTGTGTGTGTTCTGTCACCCAGGCAAGCCCCTGGCCCAGACCCATGCCTCCTGAGGCTGGGAAGGAGCTCCTTTTCTCAGGAGTCCCTGCTACCCTCAGCTGCCAAGACTCCCCGCCTCTTGGCCTCGACTTGCCCATTCCCCGGGTTCCTGGGAATAAAAACCCTTGACTGCGTTTCTTTAAACTGATCGTCAATTTCCCCTTTATGAAAATTAACACTAGATGGGAAATGCCTTGAAAAATACATCAAGGGGAGGCAAATGGCTTTTTGAGATCCATCCCGGGCACCCACAGGTTTGGGCGGACTTCATTTGATTTCCTCTCCGAACCGGGGCCGGGGAGCGGAAGAATAGCAGGGGCCAGGCATCAAGCATCCTTCTCCGAGTAATCACATCCCCTGTGGCGGCCCCAGGAAAGCCGCGTGGAGGGGTCTTCTCCCTCTGACTCCCCTTCCCTTCCGCTCCACTGTCCTTAAGGTATTTCGACTTAATTTTGTTTAGAAATTTGAAAAGCGAGTGCAAGTACAGCATGATTATAGACTTTATTTAAAGGTTTGATTTAGGTTTCTCTCTGTTCTTATATCAAAGATAAAGTGGAAGTGGTGGTATCATGTTCAGGTAATGAGATTTTATATTAAAAAGAATAAATTAAGCTCATAAAACCGTAGGTGGAAGGGCCAGGCGGGGCTGACACTCACCGAGAAAGCCCATGAATTTATGTAACGAGTATCCACCATGATTGGGAGTCCAGATCTGGGCCTGGGCTTTTAAGTCAAGAGAAGTCTTTTTCCTGCTTCTTTTTTGGGAATGGCCCCCAGAGGCCCTCGGGGATGAGATTCCAGGGGCCCAGCATCTAGCAACCACAGCTTATCGGCTGTGTGACTGGGGCCAAGTGGCTTACCCTCTCTGATCCCCGCCCTTTCCTTTCCTCGAATGCAGAGCTCATATTTGTATCCGCTCAGGGCGATGGTGGCCCTGTTGCGTGACACGGAGCATGTCAAGTGTACGTTGTCAGCACTCAGAGAATGTTAACCAAGGTGACATTTGAGTGTCAGGTTCCTTACTGGATGTTGTTAAGCATCCAGTCCACCTATCAGGGCGAGTCGATGAAATAAGAAAATAAAGATCTTAGTACCAAAAAAAAAAAAAAAAAAAAAAAGTAACTATTACGTTTGTGGTGTAATTACCGCTCAGACACTGAATACAGCGAGGCCCTGGGAAGAATCTTCCAATGTTTGTCAAGCGGGGCTGAATTCCCCGCCGAAGGCTCGGTTAAAACCCGTCAGAAATTCCAACCTTCCTTCTGCCCTCTCCCCGCTCCCCCGCCCCCCTTCCTTCCTTGTGAGCAATAAAACAAAATACAAAGAACAGGAATCAAATAAAGACTCAGAAACCGAGCCGTCTGTGGTCATTTTAAAACAGATCCTTTTTGAAAAGCCGGGTGACATTTTCCTTTAACGCCTGATTTTTTTTTAATGCCGGCTGCATTTTTTAAGCACCCGGCCAGCTTGTAACTAGCCCAGGCAGTACAGTAGCTGCGCCGACGGTACCATTTGATCATTAATTTATCACAGTTCTAGCAGTTTGTCTGACAGGTGATAGCGCTTTCATCTAATGAGCCCGCAGCCAGGGTGGGGGGCGCGGGAGCCCAGGCTGGCCAGCCTGCAGGGTGAGGGCCATGCACTCCTTCTCTACCGGCCTGGTTTCATTCCAGGGACCACTGAAGGCCCCGAAAGTGGCCGTCTAATAGGGCTGGGGGCCTGCCAAGTGGCTAAGGCTTGGGCAGCCCCCTCGTGGGCCAAGGGCAAGAGGAAACTGTGGGCGAAACCCTACTTCGGGCCAGCCAAGAGTCCCTGTATCGGTCAGGCTGAGCTTGGTCATGCTGCTGTAACAAATACTCCTCAGCTCCTCATCTCAGAGGCTTCCCGCAACACCACTGATTTTTTTTTAAGATTTTATTTATTTATCTTGAGAGAGAGAGAGAGAAAGAGAGAGAGAGAGAGCGCACATGAGTGGGAGAAGGAGGGAGAAGCAGACTCCCTGCTGAGCAGGGAACCCAATGCAGGGCTCGATCCCAGGACCCCAGGATCATGACCTGAGCCAAGGCAGATGCTTAATTGACTGAGCCACCCAGGTGTGACAACACAGTTGATGTTTCCCTAGTGCGACACATCCACTGTGGGGTCGGGGAAGGTCTGTTCAACATAGCCACCCTGGGGGCCAACCCAAGGAGTGTGATGTCACCATGTGTCCTTAAACAAAAAAACTCAATGTTTGCCAACAGCCCTGTTGACTACCATGGTCATAAATTCTGCTCGTAAGAAGAGCTCTACTTCCGCAGTGCGTCCTGCATCCCTGGATCAATCCACTTTTCTCCATGTTCTGCCACTACCTCCGCACGGACTGATCTTGTCTCTCACTTCCGCCACCTATGCCCGCTCCCAGTGCCATCCTTAGACCTGTTCTGGGTCCTGAGCCACGGTAGTCCCATTCTTCGGAGTCATTTTCTTGAAGTCTGTAAGTCTAAGATCCCCTTCTGGTGTCTGGGACCAGCTGGGGCCAGCCTTGTCACTGGATACCCTGAGTCCTGACAGGGACTCCTCTAGGCATGGTGCCCATCTCTCTCCCCCTGTGCCCCCGTCAGAAACCTCTCCCAGAACCTCACATACATTAGGTAGACCAGCTGCCCCAAGGAGCTCCGGGACTCCTACCTATGGGGTCATCCTGCGGCCCATGGCCTGGCTGTAGTTCCAGAAGGCAGTCTGGCAAGCAGCTCACTCACAATGGTCCAGCCACCCGAATGGTGCTGACTCACTGATTTTGGATGACTCAAATTATTTATATAGACAGAGGCCCTGAAAAAATACTTGCCTAGGGCCCTGCATACCTTAGGATCCCTGGGCATACATTGCTTCCTCCTTCCACCCTTGTTCTATTTAGATCCACACGCCATCCACAGCAGAGAAGACTCAAAATCCCCCCATGGATTCCTAACACATTGAGTAGACTTCTCATGATGGTCCACGAGGCCCTACGCCACTGGTTCTCACCCCAGTGTTCTGTAGAGTCACTTGGAGAGCTTTTGAAACAAACGGGTCTGGGCCCCACTCTAGACCAGTTCCATCAAAATCTCTAGGGTTGGGACAAAGAGCATGGTTTGGTTTGAGGAGCTTTCCGGGAGACTCTGATGTTCAGCTCAGAGTGAGAACCTCCAGCCTCCATGAACTGGCTTCTCATCTCCACTCCATATTCTTCTCTTCCTCATTTCATGCTTTGCCACTCTTCTTGCCCCTCTTCTCCTAAATGCCAAGTCCTCCCTCCTGTCCCCAGGACATTAGCACTTGCCGTTGCCTCTGCTTGGAATACTGTCTCGCCTCAAATGTTGCCGAGGCTTCTGTTTCCTTGCCATTCCGCTCTCTGCTCAAATGCTACTTTTGCAAAGATGCTTTCTTGACCTTCCAAGGTAGCTCACCCTTCTCTGCCCCCAACCCTATCATTTTCAGGGCTGTACTTATTATCTCATCTTTTCTTGTTTATTTACTTGGTGTTGTTTATTATATCTTGTGTGTTTTCGTTCACTAAAATATACTTTACGAGGTCATCTACTTTGTTAGCTTGGTTCAGCCTGTACCCCCACCATTCTCAACACCTGGCATCTTGCTCGGTAAGTAGTCATTGAGTGAATCAATGTAAAGACCAGTATTTATAGAGCAGTTTTTGAGGTTTGGTATCTTTGTCGATTTGTTTCAGAATTTAATTCCGGAGAAAAGGTTGTGTCTCTTTGAACAACTGGTATGAGTGCATTTTCTTTGAACAGGTAACTGTCTGGATTGTGTAACTCTGCAATAATAAATTTAGCCCCGAGCTTCCTGGGATCCAAGGCAAAAAGGGTCAGACTAACCACAGAAACTATGTCGGTCCATGCGGCTGGTATATTTGCCTCTTCCTCCTCCTTCCTCATGGTCTTTGATTTTCCACATCTATTTTCACAGCATCTGATTACAAGCTGTCTCAAATCCTTTTTGGAAGCAGGCGGAGTATAAATAGCTAGGAACACAAACAACTGATTCATGTGTGTTGTGCCTATTTTACAGACGTGCAATACACGGCCCGGGCAGGTGGGGCGGCTTGTCTGAGGTCACACGGCCTGGGCGAGAACCCACATCCCTTGAATTCTGGGCCAGTTCACCCTCCTCTGCACGGCCCCAGAGGGGCCAAACCCTGTGCTTTGTTTTGGTTCCTCAAAGTCTTAACGCGGTGTTGGTGACCTCACATTATCGGTACTTCTTCACCTAAACTGAACCCCAGAGAGAGGAAGTCCTGGCGCAGGGTGGGCTTGCAAGTTAGGGACAGAGCCAGGCCCCTGCAGGGAATAGCTGGGGGCCTCTCCATGTTGATCTCTACCTCGGCAATGGGCTTGATTACCTCCATGGGAAATCAGCGGCGGCATTTGCCTAACTGGAGGAGGACAGTGGAGCCATTCTCTAATTCTCTGCTCGGTGGCCATAACTGCCTTCCATAGAACTTGTCACCAAGTAGGGAAACGCTGAGAAGACATGGGGAGTGGCAACAATCCCAGGGCTCACTCAACGTCCTGATCTGACAGATTGACGTCCTACGGCCCACAAGCGTCATTACGAGCTGAGAGCGTCCTTCAGCTTCTCCAATACAGAAAAACATCAGGGGACAGCACAAGGCAAAAGAATCAGAGGCCGGGACAGGGTTTCTGTCAATCACATACAAATGACACCTGCCCATTATGGGACACCAGCCATGGGCCAGGCGTTGGCCTCGAGGCATCACTTCTTGTTTCTTGTTTCGTGGGCCCTCATCGGAAGGCATGGTTGTTGCTCTCTTACACAACGGGACACTGAGGCTCAGAGAACTCGAACTGACTTGCTGAAGGCTCCATTGCAGTAAGAAAGGTTTGCCCTGTGCTTCCTGAGGGCCAGGGAGTGTTCTAGTGTTTTCCACATGTCAACTCACTTGCTCTGGGCAAGGCTCCTGCGGGGTAGGGTCTGACAAAACCTGAGGTGTGGAGGGTGAAGTGACCTGCCCAGAGTCATACACTGGCCGTGTCGGGATTTGAACCCAGACCCTGGGAGGCCAGAGTCTGTGCTCATAAGCCGTGTGCGGCAGAGAATCTTTACAAAGGGCTTCAGGGTTCAAGTTCGACCTTCCGGGCCCGGGCCCCTCCCACTCTGCTCCACGGCCTCCCCCAAGGACCTTATCCCCGAGAGTGGCTTCCCCTGGCTGGAGGCTGACTTCTGGCCCACGCGGTCGGTGGCTGAAGGGAAGGTGAAATGCAGCTCGGCGTGCGCTCCCCCAGTTGGGACCCTCGGAGGACCCGCATGTCTGTTGGACATACAACACCTGCCCCAGGCAGCGGGACGGTGGGACGGTGGGCCCGGCTCGGAGCAGCCGGCTTTGGCCCTTCGGTGGCGCAGGGCTCCTCGGAAGGAAGGGGACGCTCCCTCCGTCCGCACAGCAGACACGCAGCTGGGCCTAGCTGCAAACCCATGGCCTCGCGGAGCTGAACCTCAGGTCACTCATTGGAACAGCTCTGTAGATCACTCATGCTGGGACACGGGCGGCCAACGGGCATCGCTGGCTCCTCTGAGACCCCTCCTCCCGTCCACGTGGCGCATGGGACGGGAACACGAATCGGTGGGAATCAGGAGAAGCCCCTTGACCCATCTCATCCGGAACTTCAACTCACCCCCCAGCCCCCCCTCTGCCCAGGCCAGCCATCCACGGGAAGGCAGATGCCTCCATACCTCCCTGCACCCCACCGTGGACACAGCCCCGCTCCGGAGCTGGATTTGACTTTGTTATGGGTAAAGAAATGGACCGCCTTCTTTAAAATGCCCCGGAAAAGCGAGGCTGCTTTGTCTCAGAGCACATATGGAGCCGTAGAGGCTGTGCCTAAGCCCTGCTTTCTTGAGCCTTGAAGAATATTTCATAATCATTTATAATTAGCGCACACAGCCGCAGCAATTTGCATGCAAAGCCCCTGGAAACTGGGTTTTGTTCTGAAGGCCAAATCTGCCCCCTGCAGTCTTGTGCACGGGCTTGGCTCTGCAAGCCCATTTCCAAACGCAGCCCAGAGGAGACTGGGGCAGACTACTCCCGGGACGAATCCGTTCCTCTTTCCGTCCTTCTTCCCGCGGACATTCTTGACCTGGTGCTCCCAGGTTGGCTTTGGTTCAAATGCATATGGTTTTACTGTCACCCGGCCATCATCGTCTAAATAACAGCAGTGGTCACAGCAACACGTGACCCACGACGGTCTGGCCACCCCAGTGGTTCTCCACTGGGGGCAAGCCTGTACCGCCAGCCCCAGGGGATCTTTGCAATGTCCGGAGACGTTTTCGGTTGTCACGCTGGGAGGAAAGTGCTACTGGAATCTAGCCCGAGAGGCCAGGGTGTGTAATGCGGAGGGCCCACCCCCAACGAAGAATTATCTAGCCCCCAATGTCAGTAGTGCCAAGTCGGAGAAAATTAACTACCATGGTCTTGACAAGGTTAATCATGCCTTATTTGCTTGCTGGTTATTAAATAAAACTTGTTACTTTTATTAGGGTCTTCAGGCCCATCCAGAGGTTTATAAATTCACCCTATTGTGTTTGAATTCTACTGGAAACTTCCCCCAGAGGCTTGATATCCTGACATCACCAATCAATGTAGCCTAAAGCAACGAGTGATTACTTGTGTCACTGGTTGAGTAAGCATAGATCTTAACCATGGTTTGCTAATTGTCCTTCCTGGCTCTGACACCGGCTACTCCAAGGGGCTTTGGGCTAAAAACGAAATCTCCTGAGCTGTGTCTGAACTGTCTGAATAGTCCACAGGGAGAGGTGGATTTTTAAGCCGTTGCATGTGATTGTGTTTTTATGCCGATTAACTCAACTT
Organism: Ursus maritimus; assembly: GCF_017311325.1. Classification (NCBI taxonomy): domain Eukaryota; kingdom Metazoa; phylum Chordata; class Mammalia; order Carnivora; family Ursidae; genus Ursus; species Ursus maritimus. The sequence goes on from NW_024424341.1 coordinate 12,609,122, forward strand.
TCGATGTTGGCAAGAATTTCTCAGAAAATTAAAACTAGCTTTACCATATGACCCAGCAATTCCACTTCGGGGTGTATGTCCAAGAGAATTGACACCAGGGACCCAAAGAGATACAGGTATGCCCATGTTCATGGCAGCATTATTCACAGTAGCCGAAAGGCGGAAACAATGCAAGCGTCCATCGGTGGGTGAACTGCTCAACAAAATGAGATGTACACATCTCTGCAACATTATTCATCCTTACAAGGGAAGGGGATTCTGACCCCTGCTTACAACACGGATGAACCTTGAGGATATTGTGCTAAGTAAATTAAGTTGGTTACAATAAGACAAATACTGGCTGATTGCACTTACGTGAGATATCTAGAGTAGCAAATTCATAGACTGTGTGCAATGGTGGTTTCCAGGGGTCATGGGAGAGGGGAATGGACAGTTGTATGTATGCAAAGCGTATGGACGAGTTTGGAGATCGAATGCGCAACGATGTGCATATACTGAACCGCGTTCACGTAAAAATGGTTACAAGGGTCAATTTTATGTTCTGGGTATTTTATCACAATTAAAGAGAAAAAAGATGCTGGCAAGTAGGAGCCAGGTACAGACAAGCAAGGACCCAGCTGTTTAGTAGAGGAGCCTAGGGGGTGGGGGTGGGTAGGAAAGGAGTTCTGGGGGGTTCAGGGTGGCCCATGGGTCAGACTCTCTTAGAGGTGTCTAGGTAGACCAACTTGTTCCATAACGGTGTCTGCAATCAGCAAAGCCTGGTAGGAAAGTGGCTTTGCTTGAGCTGGGGCGGGGCGAGCAGGGGAAATGGGAAGAGAAATTGAACCCCCCGCCAAGAGCCCCCTTGGCCACCCTCCAGCCACCTCAGGACAAGCTGTGCTTTCCCCCTGGAATGCAAGCCCCACCGGGGCAAGGACACTACTAATCTTGTTCACCATCCAGTCCCTAGAGGCTGGAACAGTGTTTCCAACGTAGTAGCTGCTTAATAAATACTCGTGCGGGGGACGAAGGAATCCTCTTTATTGCAACCGAGGCTATTTTCCCCAGTCAACTTGGAGTGGGCCAGCCTCCCCATCCACGGCTTTCCATGGCTCCTGGACAGGATGAAGTCTAGTTGCTTCTGTGTGGTATGCTAGGCTCTTAGCATTCTGAGCTGTTAGGTACCAGCTTCATCTCATATCACATCCCCCTCCAGACTTCACCAATTCTTCAAATCGTCCTGGGCTTTCTCACATGACTTTTTTTTCCCCCCAGAAAATGTTCAGCTTTTATAAAATGCTGAAAGTCTTTGCTTCCTTCCAGACATGGCTGATGCCAAACAGAGGAGGAGTGGTATTCATGGGGCTAAAAGACACGTTCCCTGCAAATCCCGCTCTACACCATTCGACTCAACGCCCCCTAATGTGATGGTGGGAGGCAGGGGGTGGGGAGCGTGTGGCTGGCTTCTCCGCCTAAGGACAGGCTGCCGGAGTCTAACCCTTGCTGGGACTGATGGGATGGAGTAGGGGATGGCAGGGAGCCAGGGGAGGGCCTGGGTGGAAACGGATTATAGGAGCCTTCCCAGAACAGACCGCCCCCCTGGTGCACAGGCTCTGAGATGGGCATCATGGAGGGGACAGTGGATGGCACCTGGACGGAGCCAGGCCCACAGAGGCAGGGCCCGCTTCATCGAGTTGGGAGCCCCCAGCACGCGGCTAGGGCCTGGGAGCCTCACTACAAGCACGCTGCCCACAAGGGCAGTGGGGCTCACCGGTCGAGTGCAGGCTCTGGAGTGAGTCAGACCCAACTTCAAATCTAGGCTGCTCCATCCTCTGTGATCTCGAATAGGTTCCTCAACTTGTCCATGCCTCAGTTTCCCCATCTGTAAAGCGGGAACAGGTGTGCCCATTGGATGGAGGTGAGGTGAGGATTCGAGCAGAGAAAGGTACCTAGCATGGTGTCTAGTTAGCCAGACATGTGTAGTTAAACTCTCGCGAGATATTGGCTATTGCTATCGGCAGTGTTCATCATTGATGAAATAAGAATAAGTATTTGCATAGCATCCTAGAGCTGAATTAGGGAGTGGGGTGGGCTGGCATTATCATTGCATTTCATGCAGGGACAGGGTGTGGGGTGAGGACATGGGTACACATCGTGTCTTTTAATCCTCTTAGCCCCACGGGCTGGATGATATAAAGATGCCTATTTTGCAGACATGAAAACTGAGGCTCAGGAAGGCTTGAACTTGCCTCCAGCCAGTAAATGGCAGAGGAAGGACAGGCCCCCAGATCTGTCTGACTCCAACTGGTGTCTGTGTCAAGTGTGCCAGAGGGGAGAGGGGAGGCCCGAGGAAGGGGAGGAAAAATGGGCTCCCACCACCTCCTCTCCTGCTCCGTTCTTTCCAGCATGCGGGACTGGCCGCTGAGGCCGGGAGGCTACAGTGGGCTGCAGAGGGAGGGGGCTGGGGTGCCTGCTGGTAGCTGGGGGTGGCTTAGGCCCCACTATCCTCCTGGGGTATTGATAGGTCAGTCCTTGGAGGGTCTTTTGTGCCCCTCTCCAGACTCCAAGAGGACACTTGATCCCAATTACAGAAAGTGGCTGGGTCAGCCGTCACCTTGCATGATCCGAGCGCTTCGGATGGCAGCCGATTGAAACCCAGACAGCACGCGCCCCATCCTGGCCTTGAATCTGGGAGCCAGGGGGCCTCCTGGGCCTCAGAGTTGTGCCTGGATGGGCACAGTCACCTCTGGTCAGCCCTGGCACAGCAGACAGGGACCACCGGCGTGAACCATGGGCTCGTTGCTCATATGGACACGTCTATTAAAGTTGTGACAAGGGGCCATCTGGCCTGGAGACACCCATCTCCTATTCTTTGTCCCCTTGGCTGGGCCGGCTCCCAAACAGCAAGGATCAAGCCTCAGCCTTTTAGATTCGCCCACTGCAGCTGGGCCGCAGAAGGAGGAGACGGGACGGCTCAGTTCCGTGAGGACGGGGCTGACAATTCCTTTGACTACAAGGGTGCGTCTTGTCTGTCCCTTCATCTCGTCATCCCTTTGCGGGTGGCCAGCACTGCAGAGCTTATGGGGAGTGGGAGCATCCTGAAGGCAGAGAAGAGGACAGTCTGTGCGGGCAGGGCGGGGGGACAGGGCAGGGTGAGTCATCCAGGGTGGCCCCAGGGGAAGCCGAGCCACCGCACACCCTGCGTCGTGCCTGTCTGTTAGCCTGGGCTGCGTGCTGGGCCTAGCATGTGCTTTCACCTGCACCTTGCCCCTGACCTCCTACCGGGCCCTCGGAGAATCACCCCATTTCATAGATGAGAAAACTGAGGTCCAGGAAGGAAAAGTGATCTCTTGAGGGCCGCATGGGGAGCTGGTAGTGAGGTGGCTCCTGGACCATGAGCTGGGCAGGGGCTCAGGTCCAGAGATGTCCCTGGGCCGCTGGCGTGGCCTGTTGGCTTCCTCACACACCAGATGTGCTCCTTTCCCCAGCCGCTGTGCTCTTGGCTACCTTGGGCTCCAAGGTCATGGTTAATGCTCATGCTCTCTGACCTCAGGCTACAGGATGTACCGATTTCATGTGTGGCACTAAATCAGGGCGATTGTATGGGTATTGAGGCAAAAGTCCGGCGGAGTCATTTGGGAAGTGGGTGTGCAGTGGGAGGGAAACCCTAGGACCCCTCGCTAGCGTACGGTGTCTTCGCGCCCATCAGCAGAGGCGCACCTTCGTCAGGGCACAGCCCCCGTATCAGGCACTCTGCTAAAATCAATGGAACAGAGGCTGAATTTCTTCTTCCCTTAGCTTTATTAGGGATGCTCTGGTGCAGTGAACAACCTGCACAACTGTGCACAGTGGTCCTGAGGAACATGGTACCCCAGAGCCTCCAAAGCTGAGCTTTGTTCCCCATCCTATTCTTAGATCTCTACCTTCTCTACTCTACTCTTCTTAGATCTGAGCCTGTCAAGTGTCCCTGGCTCAGCAACTATGAAGCAGAACAAGTTTTCTGGAATTAGAGATCTGCCTCATGGCAGAGGCAGGGACACTGAGGCCCAGACATAGCCGTAAAGTGCCCGTGGCCACCCAGGGCTGGTGTCCTGCAGCATCACCCAGCATAAGCAGGCCCAGCTCTGCCCCCATTCCCTCCCGAGGGATGTTTGATTTAAGGACTAACAGGAGGGGCTCTTTCCCTCCCTACCTTGCATAGTCAGGTTTTGATTATGGTTTATTGTGAGCTGCATTCCATTCAGAGCCTTTCAGAAGAACGAGTCCAATTCTTTGGCTCAGTCTGGTCCTAAAAATAGGCACCAGCAGAGGTGCTCCTTCTCCCTCCCACCCACACAGGGGAAGGAGCGCTACCCCTTGGCCACTGCCCGCCCATGTGAGCCCGGTAAGCTAGCCCAGCCTCTGGACGCCCCAGCGGTGTGGCTGTAGGATCAAGCTAGTGAGGGCCAGCCTTCTTTGAGCGAGATGAGCCCACGGAGATAAGCACGCATGAATGGTTTCGACATAGACGGTCCCATAGTAGCAGGTGGGACAGTGTAGTGTGAGGACACAGAAGTGACCTTAACCTTTCAGGTGGTCTATCAATTTGTCCCAATATTTCTAGCATCTTAAGAACATAAAATTACACCAGGCGTCATGGATTTACGAAAACATTTTTGGATCTTGCTCCTGCCACCAGGATGACCTCCTAGATTAGGATAAGTCGTCCCCCATAGCTTTTTCTCCTCTGCCCGGCAGAGAACCTTTGCTTTGTTCTAAAACAGCACTGTTTAACAGAAATGTAACTTGAGCCATGCATGTAATTTTAAATTCTCTAGTAGCCACATTTTTTAAAGAGTAACATGAAACAGGTGAAGTTAATTTACTAATATAGTTTATTCAACTCAATATGTTCAAAATATTATCACTTCAACATGCAACCAATCTTGAAATGTTAATGAGGTGTGTTACACTCTTTTTTCATGTTACGTCTTCAAAATTCAATGTCTGTTTTATAATTGTACATCTTAATTCAGACCATCTGCCTTTCAGGTGCTCGATAGCCACATGGGGCTTGTGGCCACCATACTGGACAGCCCCGTTCTAAACCATCCACCTCCTCCTTGCAGGGTGACTTTGGGCAAATTACCCTCCTCTCTGGACCACCACCCTCTCTATGGAATAAGGGCAGTGGCCTAGAGCAAGGAGATCAAATCTCTGGCATTCCCCCTGCCTCTCTCCTTCTGCTTAGGGCAGACATTAATAATGGATAGCCAATCGCCTGTGGCCATCTTTCCCACTGAATCTGGGCCCCGCCAATGAATCTTCTTACCCCAACAGACATTAGCAAATGATTGCAGTCTGCAAACCAAATGAACTCTTTTGCTACGTTGAATCTGGGTGTCCTCAATGGGCTTGTGGAGTCTGGGTTTCTACGATTCCCTCTCTTTCGTGTCTGTAAACTGGCCTCCTGTCTCCCCGCCCCGGTATTGTTGAATTCAGACCACTCTGGTTTATCCTCACCTAATTCAGATGCTTTTTTTCAGCTTGGTCTTATTCCGCCAGTGTCTTAGAGCTGGACGCCAGGCTGGATGACAGGCTCAGGGCCAGGCAGGAGTCAGGAGTCTGTTCTGGGTTGTGAGCCTGTGCTCAGGTGGGCATCTCCCTCCGTGGGGCCAAGCCTTGTGTTGGGGCCATCGGGACACTGGTGCGGGCACAGAATGTGGATCTCCAATTAACGAGGAGCCCGAGGAGGACAGAAACAGACCAGCACTCACGCAACAAGCAGCCTGGGTTGCCTCAGTTAGCCAGAATCATGGGGCAACAAAGCTTACTCACATTTTTGAATTTTTAGACAATCGAAGGTCACCCTTTCTATACGCAATTTTTTTAACTTAATTTTTTCATGGGAAAATTTTCTAAAATAGATCATATATATTCCTATTTCCTTGGAGTGCTCTAAATATTATTTAACCTTTTATGGATGACTTCAGCTATGAACATTCATTATTGCTCTGTGCTTTAAAAGACTGAGAATGTTTTCGAGAACCACACACCAAGCATGGAGGAGTGTGTTTTGTTGTTGTTTTTTTTGTTTGTGTTTTGAGGGTTTTTTTGCCCTGAATGTCTCAGGGGGCTCTGTTTTTCCAGTCTCCTGTCTGCTTTTTAGTATTTCTTTCTCATTTTACTCTTGGGATGCACAGTAAATACTCCTGCAGAGGGATACCTAAGGCTAGTTGTAGCTAAACCAGAAGAAGCAGAGGGAGGAGAAGTGGACTAGACTGAGGCAGTCAGGGACAGCTTCCTGGAGGAAGTGAGATTGAGCTATGCTAGGAAGGATGGAAGCAAATAGAGTGAGGCAGGGGTCCCGGGAAGAGGCCATGGCAGAAGCAAGACCCTCAGATGATCAAATTTCATCAGCTAAGGTGTGATGATAAGGAGAGTGAGGGGTTCTTTTTTCTATCTTAAAGAAAGGAGATTTTTTTTTTTCCTTACCTGTCATCCTCTAATGCTTCTGGGTAGAGTCCTCACTAGGAGGGGTTTGGAGACTCTTTTTTTTTTTTTTCTTTTTAAAGATTTTGTTTAGTTATTTGCCAGAGAGAAAGCACATAAGTAGGGGGAGTGGCAAGCAGAGGGAGAGGGAGAAGCAGGTGGGACTTTGATGCGGGGCTTGATCCCAGGACCCTGGGATCATGCCCTGAGCTGAAGGCAGACACTCAACTGACTGAGCCACCTGGGGCACCCCAGGAAACTCTCGATATGTATTTGTAAGGCACTCGATTTTCCCATCTGTAAAATGGGGCTCTCCTGGCTCTGCTGAGTTACAAACTCTGAGTGAGAAATGCTTTGGAAACTGTCAAGTGTTCTAAAAATGAAAGAGTTGGGAGCATAGATTTCAACTGAGTGTTCACTCAGCTGAAATTTAGATTAAATTTGGATTATACAAGAAACACAGGACTATGTGCAGATATGCATATGACAGATTTGATTCAAGTTCCTTTGCCCACAGTCTCCTTGTCCTGGTCCCCTGCCCCACCCTCTGGAGACAACCTCTGGTGTCATATTGCTGGAAATTCTTCCAGACACGTTTCTATGGATTTCCATACATCTGCATGTGCCTGTGGAAATAGATGGTGTTTTGTTTTGTTTTGTTTTGATTTGATTTGCTATAAGTCGGCTGAAAGTACTCCGCTTCTTTCCACCCTACAACATGCCGCCGTGACCGCCCCTCGTGAGAACATATACGACGACACTGTTCATTTTCATGGCGCATAGCGTTCTATGCTGTGCCCACGCTGTGGTTTAATTAGACATTCCCCACCTGTTGGACATTTAGCTCTTTTCCAGTTTTTCAGCTTTTATAAGTCATGTCGTCGTGACCATCTCTGCACACACCTTTTACACGCAGTGGTGTTTTTTCTGGGGTGGCCACGAAGAGGTGTAATTTGTGGGTCACGGGATCTATGTGCACTTGGACTTTCAGTAACCACCACCAAATTGCCCCCCAAAATAGCTGTGCCCACTTTGACGGTGACCATTTGTCCCACTAGGAGGACCACACGGGGACCTGGGCAGGAGGCGTCCTCTCTCTGAGCCCTGCGCTTGGGACGGCCCAGCTCGGGCCATCCTGCAGCTGTGCCCCACCCCATGGGGTGACGAGTCCTCAGAGGCAGGCGTTGAGGCATCTGTGGGGTCAAGGAGAGGTACCCACTCAGAGCCTGCACCCCCCATTTCTAGATCACGCTCTCTGGGTACCTGGGACTTGTGAATTCTTGCCCAAATGGCCCTTCCGGGGCCTGCGTGGGTCTCTTCTTTGAGCCCATCCCTCCAAGGGTGAGCCACAAACCTTGCGTGTGCACCTCTGGTCCCGAGGGTGGCCAGTGGTGGCTATTGTGCGGTGGCAGTGTGTGGACAGAGCTGGATGCCTGGGTTGCAGAGTCCGTACCCGGATGAGGATGCCCCCCCACACACAGCTGAGGACCCCCCAAAGCAAACCATGGAGTTGGGGGGATTCAAAAGGTGGGGTTTCTTGTCCTTGGTGCCACAAATGTTGTGGGTGGTCGTGATATCATTGACCTTTGCAATTTGGTTCCAATATTTTCTAGCACAATTCTTCCAACTTGTGTGTGTGTGTGTGTGTGTGTGTGTGTGTTGGGGAGGGGGCCTTAGTTTTTCCTTTTCACAGAGAGATTAGGATGCAAGACCCCACTAGTCAAGCAGCATGTGGCCAACACAAGCCCCTCTCTGGCCTCATTCCCAGGTCAGCCTCATCTTCGTTTTTTTTTTTTCTCCTCCATCCTAATTTCCAGCCAATATGATTCTCCCCTTAAAAGGCTTTCTCTTCCTCCCCATCTCCGGGAAGGGGGGGGGGCCGATGTCTGGGGTGGGGGCTGCCTCCTGGGACTCATTTCCAGCCAACCCGGAGCACTTCAAAGGGGTCCTTCCCAGGAAGCGCGCTTTTCATGGAAATGAAACACACGAAACACACGGAGCAGGTGTCTCTCCGCCCCTGCCCCCCCGCTCGGGAGAGGGGGGCCTGGGCTGCACGGGAGCTGAAGTAAACGGAGCAAATAAACCTCGGCCCCGGTTAGCGACAGCTCCCAGAATTTAAAGGGACACGTAATCACTCCTAATACACATCCAGGGCAGAGAGCCAGATGTCGCTGATGGCAAAGAGCATGTCGGCAGCGAGAGGAGCCAGCAGCGCCCCAGCTCCCACTGACGAAGCTCGGGCCCGATGCCCAGCCCCTCCCTAGACTGATGTGGACATCTTCCTCTTCCTCCTCCTCTTTCTCCTTACTGCCCCCATCACCACGGACGCTTCTGTGTCTTGAGAGCCTGAGCGTGCCCCAGGCCCTGTGCAAGGAGCCTTCCACGGATCCGCTCATTGAAACCTCGCACCAGCCCTATGCAGGAGGAACTACTATCCCCATTTCACAGATAAAGAAACTGAGGCTCCGAGCGAGGAATGCTTGCCCGCGTTGCACACTCATTTGGGGCAGCCATGAAATGCAGGTGCAGGTTTCTCAGACTCCCAAGTCGGGCATGCCACCTCCTACGGTTGCTCCTTGCCCCCAGTGTGGCCGAGCACACGGACAGAGAGGCTGTGGAAGACCAAAAGGTCCTGTGCTCGTGCGGGCAGCCCCCCTGCTCCAGCATGACTCACGTAAGGACGAAGGGGGCCCACTTGCCTCTAATCCCCTGGGCCCGATCTCCCCTGCCGCTCAGTGATACTGGGACAAGCAAGATAGAAAGCCCTAGAGAATCATACTCACCACTCATCATACTGGGGGACACGGCTGTTAGCGCTGACCTATGACTTAAGGAACCGGGGAGAGGGGCTTTTCTGCTCCAATGCTGAGTTGCACCACTGGGGCAAGCCTGGCCCCATTTAGCTCCTCTTTGAAAAAGCAATGAGTCTGGAGACACGTTTAGTTTCTGCCACCTTGGAGTGGATTAATTTGCATTGACAGAAGCCTGAGGGCAGCATGGAAGCTACTGGGCCCCTGGAAACATGAGAATGTGTGCCAAGAGCAAGGGAAGCGGGCCTGGTGTGCATTACTGGAAAGTAGGCTCCCAAGCCTCGTGATGACCCAGGGCTGGGCAGGCTTTGGGGGGGAGGGGGCAATTAGACCGCAATAAAGACCAACCAGACCCATGGTGAAGCCTGTTTCATGCCGATGTGGGGGACCAGGGGCTCAAGCAGGACTCACAAGAGTTCTGGAAGGACGGGAAGCAGCTTAGAGAATGAGGCTCAGAAGGGAGAGTGGCTCACCCAAAGACACACAGCAGTTTACAGCTGAATCCAAACCCCACCTACATCCATCCAGAGCTCTGCACATGCCCCCCGGCTGCCCCTGCCCGTGCCAAGACCCTCTTGGGTCTCTCTCCGGTTGTCATGTGTGGGAGAGGCCAGGGGTGGGGAGGGGTGTCCGTGCCAGCTCTCGCCTCCAGCAGTAGGCCCTGCTTCTTAAAAACAGGCAGGACGATGATAGCCCCATTTAGCTGGTGGGATAAAAAAGGCTCAGAGGAATGTCGCGATCCCACACGGGCAGGAGCAGAGGTAGAATTTGAACCCGGACCCTCGACCTCTAAATGTCACGCTCCAGAGATTCCTTTCTGGTCAAGAGGCCTCAGGCCACAGCGCCACGCCCTCCCCTCCCCTCCCCTGGGCACTGCACCCACTTTGGGCCCTTTTGAAGGTGGCTATAAGCGGCTCCCGTTGGCGTGTGGGCCTGTCTGGATGGGTATGTAAGTGGCTTTGGTGACGAACGGGATGTCAGTCCTTCCCTCGTGCTATGTTTAGAAAGGTGTCAGCCCCAAAACGGCCTGTCTCAAAGGTCACCCAGGAGGTAATCATGAGTGTCTCTAAAACCCCATCTCTGACCTTCCTGCACCCAGACATGGGGGCCGGTAGGGTCACGACGAGGGATGGGACCCTGTGCGGCCTGCGGGCCTGGTGGGGAACGTGCCATCCTCCAGGCCCAGCCGAGGAGGGCCCTAGGCAGAGAGCAGAGGCTGGGAGATGGGCTGCGGCTCCCTTTCCTCCTTCAGACACTGCTGAGGACCACTGGCCATTCCACGGGTTCTCACCCACAGCACAGCTACGCACCTCCAACACACTCACACGTGTGCGCTCACGTGTGCACGCCCACAGCCGCAACAGAGAGAGAAGGAGTTTAACATATATTCTACAAACCCTTCACGTGTCAAAGACGGCATTATACTTTTTAATTTTTATATAGTCTTCAGTATTTAAAAGGCTCTGATAAAAATATCAAAAAGATTTAAAAACCAAAAGACATACCAAGGTATGTTCTCTAACTTAAATGTACTGGAGATAGCTGCTACATTACTATGTGCCTCCAAATTAATTACTATTATTATTATTGTTGTTATTATTATTTGGTGAAGGGAAGGTCTCAGAATAAAATTTCTCCACATGGCTTTGTTAAACCGAAGTCTATCCTGAGATGGCAAGCTGGATCATTAATAAAAAAAAATAAAAGTGTTCCCATTTGAGATGATTTTCCAGTGTGAATTAGGATGCTCTTCATAACGGGTGCAAGAGACGAAATACTCTAACGAATCACACGCTGAATCTGGCAAGACCTCGGGTAAGGCATTTATAACCCTGGTTTTAAATTTTGACATTCATCCAGGGGCGGTATTCAAAATATCGCCAACTGGTGCAGCGTTGAAAATGTCAAATTAAAATGGCCCATGGCCTCCATGCTGGAGTACGGTCCCAGGGTCCCTGTCCTGTGTCAAGCATGAACCATTGAGATGTCGGGTGGTAGGGGTGAGTGTTCACGGGGAAGGGGTCAGGGTTTAGGATGAGGTGGGCACTCAGGACTAGTTCACAACTGGTACAGAAGTATTTCGATATTGTAACCGCTAGGAAGCTGTATCAGCCCCTCGCATGAATATCAGGCCTATATTCATCCAAGAGGCTTCTCTGGTCCCATGACGACCTTTATCCTCATTGAAGATCTTTGCCTGTTAACGAGAGTGTGAAACCCATAAACATTTAATGAAAGCATAGATATGATTGGATTGAGGCCTCCCACTTTATTATTTTTCTGTTATTATTTTTCTTGTATTCTATTGTTTATTTTTTCTTTATTATTTTTATTATTTTATTATTTGTTGCCTCCGGTTTTGTCCCTCCCCCCCTTCTGCTTTCCTTTGGATTATATAAATATGTTTTTAGAATTCCATTTTAATTTATCTGTTGTCTTCTCAGCTCTATACCTTTTAAATGATGTATTTTAGCAGTTGCTCTAGGGACGTCAGCATACATTCTTCACTCTCCACAGTATGCTGAGAAGGATATTGCGTCATGTGATAGGAAATATGGAAACCTTGCAACTATCTAGGTCTGTTTACCGCCTCTCCCCCGCGGTCTCCATCCGTCCTTTATAAGCTACTTGTTATACGTAATCCATCCATCTATATTATAAACGCCACACTACAAAGTTATACTCTGTTGCTTGAAACAATTCTATATATGTTAAAGAAATGAAAAGAAAAAACCCAGACTTTTACATTTATCCAGATGTTTATCATTTCTTTTTTTTTTTTTGAAGATTTTATTTATTTATTTGACAGAGATAGAGACAGCCAGCAGAGAGGGAACACAAGCAGGGGGAGTGGGAGAGGAAGAAGCAGGCTCCTAGCGGAGGAGCCTGATGTGGGGCTCGATCCCATAACGCCGGGATCACGCCCTGAGCCGAAGGCAGACGCTTAACCGCTGTGCCACCCAGGCGCCCCAGATGTTTATCATTTCTGCTGCCCTTCGGTCTTGGTGACTATCCAGATTTCTATCTGGTGTCATTTCCCTTCAGCCTGAAGGACACCCTTTAGTATTTTTTGTTTATTTATTTGCAGTATGAAAGGGATACATTTTCTTAATTTTTTAATCTGAAAATGTCTCTACTTCATCTTTGTTATTTAAGGATATTTTCACTGACTATGGGATTCTGGCTTGGCATTTCCCCCCCCAGAACACTGAAGATGTGATTCGACCATTTCCTGGCCTTTATAGTCTCTCCTAAGAAGTTAGTGTGTTTTCAAATGGTTCTCTCCCCCTATGTAATATGTTTTTGGTTTTGGTTTTGTTTTCTTTTTCTGGCTTCTTTCACATAAAGGTAGAGATTTTCTCTTTATCATTAGTTTAACATTGGCTATGATGTGCCTATGTGTGGTTTTCATTGTATTTATCCTCCTTGGGATTCATTGAGCTTAAATCTATACATTTTCTGTTTTCAGTCACACTTGGGGAAATTCAGCCGTTATTTCTTTAAATATTATCTCTTCTACTTCTATAATTCCAGTTTCATGTATTATGGACCTTTTGCTATTGAACCACAAGTACCTGAGGCTTTGTTTATTTTTTTAAAATTTATTTTAAAAAATTATTTGAGGGGGAGCCTGGGTGGCACAGTTGGTTAAGTGTCTGACTCTTGATTTTGGCTCCGGTCATGATCTCAGGGCTGTGGGATCCGGACTCATGTCAGGCTCCACACTCAGCAGGGAACCTGCTTGGGATTCTCTCTCTCCTTCTGCCCTCCCCACCCCATGCCCTCTCTCTCAAATTAATAAACAAACAAATAAATCTTTAAACATGTTTATTTGAGTATAGTTGACACCCAATGGTACATTACTTTCAGGTGTGTAACATAGTGATTCGACAAGTTTATATACTATGCTGTGCTTACCACAGTGTAGTTACCATCTATTACCATACGATTATTACAGTATCATTGACTATATTTCCTATGCTGTGCCTTTTATTTCTGTGATTTATTCATTCCGTAACTGGATGTGTCTCCCACTCCCCTTCACCCTTTTTGCCCAACCCCCCATCCCCTTCCCCTCTATCAACTGTCAGCTTATTCTCTGTATTTATGGGTCTGATTCTAATTTTTAATATTTTTTTTCAATCTTTGATCTCTCTGTTCCTCAGAGAAAAACTGCTAAGTCTGATAGTTTCATTTTTGTTTCTGCTGTTATACAGAATTGCTACTTATTTTTAAAAGTAGTTTTATTTCTCCACTCGGATTTCATTCATTGTGAGCATATCTTCCTTTTGGTCCAAGAGTGCAGTTACAATAGCTACTTTCAAATTTGTGCCTGTCAATTCGAGCAGCTGAATCATCTCCGCATTGTTCCCACTGATTAACTTTTCTCTAAGTGGGTCACAATTTTCTGGCTCTCTTTTATGTTGGCTAATTTTGGACTATCCTCAGGATGTTGTGAAGGTTGAATGGTGCTGACTCTGGACTCTGGTATATTCCTCTGAAGAGCATTGCTTTTTATTTGTTTTAACAAGCAATTACCTGGGTTAGGCTTAAACCACAAATTCCGTCTTTTGAGGTAATAAGTTGGGCCTCGGTTCATTTTACTATGAGCTGGATTCTGCCCCAAGCATACATGGCTCATGGGATCATCCAAGATTTAGGCAGTTAATATACAGAATTTGGGGGCTCTTTCCTCTGCTTATCCCTTTCCGGGGTTCTTCTTCTGCTTTCCAGTGACTATGATTGTCTCAAACACTGTTCTCTGGTCTCCAGGCCACAGGGACTGTGGATTTCTATCGAAGTTTTAGTTGTGCTTTGTGGTGCTGACTTAGCTGGCTGCCTCGCAGTAGTGGGTAAGTCCTGCTATACGCTCTCTTCTCTTAAGGTTTGACTCTCCAGAATCTGTCTGCATTCGTTCACTCTCCAGTACCTTTAGGTCAATGGTTTTTATATTTTTCCAAAGTTTTATATATGGTACCTGCAGAGACGGTCTGGTAGGAACTAACTTGGATGTGCTGAAGGTGAAACTCACTTTCGATAGTGATTAATTTCATAATAGTTAAATATGTAAATTTAAATTTATAAAACTGCCTGGTAAATTGTGTCATCTATTTTTTTTTTAATGTTAAGCTTCTCTCACTGATTTCATTTATTAAAATAATTAGATTTTGTTGTTTACCAAGTTCAGAAAACTCTGGGCTGTTATGATTTCTGGGGTCTCATCCCTCCCATCCTGACATCGGTTTAGCTATACCAGGTACCATATACTTCCCAACACGGGGGGCCGAGTTCCGCACTCCAACCTTTCTTAACCATCCTTGCCATTTGCAAACACATCGTTCACTTTTCCAACAGTCCTCACATCGATGGTTACACCGCAGCTTCATGGTAGCCCTAGGAACCCAGGCAGATGGATAGTGTCGCCATTTGACAGATAAGAGGTCAGCGCTGAGAATGAACTGTCCTGAGAGGCTAAAACTCAGGACTCCTGATTCCAGTCTGTGGCCCTTCCCCCCGGACCTCACTGGGCAGAACAGAGAGGTTTGGGTTACTCTTGTTAGTGGGGGAATGGGCTGCCGGGGGAAATGCCTGGACCCCGTCTCTCCAAGGCAAGAACACCTTCTAGGCTATCCTTCAGACTCTGCCTCTGTTACTGCTTGGCTGTGTGGGTTGGGACAGGCCATTTCTCCTCTCCAGGGTGTTGTCACCTCTTCTTTGGATAAACAGATTGCTTTGTAGGATTTCTATATTCCTTTTAGGATTTTAACATTTTTCCACTTTGAACCATTTTATGCTTAGTTTTATCTGCCTTGTAAGCCTGCAATTTCTTGATGTCTGTGTCTCATTCATTCGTCCACTTAGCAGGCATTTCTGGATCACCTGGTGCATGGCAGGCATGGCCCCACAAGCCAGAATATTAGCCTGATTGTCCCAGTCTTACTGTCCTCGAGCTCACAGTCGCCTGGGAGAGACAGGCATGAGAAGAGGAGGCTTACAATCCTCTGCAGTGTGTGTTATAATAGAGCCATTCAGGGGACTGTGGGAGCGTCCAGGGAAAGACGCCTCACGCACACCGAGTGTGTGTGTGTGTGTGTGTGGTGATCCCTGGACACAGCACTGCCAGGTTAGTGGTAGTAATAATACAAATGAACATTTATTGGACATCTCCCATTAGAGTGACCAGCCACCCTGGATTGCATGGGACTGAGGAGTTTCCTGGAATGAGGGATTTTCAGTGCTCATACCAGGGAAGTCTCATGTGTCAGACACTGTTCCAGGCAAAATCCATAAATTAACGTATAAAAACCTTACAATAGGTCTATTAATGGGTGCTGTTATTTTCCCCATTTTATAGCTGAGACATCCAAATTAAATAACCCCACTGGGACATGTCGTTGAGGATAGCCAAAGCCGTGATCTGAACCCAGAGCCCGTGGTCTTGAACGTGACCGCACATCGAGTCAGAACTACCTGAGTGAAGAGGCAGAAGAAAACAGGGGACAAGGGTTAAGGGCACTGGCCCTGGCAAGTTACTCTCTCATGCTCCTCATCTATAGAGGGGGGCTCCCCACAGAGCCTCTGTTATGGGTTGCTGAGCATACTGAATGGGTTGAGCACTTGGCTCATTGAACATGGCTGTGAAAAACCACCGTCGCCATCATTACAGGGAAGGGGCTGGGAGAGTCTGAGGAACAGGGAACAGCCTGTAGAGAGGCTCAGAGACGGGGAACCAAAGGAGTTCTGTCTGGCGGAGCACAGAGGGCTGAGGAGACAGGCAAGAACCGGGGTCACATACAGCTTTCATTCTCTTTGGCGGGGCTCAGACTAGGACGAGGCAAGGAAGGCATTCGGCTTGGGTGCATAATTTAAGAAGACTCCGTAATTAAGATCGTATTTGAATGAAATATTTTAAAAAGCCAATATTAAGTAAGAAAAAAAAAAAAGAAAATCCACAATGAACAGAATACCAACATTTTAAAGGCAGGACCTGACCTTGCTCTTCCACGATTTGGAGTCACTTTCCTCACCCTAATCCCGGCCTCGTTGGATTCTGCCTTTATTTAAAATTTTGATACTCTGTTCATCAGGGATTTTTTTTTTTTACTTAATTTTGGTTTGTTTTATTTTTGTTTTTTAAAGATTTTATTTATTTATTTGACAGAGAGAACGAGAGCGCACAAGTAGGGAGAGCGGCAGGCAGAGGGAGAGGGAGAAGCAGGCTCCCCGCTGAGCAGGGATCCCAGGACCCTGAGAGCGTGACCTGAGCCGAAGGCAGATGCCTAACTGACTGAGCCACCCGGGCACTGCCCCCCACCCTTTTTTTTACTTTATTTTGATTAAAAGAATAGTGCATGAAAATATTTATCTTCCGGCACCTGGGTGGCTCAGTGAGTTGAGCTTCTGACTCGTGATCTCAGCTCAGGTCATGATCTCAGGGTCGTGAGATCGAGCCCTGCGTTGGGCTCCGTGCTCGGCACTGAGTCTGCTTGAGCTGCTCTCTCCCCTCTCCCGCTGCCCCTCCGCCCTCTCTCTCGAATAAATAAATAAGTCTTTAAAAAACTACGCATGTGGATTAATGTTGGCACAGCCTTGGATTTTGCACCTCCGACGGGTGCCTCAGGAGGACCTTCCTGGTGGATGGCTGGTGTCTCGGAGCACCTGGGCAAAGCTCTGCCCTGGGCCTCCGAGGAGTGGCCCGCTGCAGGCTACCAGCTGCACGGTCGCCCCGCAGCTCGGGCACAGGGGGGTGGGGGGTGGGTACGTGTGGCAGCTACTGTGGCCCCACAGGGGGGCCGTGAGCCTCCCCTTCTTCTCCGGGCAGCCAGAGCCCCGGTGTCAGCTCTCTCTCCCGCCCCCTTCTGTCCACAGCTCCTCCGCCCGCAGCCGGGGATGGGGGTGTTGGGGGAGAGGTGGCCTCAGACATGGCGTTGCTATTTCAGGGCAGACGATGGCTTCCTTCTCTAGCCCAAATGAAACCTTTCCTCTCCCAAATTCCTCAGCCCTCTCATTAGCGGTTGTGTTTGTGGATAATAGCTATAATGAGGAGGCAATAAAAAAATCCAGAATGGGCTGCCCGGCGGCCTCTCCTTACCCCTTCCAGAAGGAGCGCCTGCCAGCTCGGGCTGAGGCCTTCATGGCCGCGCCGTGGACCCGGGGCCCGGGAGCAGGCACGTGCTCTACGGCGGCGTTATTGAATCCCCATTCGTTAAAAATGCCGGGCCACAGGCCAGGAGCCCAGGAAAATAAGTGGTGACAGGTGAGAGAGAAAGAGCCTCCCGGCGGCCTCTGGAGCCACTTCAAAGGCCACGGCCCTGCCAGGTAATTGAGGCCTCATGGACACCGTGTCCGGGAAACGGCTTGGCCAGAGACGCCCCGGCACACGGGAAGGGAGACGGGCAGGGGAGAGGGGGACGGCTGGGCTGGCCGGGCCAGGCCAGGATGGGCCCTGTAATTATGCAGCGCGGAGCAAATACCTTTTCTGTCGGGCACTGTGCGCAGTGACTTAGGACTTCCATTTTGGGAGGTGGGAAGAGAGCCCCGGGCCAGAGGCAAGCAGGCCTCTAGAAGGGCCGTCTCCTCACGCACTGGCCTCCTCCGGGATCTGGTTCTCCTGGCGCTTGAAGGGAGGAGTGTGCGTGTGTTTGCACAGGCGTGTGTGTGTGTATTTGTCTATGCATGTTTGCATACATGTGTGTTTGCACTGTATGTGTGTGAATGTGTTGTGTCTTTGCACCTATGAGTCTTGTGTGTGTGTGTGTGTATAGGACAGACCCCCAATCCTCCACCCTGCCCCACCCTCGCCCCACCCCCCTGCCATGTCTCCCTTTCCCTTTCTTCTTACATTTGGTACCTCACTTCTGGAAGGTACTACAGCACGGGTACCCGTCTGGGCCCCTGAAACAGTCCTTCCTTCCAGCTAGATCTCCTGTTGGATTTCTAGAACTCCAGCTCAGGGCTGGAGGCTTGGCCGGCAGTTTGGATAGTGACTCCAGCCGGCAGGGTGCAGGGAAGGAGCCCCAGCTGTTGATCCCGGTGGAGTCCATCTGGGGCTGCCCCAGCGCTAAGACCCCCACAGAGCGGGTCAGAGGAGCAGGTCTCCCCGGGCTGGAGGATCGATAAAGCAAAATACAGCCATTTCCATATTTAAGTCTTCGGAGGACCTCCTCCGTGTATGTTCCCTCACATTCACAGACGACTGATGATTCCTTGTTACAATATTTTGTCATTAAAATCAACTCACTTTTGAACTTAAATTTACTTTAAAAAGAACCTCTGATTGCTACCAGAAATGGAAAAATCGATGTCATTTGGCGTAAATGGCAGATAATGATAAAAACGAGCACCGTGAAAGTCCAGGGCGGTTTTCAATTCCGCTCGCTACTGTGACTGCTGGAGGTCCAAGTTCGAGGAGGGGGGTGGGGGCGTGGGTCTCCGTGGAAAAGAAATGTTAGCGAACGTTAGGAACGTGTCAAGACATGCTGGCACCCAGAATGGCTAGTGACTCCGTGTGTCTTTGCGTGTATGTCTCCTGGTGACGTCACCCAGAATTGGAAGCGCATCACGGCTCACTGCATGATGGAGGGAGCCCATGCCATGGGTCACCACCCCCACCCGCAGTAACGCCGAGCCTATAGGTGGCGCTGCTGAGCGTTAACGCCACTGGGGGTTCAAATCCACTGCATCGGGAAGGTTCACCTGGACCCTCCAGCCTGGTTTCCTCCTCCCCAAAACAGAGGTAAAGTGGAACCTGCATGGGGAGAACTGAAGGCAAAGGCTTTGTGCAAGGAACCTGGCACGCAGCACTAGGCGAACCCTCACTGGTGTTCAGATTACCTGGGCAGAAGCTGGGTTCTGAGTGCATTCTGATATCTGCAGGTCTCTGGCCTGATGAGAAGCTCAGTGTGACACTGAGCTGACTGGGTCTGGGGAGTCATGGGATCTTCCCTGCTTTGAGCCAGAGACAGAGAAGGATGCTGAAAGCAAATACTGAGAATACAGAAGCCCTTTCTCTCGATGCTCCGCGACTGCCACAGCCCAGGGAGAAGCCCTTTTATCAGGTAAGATGGTCCAGGCTCTGGGGGGCACTCACCAAGATCCCCCAGAAATGGAGGTGAGGGATTGTTCCGCTTGGACTCAAAAGACATTAACTTATAAAAGCCAGGTACCCTTCTAAGCATTTACGCACCCATGCCCCGCTTAGTTAAGTCCTGTGAAAGTTAAGTACCATGAGTTAAGCACTGTGAGTAGCCCATTTTACAGGTCAGACAGTCACCTGCCCAAGGTCATTCAGCTCACTCATCAGGTGGTGGAGCTGGGATTTGAACCCAGCCCGGCTCTGAGCTCTTCCCCACAGGGACAGAGTTGCCTCTCTCCAGATGCACACGCGTGTGGCCATGGTGCATGGGACATGGATTTGACAACGCGTGAAATGGGTGTCCCTGCCTGAATGAGTCACCTCAGGCCGTCTGCAGCCTGGGCCACCGCCGGGCGGCTCAGAGCGAGAGGAGTTTACTTTGCAAAACCAAATCCTGCTCCTTTCAGTGTGTTAACATGAAAGCTGCCTCTAATTCCATCTACAAATACCGCATTCTCTGAGCTACAATTGGCAGGGGCGGCCAGCATCGCCCCATTTCACATTCCTTCAAGTCACCAAGTGGAGCAGCCGGAGTGTGGCCATCATTCAGGATTCAGCGCTCGGGTTTCATGAGACAACATCAGAAATGCCTCCGTAACCACCCGACTCCTCCGTGGCCCGGGGAGGGGGCGAGGACGCAACCCCAGCTCCTGCCCCAGCAGGGGGCCAGGTTGGCAGCCCTCCGCCGGCCCAGACAAGCGTCGGCTCTGTCGGCGCTGAGGCTCGGGGCCCACGGCCCACACGGGCCCTGCCTCGCTGCCCACCACAAGGACAGGGAGGTTGGTTTATAAATTTGCACGCAGCCGGCCTCTCACCTTCCCACTGGGATCAGGCATTTCTGTGGTCACGGGACAGGACCCCATCTGGTTGAATGGTGCCTTTGATGGAGGCCAGAACTGCCTGCGTGCTGGGGGCAGGGATGGCAGGGCTGGCCGTGGGCTCTGCGCCTGAGCGTTCGGGGCTCCCCTCCCTGGGCACAGAGGCCCTTTAGGCCTCTGGAGGACCAGGGTGTTGAGCAAAGCGTGCTGCCCTCCTCACCGACTGCACTCCACCTTCATGCATCTCCTGGACCGTCACAGCTCTGCTTCCTCCGACCCAGCCTCGGAGAGTCCCCCGGGCTGTGGGCCCAAAGCGCAGCTCTGATCTTGGAGCTCCCAAAGCCCATCAGTACCCCCTCCCCCACCCCGCCAGAGTCTGAGAAATTCTAGATCGTGGTCATCAAGGACTTTTGCAGCCCAGCTCCACCCTTGACCTGATAGGTACGTGAGATGGTCAGGGGCCACTCCCTGACCCCCTGTGCTTTAGGAGGGCACACAGCTTCGGCTTGCTTTGGAGGTTACCTTCCACCGAAATGCCGGGCAAGTCGACCTCTCCCCCACCCTATAAATCACTGGCTGGGAACCCCTCTCTTGGGTCTGCTTCTAGGGGGACCACCCTAAGACCGTGAATGAATGAATGAATGAATGAATGAATGAATGAATGAATAGTAAATCCAGGGGAGCAGAACTGGGCAAGTTAAAAGTTTCCTGATGATTTTTTTTTTTCAGATCGAACAGGGTTTGTCTTTCAGTGTCGTATAATAAACATTTATCGAGCATACTCTCATTAGCGGGGGTGTGCATGCTAAAACCCATCCGTTGTATACTGACACAACATTGCGTGTAGCCGTATGCGTTCACACCCACAGTCCCATGCCGTGCACGTCCCCACATGCCTGGGTTCCCGCCACATGTAAAGTCTAGCGTCCCGCCCCTTGGACCCACGAACCGATACTCTATAAATGTGTCCGCGCCCTACCTACGGTCACACGCAGACATAGCTTACCAATGTTTAGCACACACAGAATCATCTGACATGTATGCAACACACGGTCTGGCCCCATTACGTTTATATACTCACAGTCTCCCCCATTCCTATGTGTGCGGGTGTCTATGTCTATCCCTCTGTGCACGTCTCCTGTCAGAGGTCCTATTCATTTCCGCCCAGGGTGTATACGCTCTGATTCCTGGGTTAAGTGGTGGCTTCTTTCCTTAAAAAGAAACCCACAGTTGATGAATTTTTTCCCCCTGAATTTCTCCCTTGTCACATGGGAGGAAAAAGTTGTTGTGTTTGTGTATTAGGCCCATTAGCCTAGATAAACTGTTGGCCTCCTGTAATGATTGATGACAGAATAGTGCGGTTGTTGCAAAAGTAAATCACGTGGTGAGGAGAGGGCGGGAGGTTATATCTAACACCAGGGGATGGCTTATTAATCTCACTTCTGGAGGAATTCCTGAATAAATCGGTCTCCTTTATTAATGATATTTCACTCTGCTCTGCGAGATATCTTTTACCCAGCCAGAAGGGCGATTATCTATTTAGGCCAGGAAACAATATTAGTTACTGCCTTGGCTCCAGGACGAGGAGAAAGGCCAAGAGAAGGAGGAAGAGAGAAAAACACGGAGCCGAGCGCTCCTGTCCCCGGACTGATGGATGTCAGGCTCCCTTACACCTCCAAGCAGGTTCTCGGCCCTCCCTGTGTCGTGTGGATGTGTCTAAGTGTGTTCGTGTCTCCGTGGGTCTGACTGGGGTGAAGGGATCTGAGGATGGTTGTCCTGCTTCCCGGCCTTGAAAACGCGGACTCACTCATTCAGTGAGCATCTCTGAGTCACTCCTACGTGCAAGCCTATGCCGGGGCCCTGAGGTCTCCTGGAAGGAAAACGGAGCCCTCGTGCTCCTTGGCGGAGTCATTCCTACTTTGAAATTCTGTTTGCATCTAACCGTTCTCTGATGGTGGTTTGGGGAGAACAGGGAACCAGGTGGCAGGCCTGCATAGAAAAAGGACGTCTTTCCTATATTGAAACCACCATTTATCTCTGCCTTATCTGTTGTCTGCCACACAGCAGGCATTGCCCCGAGACAGCGAGAAGAATGGGGCAACTGCTTTAGCGGGGCTACCAGGAAAAGTAACCAAAGTAACCAAAGGGTTCCCAGGAACCCCGACCAAAGAACGTTTAGCAGATTGGCCCATTTCTTGTCTTAGTCATTCCTTCACTGAACAGGCATTTATGGAGCAACGACTGTATACCAGCACCTGTTGCTAGACTCTGGGGAATCCACAAGGAGTAGTAACACTGTGATTCTTGCACTGCCAAAAGTTTATTGCTAATGGGAGATTTGGCGTAAAAGCAAAATAACAACTCTACGAGGTAATAAGGGACAAATGAGTTCCATGTGCCTAGGGCGGTGGCAGGCCCAAAGTGTGTGTGCACGCACACGCGTGTGTGTATGGCAGATGGGAGAAATCGAAGGGGGCAGGCTGTAGCAGACACGCTGGGGTTTGACAGCGATCTTATCTGATTTCCAATCCTGGCTTAGCCCTTGATCAGCTCTGGGACCTGGCCTGGGTGTCTCTGAGCCTCGTTTTCCTTACCCATGGCATGGTACGAATGACAGCGATTTCTCGTAGCTTTCATGCCGATGCCTTACTCTCCTCATGGAATTTTTTTTTCCTGAAGGATCAAATATGCAGAGATGGTCAATAAATAGAAGCTTTTATAGATACAAATGATGCCGAGTCTCTGTCCTGAGAGGCAATCCAATATAATAATCATTCCCATTGTCGTTTTCGAGCCCTTACTATAATTCTAATGTAATTCCAAGTGCTTTACACGTGTCATCTGTCTGGATGAGTCAAATCCTGGAAAACTTGACAGATTGGGAATTATTCTGGATCGAGCGTCCTGTGAGTGACCCAGACAGGAATGAGCTTTGGGGAAAAGCCCTGATGGAAGGCCCCAGGGATCACCCAGGCCCTCAATCCTCAAAGAGCAGACTGCTGACCAGCAGATTTAGAAAGGCTGCAGAATATCCCCGGCCCGCACCTGCGGGATCAGGAATTTGCGTTTTGAGAGGTTCCACACATTATGTGTGAGAGCACTGTTCTCTCTGAGCCCAGGCCCAGAACACCCCTCTCCAGCCTCCACGGCTCCAGCCATGGGCACCGACTACCCCCTGAGGTCCTGCTTGTTCTGGAATCCTGTGATGCAAGACCAGCGTAGTAGGGGAAGCCTTCCGGACAGAGAGGGGATCTGAGCTGTCAAAGGGCACGGTCATCTGCGACCCATGTAAGCTGGGCTTTCTCCTTACTATGCCGAGGCACTAGGCCAGGCTCTCACCTTGCATCAATGCCCATGATCTCCTCGCCCCCACCCTATGAGGTGGGCACTGCTCTTGTGCCCACTTTATGACTCAGCAAACTGAGGCTCGGAGGGATTCTCTTGCCCGCGGTGACTCAGTGGTGCATTCCAAGCCAGGTGTGACTGTTTCAGGCAGTGACCACTGGCCCACGTACTGCATCTCCCATCCAGGTCCTCTTCCAGTGCCCCCCCTCCGGCCCTAGCCTTGGCCTTTCCTGGGCAGGGGTGGCGGTGAGGCCACCCCAGCTGCTCCCTTCCAGGAGCCTGGGCCCAAGCCCCTGGTCCCAGGCCGGCGGTGCCTCGGTGGCAGCCACAGAAGCCGAGGCCCGGCCCCTCTCTGTCAGCACTTTGGCTGCCCCCAGCCCTCCCCACCCCAGTAATTAAATAAGTCTCTGGAAGAGGAGCCTGTACAGTGTGTCATAAAATCTCTCTGAACTACCTATATTTACCCCTGAAAGTGAATTCTTTATAAGACCCGGGATATCAAAGCGGCCAGGGATCAAAGTCGTTTTAATAAGCCAGCCGAATGCGCCTGCCCGGCCTGGCCTCCTCCCGCCGCCCCCTCGGAAGGCACTTAGGACGCCCCTTGGGCCGTATTGTCACTATGATCGCTCACCGCACACGCCTTCAGGGGAACAGGAATGCCGCCCTGCTTACTGCCTGGGCCCTGCCCACCTGCCCCGCGCTGGCCCGTCGGCTCTGCCGCCCCGTTCTCTGCACCAGCCCTGTGTGCCACCTGCCAGGGCCACCAACAGCAAGTCTCGCAGTGCGGGGAGGGTTCCAGCCAGGTGCTGGGAGCTGGCCCACCGACCTGTTGAGAGCTGAAAAGGGGGACCTAGGTGCAGCATTAAGCAACGGAACAAAGTCAGGAGAATGGTTCCCTTGGGGTTGGTTACTGCAAAGCAGCACGAGGATGGATTTTGGTGTGCTGGTCACCTTCTGTTCCTGATTTGGGTGTTCGTCACACGGTGTGTTCAGTTAAAGAAAATTCATGAAGCCGAATGATTGAGACGAATGCATGTTCCTGTCCATGTATGATACTTCAATACAATTTTTATTTTATTTTATTTTATTTTTTTAAGATTTTTAAAATTCATATGACAGAGAGAGAGACAGCCAGAGAGAGAGGGAACACAAGCAGGGGGAGTGGGAGAGGAAGAAGCAGGCTCCCAGTGGAGGAGCCCGACGTGGGGCTCGATCCCAGGACCCTGGGATCACGCCCTGAGCTGAAGGCAGACTCCTAATGACTGAGCCACCCAGGCACCCCATTCAATAAAATTAAAAAAAAAAAAAATTGTAGCAGTTCACGTACAATTCCGCTTGCCCGGATTCTCCGGTCTGGCCACCATCGATGGTTGCTAAGTCACGGCTGCCCAAGATGGGAGGGGGGATCCCGCTGGCCCCACTCCCTACTCAGACCGCGTCACACATCTCTACCCCTGGGCTGCTCTCGCAGGATTTCAGTGTGAGATCCCCTGGTCTAGTTCAAAGCTCTCATTGTACTAGTGGGGAAACTGAGGCCCAAAGGGAGCCCGCCAGGAAGTTGAAACCAGGCCCGATTTTTCACTGTTGGTCTAGACTTCTTCTCTCACATCAAGAGCTGGAAAACTGTGGCCCGTAGGCCAGACGCAGCCGGCTTCCTGTTTTAAAAATTAAGTTTTATTGGAAATAGTCACATCCATTCACTTCAGTATTATCTATGGCTGCTTGTGTGCTGCATGGTTTTGGGTTGATCAGCTGAGGCAGAAACCGTATTGCGCCCACCAGGCCCCCCACAGATGACTTGGACCTTTCCAGAGAAAGTCTGCTGGCTTCTGCCTTACGCAAGGAGTCTACCCGCTTCCCCCGTCGGCACCGTCCTGTCCTCCGGATGGCTATATAAATGACAGGTCAGGGTCTGCCTCTCTGGGTGGGAGCCAGGACGTGCTAGGGCGGTCAGGGAGGCAGGCTCCTCGGCTGTGACTGAGCGGTGCGGCCTTGGGAAAGAGTCTTGACGTCTCTGGACCTCAGGGGGACATACCTGCCACCCCACTCCCCCTGCTCCCCCCCTTCCAGGGTGAGAAAAATCCTGCGAGGTACTGTGACTGAAAGTGCTTTGGAGGTTCTGAAAGCATGATCTTGGAAGACCTAGGAGTCAGACCCAGCGTTGCTGGGAAGCAGGGCTGTGCTCGGGTCCCCACTAGGATGCACATGGCGGTGGGAGTGATGATTGCTGTGGTCATAGCACTGCCATCTCATACTTACTAAGGCCTGTTGTGCTCCATGAACTGGGCTTGGCATTTGTCATGGGTTATTCTGTTTAATGCTTTGAGGGAGGTGCTATTATCTTACCCACTTGACACATAGGAGGGAATGAAGGCACTGAAGACTTCAAGAGGTGTGTTCGCAGGTATTTATCGAGCACCTTCTCTGTGCCACACTGTTTTCAGCTCTGGGCACAGAGCAGTGAACAAAACAAAGACGCAAGAGGCTTCTCTTCTGATAAAGTCGTTAACCTGCCCGAGGTCACGCAGCTAGAATGTGTGGGGCTGAGCCCGGAACTTGGCTTTGTGTCTATGAGCCATAGGCTCTCTTTATAAGCCAACAGAGAAGGAGTGGGGAAGGAGTGAAGGCCAGAGCCCCAGGACCTTGGCCCATGCCACCTCTCCCAACATCTCCGATTCAAACCCAGTGGCCTCTATCTAAAGCGTGGCAACTGGGTGCTGCCCACAGGGGGTCCCTGGAGAGCTCACAGGGGCTGAGCAGTTTTCTTAGGCCACCTTGTTGTCGGAGGACCTAGAAATATGTCAACTGGACCCCTCTTGAGACAGGCCTGCCCTGCACCACAGCCCAGAAGTCATCTGAGGCCTTCTCCAAGGGGGTCAGCTCGAAGAATCACCCTGCCTGACACCCTTGCTTCCCGGTGATCCAAAAGGACCCATTGGGAGACTGGATCCTCGCGCTTCCTTGGGACTCGGGCAGCCTGTGGTGTCCACAAATGGCCCGGACGGTGGAGAGGATCCCACCCTCGAGACATTAAACATGGCATCTCTATTGTGAACGGAAGAGAAATGGAACATGGCTTGAGCTCCAGGCACTGAGGGCAAGCAGGTTCTAGACCCCAAAAGACCGTGCCCCCAACCCGGACAGCTCACCTGCCCCGGCCCTGCCCTCACCTGCCTCGGCAGAGTCTCTCTGCTTTGGCTGCACTGGACTGCTTGCTTCTTCCCAGTTCTCTCTTCTGCCCCCAAGCATTTGTGCAGACAAGTCTCTCTGCCAGGAGCACCCTCTCCTTGGCCTGGCAAAGTCTTCTCCAGCCAAGGGGTCCCCTCCTCTTCAAGGCCCGGTTCTGGGTTACCACTTCTGGGAAGTGTCCCTGATATTGCCACTTCTGTGTCCACCAGGGCGTCCACCCGAAGGCTCATGACCCATGCTAGGGTGTCTCTGGGAGACATTCTAGCCCAGAGTGGGATTCCTGGAGGGCTGGGGTAGTCTCTGGGTCCCCATTGTCAGACAGAGCCTGGCTCAGGTGAGGGGCAAATATGTTGGGTAAGCACTTGGTTTTCTTCTCCAGCACTCTAGACAGCTCTGGACTTTGGGGGAAGGTTTTGTGTGTGTGGGGGGGATGCTGGAGGGAGTAGTTTGATTAGGGCTGGGGACCATTTCCCTCCCAGGTCCATCTGCCAGCCCTGAGGTTTGCGAGGGAGCCCCGGAAACCTTCTCCAAAGTGTCCTCACCCCACTTCTTGGGCCTAGGCAGGGAGAGAGATAGACACAGTCCCGTTCATATCACCCAGAGAGGATGGGCAGAGGGTCCTGGGGAAGTCCAGGGGCTGGGAGCTCCAGCGAGAAGGGAAGAGAGGGAAAGGAAGGACCGGAAGTCTGTCACCAAGAAGGCAGAAGGTGTTAGTAACAGCTGGCACCTAACTGTGTCCTCGCTGTGCAGTAAGCACTGTCTCGGCCGCTTCACCTCCTTTAGCTTATTGAAACCCCACCGCAAAGCTGCAAAGAAGAAACTAATACGCATTTTTCAGAGACAAAGAAACTAAGGATCAGAGAAGTTAAGTACCTTGCCCAAGTCACACAGTTCGAAAGTGGTAGGACCAGAATCTGGCTCCCCAGCCTGGATACAACCCTCCCCAAATACACACACACACACACACACACACACACACACACACACACACACAGAGTTGCACCAGCAACCAGCCCATCAGACCTTCACAAAAGGCAGAGTCACGGGGAAGTTAACATTTCCATTCAGGGCCGAGACCAGATGAGGCAAAACTTAAGCAGGTGCTCACTCTCGGGTGTTGACCTGGCACTCGCACGAGTCTATAGCTGAGCGTTTCCTTAAATTTTGTACCGTCGAGGCACTTCGCTTGCCCAGATGTGTTTCCAGTCTGTTCCCATTTCACAGATGAGGAAATCGAGGCTCTGGCCTAGGATGTGAAGTGCTCAGGGTCAGAAAGCATGATCTTGGCAGACCTAGGAATCAGACCCAGGGTTGTTGGGAAGCAGGGCCGTGCTCGGGTCCCCACCAGGATGCACAGGGCTAAGAGTGGCTTTGTGAAAATGACCAAAAAAACTTCCATCAGGCCTCTCTCAGGCACTTGATCCCTGGGAATCCCTGGCCCAGCCTCTGGACTTGCCCTTGCCAAACCCCCTATCTCTCCAGAGCCAGCCCAGGGCCCCAGGCACAGTCCCCTGACACCAGATTCCAGAGAGGGGCCTGCTGCTCAGGCTCGGGGAGGAAGGCCCAGCTGGTTGAGGTTGAAAACGAAACATCAAGTCCTCTACCTGACCCCCTCTGCCCACCTTCACCCTGACTGCCTCTGGCCCATCCTCCTAGCTAAGCAGTGAAGACTAGACCCCTAGGAAGACCCCAGCGATTGGCAGAGAAGACCAAGGAGTCAGAATCTCTAGACGGCATGTTCTTTTCCTGGGAAAAATGGACCTTCACAAATTCTCGAGACAAAGACCCACTAGGGATCATTATGCCCATTTAACAGGTGAAGAAATCGAGGCTCCTGCAGACAGCAAGCCACCCAAGGGCACCAGCATCCTGGTGCGCAAGCCTGGGCTGCGTTTCAGCCTGCTGGAGCCGTCCCTTCCTCTGGGAAGGAGACAGAATGGAACTACCTCGTCATGCCTCCATGATGAGCTCGTGGATCTCACTTGAACCCCGTCTAGATCAAAGTGAGAGTTTTTCCTGGTGAGGCTTTTAAAAAAATGACTTTTGGGTTTTCAAAAGAAAACACTCTGCTGACTTAGACATTAATAGCTCACTTAAAACTTGGGGAACTGCACTATTAACTTTTTTTTTCCCTTTTTATTGGCTCTCCCCCAATCCGTACACCCCACGCCTGAGTCCCCAGGGGCAGAGCCCAGGTACCTCTAGGACCTCGGCTCTGTGGGGGAAGTTTCTCTTCCCAGGGGTCCTCCCTGAGCTCCTCACCAGGAACAGGCTCAGTTGAACAGGGGAGGCAAAAGCTGTCATCTGCTCAGAACAGGGGGCATGATTATCCGCCTTTCTCAGGGTAGCTCGGGGGACCTCCTGCTGCCAGGTTGCGGGTTGAAGGTTGGGGAGCAATTCCATAACCTAGACCGTAATGAGATTTCAAGATGGAGGGGGAGCTCCGCAATATAAATAGGCCAACACTTTTGTTCATTTCGCCCTGCCGAAATTTCGTTGCCATACCCACCCCCCCACCCCTCAAAATGGGAAAAATTGTAAAAAAAATGATAAATGGAGGTTTTGTACGTGTGTCTTGTTTTAAACCAATATGATCTCAATTCTTTTGTGAGCTTTGAAAGTCCGTGCAGGAATTCCCCCCTTGCTGTAAATACCCAGAGTCCGGGCCTTATGGCATGTGATCTGTAATAAACTTCAAAAGAACACCTTTGACATTTTAGATAACTTGCAAATGATGATGCAGAGAGATCTTTTGCCACTACAAAGAAAGAACAAAAGAACCGACATGAAAGAGAAATCAATAAACATATGGCAATTAATAAAACATTTTCTATGAATACCCTACAAAGAGTTTTACAACGGTATAAAAACCCAACAGTTGTTTCAATGTGGATTTAAGAAGTCTCAGCTGGCGTATTAAGACATCCATGCTAGCAGCCCACGAGAAGGCACAGAAAAACCGGGGCCAAGGCTGGACTTGTAAATCCATCAGAGGCCAAGGTACAGATCAGATGGGGAGATCATCTGGAAAGGGGCTGGAGGACTCAAGTGATGCATTCAGTTTTGGGGGGACTGCAAACGTGAGGCAGAGGATCTCAGTGTCTTTTCCACTGGTGAAGAAACCCATTTGGAAGCCGGGCTGGGATCCCCTCAACCTCATCGGCTAAGCCAAGCCCCAATAATGTTTTCAGAGATGGGCTCTGTGACAGACCTTGGAGGCTGCCAGCTTCTCCCTGTCGGATCTGATCTCTGCCATCCCCAGAGCCTGGGGCCAGGGTGGGAGTCAAGAAAGGAAGGAATTTACTAATCAGGAAGGCGTGGGCCCTGACCAATCAGAATGGACTCGGCTCTACAGACCCACGGATTGTGAGCCCTGCGGAGTTCTCACTGCTGTGACTCCCTGTCCTGGGTTTGATTCCTGCCTCTGACGCTTGTAGCTCACTGAGTGCCTTCTTTGGATCTCTTTGGCCTCAGTTTCCCCTTCTATACAATGGGGACAGTGCTGTCTGCCCATCCCCTCCTCCAGGCTTCTTGGATGCCCGTAGATGTTAGTGTGAACCTTAGAGTTCTATGCCCGTGAAAATGGGTGGGGAGGAGAAGGTGGCCCATGCCTGGCTAGGCTGGGGCCTTGCAAATCCTCTGCACCATGTCATCCTCCTCCAGGAAATACCAGGGGCTTCTGCCCTTCATGTGTGTGAAGTTTCTGCTGGGCATCCCTTGCAAACCAAACTGGGTGAACAACTACTTGGAGGCTGGAGCGAGGGGCCCTTCCAGCACATCTTACCAGAAGCTGTGAAATGCAGGCAGGTGGGTGGGCTTCTCTGGAAATTCTGGAGAAGAATTAAAACTAGACAGTCCATGTGACACACAGATAGCAAGATAGAGAGACCAGAGGACACGAGGAGGGCAGGAGAACAAGGCGAGACATAGAGACACAGAGACACAGAGACACGGGGGCTGAGATTACTCCGTACAATCTATTCTCACACAAGGAGATGAGAGCCTGTATGTGTGCATGGGTGTGCATGTATGCATGTGTACGTGTGTGTGTGTGTGTTGCCTGAGAGAAGGAAAGCAGCCTGCTTAAATAGAAAGGCCAAAAGTATTTGACCGGCTGGGCTCAAATCCTCTGTAATTGAGTTAAGTTTTTTTTTTAAACATCGCTAGGACCTAATCTCTCCAGCTGCAAAAGGGTGCCACATCACAAGCCTTCTCGGCTTTTCAGAGCAATTAAACCACACAATCATGATCTAAAGGGTCCAGGACAGGCCTCACTACACTGTTCCTGTGAGTGATGTCATCTTAATGATGACAGGGCTGATGGGCCCCCCTCCCTTTGAATGGGAAGGTGGGCTGGCCCCACTCTGGCCTCCCGTGTTTCTCCCTGACTTTCTGCCCCCAATCCAGGCTGTTCTGCTCACTCGTAACCACGCAGACTGTCCAGGTGGGAGGCTGTGCTCTCCATCTGTCTCTGGATGGCAGCCTCCACCCTCCACGCCCCGCCAGTGCCCCCTAATCCTCCATCACAGCTAGTCCCTAGTCATCTGGCTCTGTCCTTCATGCTTTAAATCTGAGTGCTCATGACTTCCCGAGATTTCCTTCTCGGTGTTGAACCGTTTTAAATGACACATGGGTCTTCCATGTCCTGGGCTGCCTGAACTCTTTCTCCTTTGACTCAGTGGTCCTCAATCCTGGCTGCACCTTTAAACCACCTGAGGAAATCAGAAACTCTGAGCCAGAACCTCCAAGGAAAGGTCCAGACATCACTATTTTCAAAGCTTCCTGGGGTTTCTACTGGGCAGCCAGCCGGAGAGCCATTGTCAGGCCTGGTGGCCCATTCCACAGAAGGCCCCAGGGCCCTCCCAGGGGTCTCCACTGGTGCAAGCGGCGTTCTCTCTGGGCAGGGCCCCCAGCAGATACAGGACCAGGCTGTCGAACGCAGCAGGCCAAGCCTGAGGGAAGGGGCAGTCCCGGAGGGCACTGATTTGCGCGGTGGCCCCGCTGACCCTCGGCTTTCATGCTGCATGGGACGCTGCGTATGGAATACACATTCCCAGGCCCCACTCACATCTACTAAATCCGAGTCGGTGGGGATACGGCCCCAGGATGTGGCATTTTTGTCAAGCTCTTCCCTTGCAATGGGATTCTTGCACATGAAAGTCCAAGAACTCATTCTGTAGGGTCAAGAACCATGGCTTGGGGTCAGCAGATCCAGCCTCGACGTTTTTGATCACCTGAGCAAAGCACGTGACACCTCGTGCCGCACCATCTTCATCCGGAAAATAGGGTTAACCATAACTGCCTTATGGGGTTAACACAAAGATTAAAGGAGCCGATGAGTGTCAAGCACAGAGCCCAGGATATGCTTCCTAACCGGGGTTTAATATAGGGGATGACCTATATTAAGCTGTTAGGCTCTTCTCTTTCCTTGCATGACTTCTCAGTGCCTGTGAGCACCAGGATGAGTGGAGGCTGCCCAGAATTTGAGGACAGGGACAAAACCCAAGGGATTCCCCCTCTCCTGCTGGATCTGGGCAGAGTAACCAAGTGCGTTTTACTGGACTGGGGACTCAGCTATAGATCTTGTCGCCAGGCAGCGATTCCTACAATCCCCCAAGGGCAGTGACAGTGTGGGTCAGGGGAAGCCTGGACCAAGCCCACAGAGCCCCACAGCATGGCTCTCCTTCCCAGGGGTGGGGTAGAGGGGGGCATCAGCTCACTCCCACCACATCACACAGGAGGCCTGGCCTCAAGGCAATCAAATAAATCAGAGACATGGGGACAGCAGGTCCAGCCCCCGCCACCCTTTAGACTCATGGCTAACTTCATACTTGCCAAAACGTTTCCCATTTTCCGATTCAGTAGAAGCGCTCCCAACCAACCTTCTAACCGACTCGCCAGACAGCCACGATGATCCCTTTCTTCCCTAAATAGCCTGGCTCTTGCCCCCTGCGGCTCAAATATCCCAGCTGGTACATCGCTCTGCAGTGGGCCCACACATGCGTGCTCCACAGTGCAGAGCGGGGCAAATCCATCCCCAGTGGGTTGAATTTATTCCCAAACCTGTTTATGTGCCAGGTGTGCTTGTTCTTGTAATTAATTACATACTGACATTAACTATAACATAAGCCGATGAAATGGGAGTGCAAAACCACGGAGGTACGTGCTTTGGAAAGTTCTCAGCAGAGGCAATTTTCTAGGAAAACGTGCTGTCAAGTAAAGAGGGCACAAAATAGTGCGAGAAGGCTGCAGAAGTGCTAACTATTCAGACAGAGCCTGCATTCACGTGGCTTCGCGTGCGCACGGAAGTTCTCGCTCCACGTTGAGGAACATTAGAAATCATCGCAGGAAGGTTATGGGTTTCATTCACAGAAGAATGATTACATGGGATTCCACTGGGGAGGGTCATGCTCAGAAGACTGCTTTGGTCCTACATAAAATAATAATAATAATAACAGTAACAGGGGCACCTGGGTGGCTCAGTTGGTGAAGTGTCTGCCTTCAGCTCAGGTCATGATCCCAGGGTCCTGGGCTCCAGCCTCAAGTTGAGCTCCCTGCTCAACGGGGAATCTGCTTCTCCGTCTCCCTCCCCCCCCCCGCTTATGCGTTCTCTCGCTCTCTCTCAAATAAATAAAATCTTTTTTAAAAAATGAAAGTTTTAAAAAAATCAAGGATTACTTCCTCATTTGTCAAATTTAAGGTATGGTAAAATAATTGCAACAGACAAGTAGATATGATTTCTAGTGATTTCACGCTGTCCTTTTTGCTTACTGGAATCACTGCCAACCTAATCATTTGAGACACTTCTGCTATTTCTCTTGAGGTCAGCAGGGCTCCGATTGCTAACCTGTTGTACAGGTGAGAACCCAGAGGCCAAGCAGCACAAAGCGGCTTTGTCCACAAGCCCAGGCTGATGAAAGTTCAGCTGGGATTCAGCTCCTCCACCTGTGTGTGGGAGACAATTCTAAGATGGTTCTCAAGATTCCTGTCCCCCTGATGTACTCCCCCTGCCCAGCTCCTTCCTGTGATGAGGTTTCTAATCGTGGTACCAGGAGTTAACTAAAATGAGATTATCCTGGGTGGGCCTGGCCCAATCAGGTGATGGGGGGCTGTCCTAGAGTCCTTTCCCCTGCTGGCCTTGACAAAAAGGAAGGCTACCGTGAGCTCTACAGCCTCAAGGCCCTGAATTCTGGCAACCACCTGAACGAGCGTGGAAAGAGACCTTGAGAATTAAATGAGACACAGCCCAGCCAGCACCTTGATAGGATCTAACGAAACCTCAGCTAACCCGCGCCCAGATTCCTGCCTCACAGAAACTGTGAGATAGTCGATTTGTATTGTGTTAAGCTGATGAATCAGTGGCCCTTTGTAACATAGCAATAGGACACAAACACAGCCCCAAGGACCCCAAAATACAGCAATTCCCCCAGCCTTCCTGCCCAATGGAACTTTCCAGCCTTGGAAGACAGCGAGCCGTCCTTTTGAGGATAGACTCATTCAAGGTGACTTCTTACTTCTGGAGTGATGTCTTGCTTTTATTCCAGGCAAATTAATTTCCCATATGCAATTCAGTTTAAGTAAATTATTAGGAAGAAAGTCTCCTGCCTCCTTCCCACTCCAAGGGAAGGCACTTGCATTAGCTTCTGTTTTTGAATTAAACATCAATAAAGTGGCCTGTAATTAGTGTTCCTTCGGATGGAGCTTTTGTAAATTTCATACCCTGTAAGACCGTCCTGTGCCTGATAAATTTACTTTTTCCAAGGTGTCCCGCTTCCTCGCACCCTCCTCTCAGACATAGACTCAGCCTCTAATTGCCAGTCCCAGCTCAGCCCCTGGGCCCTGCTTTTAAAAATGAAAGTGCCTGGAAAGGAACCACTTGGAACCATTTATTAGCTGCTCTGGGTGTCTTCTTCCCCCTCCAGGGAGACGGGAGGTCTCAGCCACGCTCACCAGACTGCACAGCTCAGGCAGAGGCGAGCTTTTATTTATTTTGTGACTCCCGGTTCCAGCGTAAGGCCTGGCAAGTCCTAGATGCACAGAAGATAACTGCAGAGGGAAGGTGGGGAGGAGGGGAGGGAAGGGGGAAGCCAAAGGAAGGAGGGAGGGCAGGGAGGAGGGGGATCAGGGAGGAGGAGGAGAGCCGGGGAAGAGGGGAGTAAAGGAGAGGCAGGGGGGAGGAGGTTAGAGAGGAGGGGAGTCAGAAAGAGGAAGGGCAAGGAGGAGGGGAGGCAGGTGACAGCCCCTTCTGTTCTCACCGTGCGTGGTGGTGTACATGCAAAGCGTTCACGACCTGGGTCCCATCCCCCCGAAGGTCACTGCAGACCTTCCTGGCTTCCCACCCAGCTTCCTGAATCTCTCTACGGAGGGTGCTTTCCTGGCTGGAGGAGTCACATTCAGGACCCTGCAAGTGGCAAAGAGTTAATGCCAAAAGAGCGACTCTCCAGGAATGGGCCTTGAGAACCGGTGGCTACGCCCTCCAGCTGTCCTGCCCGCGAGCGGGGCGATCCTGAGGTGCGTGCTCGTCTTCAGAAAGCCCCCCTGGAAGGACTGAGCCTGCGTTGCCCCAGTGGGACCCCTCTCAGTACTGCCCCCTTCGTTGGATATCTGCTTCCCCACTCCCACTTTTTTTTAAAGATTTTTTAAAAAGTAATCTCTACACGCAATGTCAGGCTCGAACTCACAACCCCGAGATCAAGAGTCGTGTGCTCTTCCAACAGACCCAGCCGGGCGTCCCCTCTGCTTTCCCTTCTCATGCCTCGCTGACTCCCCCGGTTGCCTTGGCATCACCGCCCAAATAAACTCTCACTTGCCTTGGCCCGGTCTCCTGCTGGGGAAGCCGAAGTGAAGGCCCCCTCCCACCTAGCTCATGCTGGGGCCACATCACACCCCTCTGCTCCTTTTGGGCTCAGACAAGGTTTCAGAATCCTTCTCTGCCCAAAGCTCTGGGCAGCCTAGATGAATCATCTCGTGGAACAGTGAGCCTTAAATTGGAAAATTCTGTCCCTGGACTTCCTCTCATGGGGTCAGTGGCAACCACTGTCCCGACCCAGTGCCATCACAGACTCCTGAATCGCTGAGGGAAATGTCACAGACCACACTTTCTGATAAAAGGCGCCTAGTGTGGAAAACACACAAACAATGACAACTCACAGCTATGAAGCATTTACTCTGCCCCAGGCCCCGTCCTACGTACGTCACACAGAATACTGTATTTTAATCCCTGTGAAAACACTATGGAACAGATAGCTCCATCATCATTTTTTAAAGTGGAAAACTGCGGGACAGAGAAGTCGAGTTACCTCTGGAGGGTCACACAGCTTCTCAGTGGTGGGACATGGATTCCAAGTCAGGTTGTCATGAAACAGTCCCGCCTCTGAAGGTTAAGATCCAAAAGGCCAGAGGCGCCTGGAGGGCTCGGTCGGTGAAGCGTCTGCCTTCGGCTCAGGTCGTGATCCTGGGGCCCTGGGATCGAGCCCTACCTCGGGCTCCTGGCTCAGTGGGGAGCCTGCTTCTCCCTCTCCCTCTGCCACTCCCCCTGCTTGTGCTCCCCCACTCAAATAAATAAATAAAATCTTTAGGGAAAAAAAAAGATACAAAATGCCATTCATCAGAGTAACGGAGCATTTCAGCTCATCCTAAATCATCAGACCGCGCACCTGCCTCAAGCGCAGGCCGCCCGGGAGGGCCTGGATTAGGGACTACGCCTGCCTCTCTGAGCTGGGGACAGCTCAGAGGACCAGCACCACACAGGGTAACCCATACACGGAGCCGCTTCGCATCCAGCCAGGGCCGTGAGCCGCGATCGCCTCCCAGGCCCTGCCACACAGCCGCGTGGTAGGCATCGCGTCTGGGACGGCGCTCAGAGACCGCGGGCGCAGGGATGAGGAGCGTCCCCTGATGAGTCCAGAGTGCCTGGCTGGAAATGAGTCATTTCTGTGCACCGCTGTGCAGCCTGCAGACCTTCTTCCAGAAGGAAGCCCACTTGGTCACTTGCCGCTTTATCTGTAAGCAGGAGGCAGAAAATGTGCTTCTGCACCTCCGATCTCCCCACCGCCTCCCTCCAGCGCTACTCCCGGGGAGCCCATCCCTGCCTGAGCCGGAGAGAGACGGAGAGTGCCCTGGCCAGGGCTCACGAGTCCTTGACCTAATTAAGCGCCCGTCAGTCAGCTGCACACCTACAGCAGCCCCCAGGGGGACAGGGCCTGACTTCCCGCACACCCAGGGGCTGGCGTCAGGAAGGAAGGGACGCTGGGCCCTGGCTGGGGACCCGTGGCGATGGCTGACACAGTGACTTCCAGAGATGACCCCAAGCCGGGCAGCACCCATAACAACACAAAATACACTTGGGGCTGCAATTACGGAGCACTTCCCACGTGCTGAGTGCTCTCTCCCGCGAGGGAGGCCGCCTGGTGCGGTAGTGGGAGCCTGCTTGTGTTCGGGTCCCGCCGGCAGTAGATGTGACCTTGACTAAGTTGTTTCACGGCTCTGAGCTTGAGATTGCTCGTCTCGAAAATGAAGCGACTGGTAGGTCCTGCTGTGAAGCGTTCTTTCCGAGTGCGGTTCAGATGAAATGGTGGCTATGTCTGCTGTCACTTTAATCCTCACAGGTTCCAGAAGAAGCTTGGATTTTATCCTCATTTTACAGAGATGGAAACTGAGGCACTTGAAGCGAGGCCTTCTGCCCAAAGTCAGCGCCCAGAGGTGCTGGGCTTGACCCCTAGTCCTGCCTGCAGCCTGGGAAGGTAGGCTTCCTTGTGGTCGCCTGGGGGCCGAGGGAGTAGGCCGAGCGTCTGAGGCCTCCCCAATGGGGCGGGCAAGTGGAGAGGAAGCAGGTTAGATTCTATCATTAGTAGCTGCGAGTTGCTGGTGCACAGCGATCTTCTAGTGGGTGAGGACAGCTCAGCCCCTGGAGCTTACTAACATGTAGAATCACTCTGGTGACTTCTTTGGTCCTAGGTGCCTTGATACCCGGCTCCAGCACTCATCCAGAGAGTGCCTTTGTAAGAATTAGACAATAACTTCCCAAACCTTGGGAAGGATTCCTGGAAGGATTTACCCCCCGGTTGTCCCCTTGGCCACAGGCCTTCTGGCAGTGCACAGCCTGCACAACCGCACAGGGCAGCCTTGAGGATGCCTTACATTCTAACCTCAGCCCCGTCTTCCTTGGGATGAGCAGGGTGGGACCCTGGAGTACTTATAAGAAAGCAGCCATCCTTGGGTTGGGGCTGGGCGCAGACAGACCCTACCCTGCATCCTGAGAAGCTTCACTCAAACGAGGCTCAGCATGGGCAGGTGCTAAGGCAGGAAGTGGCAAGGGGA
Source organism: Ursus maritimus (assembly GCF_017311325.1). Taxonomy (NCBI): domain Eukaryota; kingdom Metazoa; phylum Chordata; class Mammalia; order Carnivora; family Ursidae; genus Ursus; species Ursus maritimus. The sequence continues at coordinate 12,647,188 of NW_024424341.1, forward strand.
GACCACTTCTGCTCTCTATGGGCCTGTTTACATCTGTGCCTCAACTCTGAGGACTCAAGCAGGAGCCCCTCCTCAAGGGTCTAGGTGGGTCTGGGCTGGCGATGGAGGTGCCCCTCCTGGCTCAGGGTCCCAGCCTCACCACTCCTACTCCATACCACACGGAAGGACCCATGCAAACACTTTCCAGGCCCCTTCTAAATCAGAGCCATCGGGGTCAGAGCATGAGCCATCAAAAGAGACAGAGGAGACGGGAAGTCTAGTCTTGGAACCTGCCTTCCCACTACCCACAGGCTGCTCTTACAGGCCGACAACTTCCTCTGGTTCTCACTGCAGGCTGACAGTCCCTAGAACAGAAGACAAAGCCGAGGGTCATAGTGGGGAAACGGCTTGATGAAACTTGCGGGATCCAGAATCCTTGCAGCCTCTAGGGTCCACAGAGTTGGCCCCAAGGGGAGAAGGAACAGTTGCTTTGTTACGGCAAGGAATTTCACTTCGGTATAAAGGGTACTCACCAGGGCCGAGTAGCCAGAGGGGTGACTGTGACACTGAGTTACTGTCTCAGCCCCAAGCTGCCGTCCACGCCTCAGCTTCCTGACGCAGGGGCCGGAGCTCCACCAGCCACACTCCGGGCTCCATGGAGGGAGGCTGCAAGGCCAGAGGGCGAGGAAGGGACTTGTCCCTTCCCGTCGCCTTCCCTGTCTGCTGGGGGCTCCTGTGGGCATCTCCCCAGCCACACTTCTTCACCAGGGCAGCGCATTTCCCATCCCAGGGCAGCAGTTGAGCCCAGCTGGCAAGTTTTCAGTTCTATTTTTTTTTTAAGATTTTTGTTTATTTATTTGGGGGGAGGAGGAGCAGAGGGAGGAGAAGCAGACTCCATGCTGAGCATGGAACCCGACACAGGGCTCGATCCCAGGACCCTGAGATCATGACCTGAGCCGAAATCAACCGACTGAGGCACCCAGGCACTGCAGCAATGGTACAATTCTTACAGAACCAGCCTCACTGCACCCCCGGAGACACCAGCCCCAGCTGCCTCAGGTGCCCCTTTCCAGCAGTCTGGCTCCTTGACCTACGGGGCCCCTCCTCAAAGCCCAGAGACACCAGTGCTGGCCACCTGGTGCCCCTCCTCAAAGGTCTGGATCCCAGGCCCAAGGCGCTCTGAGTCTCAGCTTCTCTATTTTCATAATTCCATCCTCCTCTCTGCTTTCGTAGCTCGAGGGTCGGTAGCCACTTCCTGCAGTTGCCAACGCCATGAGAAATTTTAGTGTTCTTTTTACCTTTTGAGTTCCAATTCCCAGTTAATGATTCTTTATATGAAGTCCTCTCTGTTCAAGTACCTGGTTTCTGTCTCCTAACTGGACCCCAATTGAGACACACCCCTAGGCTTTTTATTTTCCCTACTTCTTCCCTGACCCAGGTCTCCATCTTGGCATGGCCAAATCCTCCCCACTCATCTGAGCCCAACCTCAGTGCTGCTTCCTCCAGGAAGACCTCCGGGTTTTCTCCAGTCAGGAGGCATCTGTCCAGGCTCTGAGCTTTCTGACACTTCCCTTGTCTTAGGGCACCAACCACTTCCTACTGTGCATCCTAGCAGCTGGTGCACGGGTCTAACCTGCACTATTCTCCTGGGCTTCCCAAGTCTGAGATTCTTTGTCTTACCTTTTTTTTTTTTTTTTTTTTTTTGTATCTTGCAGGGCCTAACACAGTGCTGGGCTCAGAATGGGTGCTCAGTAAACATTTGTTGAATAAATGAAAAATAACTTCTAAATTCTGTCAAACTTTGTGCCAAAATAACAGAGCTTAAGAAAATGAAAATGATCCCCAGAACATTACTCCCCTGTCCCCAGGCTTTGGGACACCCTTACTCTGTTTCTCTTCTACCCCATCGCCTGCTAGGTAGAGGGGGAGAAGATTCTGCAGCCACACGGCCATGCAGACGCAGACACGCACGCACACATGATCGAATGTGAGCACACAACCAAAAAAACCCCTCATTTATATTTTATTTACATTTCCTCTTCTTTCCGTTCTTACTTTTTAAAGACAGAGGATCTTGAGGAAAAGTCTTTGTTTTGCCGATGGAATAGGTGCGAGCACAGGCCGAGGGAATCTAAGAGAGGGATAAACTTTGCTTCTGAGCTTCGGGGGCTGTCTAGTGAAAGTGGGGTGCAGTAAGGAAGACACGGAGGGGGGTCTTGCTGATAGGAGGTGGGGACGAAGAGGGGGAGGGAAGAGGAGGCAGCCCCCTGCCACACTTTGGAAGATGGAGGTGTTTATAGTGGCTTTCCAAGAAATCTGGACTGCAGTACGGGGTGTAAAGCCTCTGGATCTTTCCAGGAAACCTTCAGTAAAACGCACATTCCTTATCAGCGCTTTGGAGGTGCGTGTGTGGTGCTTTGTTTTATGGACACAATGACATTCAGGACTTACTTTCAGATGAGCACGGAGAGGAGATCGTGGCTGGCTACAGTACAATGCCATGTATGTTAGCACAAACATACACGCTTAGGTCTGTGTGCCCCTTGCACACTACAGACACACGTGAGCGCACGTAATCACATGGACGGCCATGCAGGTGTGCACTGGTCCTGGCAAACAGCCACGCAAGACCATACCATGTAAACACTCACAGTGCGTGTGAGCACCTTGGCACACGTGCCACCGCACACCTGTGCATAAGTGCACAGCTATTCACAAGGGCACACAAGTGTACTATGTAGGCACACCACGGACCTTTAGAACTTCCCAGAGCACGCATGAACACACACACGCACCACGCACTTACCCCAATGCGCGGTGCGTGCACACACGCATACACAACCACACACATTCACGTGGGCACCACCTCTGTGCAATCATGCCTGCCACACATACTGCACACACACACACGTGCACCATGTGTGCATTCACAAATGCCACGTGTGCACCTACGAGCACACACCGACGCATAGCCTGCATGTGCCCACATGTGTGTCTGTAATGTATGTGCAGGACCGCCACACATGTGTGCTTGTGCACAGACACATACCGCAGGTAAGCACACACGCGTACTGCGTACTCACGCTCACATGAATGTGTCACCTCACACGTACCCACACCCACGCCATGTATGCATGGGCGCATGCGCCACAGATGCACACGCACGTGCGGGAGGAACCATGCGCATGCGTGTTCGCGCATTCCATCACACGTGCACACGCGCACACAGACCGCACGCAGTACGGAGGCCCGCAAGTGAACTGTGCCTTCTCACAAATGGCACACACAGGGACGCGCAACCACACACACACACACAGCCCATGTGCAGGGCCACACACAGATGCGTTGTGTACATACCCACACAGGCACGCCTAACCACCCGCAGCAGGCGTGCACGCGGGCAGGCGCACACTCACAGGCCAGCGCTACCGGCTGGCGGTAATTGCTCCCAGCCCCGGAGTCTGGCAAATCGCTCTTGCGGGGCGCCGGCCGCCGCCCCTGATTAATCCCGTCTTTGCCCGCGCCCCGCACGGAGGCCCGGCCCGGCCCAGCCCCGGCCCAGGCTCGTAATCAAAAGGCAGATTTCCGCGCCGGGCACCTGTTCGCGGGGCTGCGCCTCCTCCCGCTGCCGTGTTTTATCTCCGCGCGGCCGTGAATAATTCATGGCCCCGGGTCTGCTTTGCAGTCAAACGCGCTGCGTTCTGTCCGGCGCCGCCGCCGCCGCCCGCCGGCCGCTGTGATTTATTATTTACTAACGCGCGGCCGCGCCGTGTAAGGTGAGCATTGTGGCTGCTCGCAGAACTGTTACAATCTGGCCTCGTTAGTGGCCTTTCTTGCTGCCTCTCCAAACAGCGGCCCCACTTATTGATTTTCCCGCGGAACCTCTGCCATGAAATCCCACCGCTGCTGCTCTCAAAGCTGTTGCTATAAAGTCAGGCTTGGCCCTTCTTCTCGAGAACAAGAACTCGTGTTTGGATGCGCTTTCTGCTTTCATGCATTGTGTCTTCCCCTCTGCCGCGGCGTCCCCCATTAGCGCGTCCCCCCTCGGCTCCCTCCCTTCCCCGGCGAGGACAGGCGAGGTACTGGAGAGGCGGGTTTCTCTTAAGCCAGCGATAGGCCCAGGGGGGGAAGGCAGAGGGGCTTTCAAGGTGGCAGCCGAGAGACAGGAGCCGGCCTGGGAGAAGAAGTTTTCCTGCCTTGGAAGTTTTCAAACGCGGAGAGGAGGCTGGGCCGGGGAGAGGGTGGGCTGGCGGCTGGCTGGCCACTTACTCTCCCTGGGGTGATGCAGGCCCAGAGTCTCTGGAGGGCTCTTCAGAAGAGAAGCCAGGGGAGGGAGGAGGGCCTGGGGGTCCCTACTACCTGCCAGGCACTTGCTGGGACTTTCGGATTTATATAATCCTCAGAACAATCGCAGAGAGAAAGTGCGAGAGCTAAGGTATGGAGAAGGGGATGTCCGGGGCTAAGGAGAGGAGGCTCTGGGATTTGAGCCCAAGGCCCACCGCCACCACAGATGGCTTGCCTTCTAAGCCAGTCTACACCAGGGCTCGGTGAGGACAGGGCCAAATGTTGGTGTGGACTGGGAGTGACCCTGGAGGCTTTCCAGGTCCTCCCCACCCACTTCTCATAGCCTAAAGGAGCCATCCCAGACACAGCTCTCTTTCCTTGGACCCTCACCAGGCCCCAAATTCCACCATGATAGCCACTGCTCTGAATCCAGGGGCCGTGGGTCTCAAAATAGTATGGTTCCCTGAGGGGAATGCCCAGCCTGATTGGTTTGGCTGAATCTATAGGCGCCCAGAGGAGAGCTGGAAGTTTCTTAAATAAGCATGGCACACTGTGCATCTTGGTGGAGCAGGTGTCCTGGGCACAACACCCAAACTTGGCAGAGGATCCTGGAGATTTGACCCCCTGGGGGTACAGGTCCAGTCTCACCCACTCACTGGGCTCCACGGCCCGTTCACCATGACTAGGAAAAGGAGCCTGAAATTTTCCTTCCTTCCCCTCGTTCTGTTCTCTGCCCCATGTGTCGGAGATGAGTCTCCAGAAATTTCTGATGAAATTAAATTGGGACGGGGGCGGGACATGTAATGAAGAGTGAGTGGTGCCGCTCATGAGCGGGATGAATTTCCAGGTCTCTTTGTGTGGCCCTGGAACCACTTGCAAAGGAGTTAATCCAACCACAACAGGACAGTCCTTCCTGTAAATGCCTGCTGCTCTCTTGCCCACAAAGCATTTTCCTGGGAGGCCCACTGTTTGGTTCTGTCTCACGTATTCGTGAACAATCGTGTAGGGAGCACCTACGAGCACCCAGACTGTGTTCGAAGCACCTGGGGACAAGGTTATCACAAAGAGAGACAAAACCTTCATCCTCGTGAATCTTACGCAGTGAATGGGATAATAGGTCATTGTTTTAAATCGAACAAATGTGTTGTTATTAGCTATTGTCTTAGTCTATTCGGGAGGCTCTAACAAAATATTGCAGACTGGGTGACTTATAAGCAATAAAAATTTATTTCTCACAGTTCTGGAAGCTGGAAGTCCATGATCATGGCGCCAGCACAGTTGGGTTCTGGTAAGGACCTTCTTCCACGTTCGTCAGTTTCTTGCTATGTTGTCCTCCTGTGGAAGATGAGTGAGCTCCCTGGGGCCTCTCTTATAAGGGGCGCTAATCCCATTCATGGAGACTTCACCCTCAGACCCTAATCACTTCCCAAAGATCCTACTTCTCAATACCTAAAACCTGGGGGACTGAGTTTTTAACATAAGTATTTGGGAAGGACACAAACATTCAGCATAGCAACGACCACCTGCCCCCAGCTGCTGGATCTGTTCTCTGCCCCTCTCTGCCTCGCTCCATGCCCAGACAGGCTGAATCCCGTGCGTTGCAGCTCTCAGCTCACTGGTGCTCTGATTTCGGGTGGTTTGGGCCACTGGAGACACTGGATGGAGATTGGAGTGCAGGGGTGGAGGGAGAGGTCAGGGTATTTCTCCCCCACTCCCTCCCCGCTTCGGCACTGTGGTTCTGGCTCCTTCTGAGAAGGCCCTCCACCACGAAGCCAGTTCCCTCTGGTCTCAGCGCCACCCCTCCTTTTCCTGCCTCCTTCAGGCCTAGGAATGCTAACAGCTTCCCACTATTGTCAGTCCTTGGTGTCTCAATATCCCTAAACCCTGCCCATGCCACTGTAAATAGTACCCTCTTAAATTCTCTTTAAAATCCCAGCCGAATGTGCTTTTTGTTCCCTCCCAAGATGTTGCCTGTTAACACATGAATATCTAATATGAATATGCTATCACAGAAATTAAGCCGGAAGAGAGGAGAGGGTGATAGCAGTGTGGCTTTGGATAGGGCGGTCAGGGATAATTTCTCTAAGAAGATGACATTGAAGAAAGAAATGAAAGCGAGGGGGCTAGCCATGCCAGTATCTGGGGAAGAGCTGCCATGACGGGGGGCACAGCCAGTGCAAAGGCCCTGAGGTATGTAATGTTCGTATATTTAAGGCACATCAAGAAGGCTAGTGTGGCTGAGCAAGGGGAGAGAGGCGAGGTGGGTAGGAGGTTGGGGGTGGCCAGATCCTCTGATGTAAGTGGAGTTCTGCAGGCAGTGATGGGGTTAATGATCCCTCCATGTAGGATCAGAAAACCGAGGCTTGGAGAAGGACAGAAGCAGGCCTGAGGCCACATAGAGATTAACGTTGTGAATCGATGTGTGTGTCCCCTCCCCTCCATGCATACTGTTCTGCGGGGTCCTGGGGACTGGCACACCAAGGGGGAGCCTCGGGGGTTGGTCTTTAGCAGAGTCCATCAAATGGCCTTACAGCTGGTCCTGGCCACTGGGCTGGGCTTCTAGCTTCTTCCATGGCTTGGCTGCTTGGGACTGCAGTCTGTTTCCTACCTGGCCTCTGTGGTAGGCTGAATAATACCCACTTCTCCAAATGTGCACATTGTAGTGCTGGACCCTGTGAATATGTGACCTTATATTGCAAAGAGGATTCCACAGATGTGATCAAAGGAAGGGTCCTGAAGTAGGAGAGTAGCCTGCATTACCCAGGCGAGCCCATGGATATGATCACAAGTGTCTTTTATAAAGGGAGGCAGAGGGAAATGGAATATTAGAAGAGGAAGAAGGCAACGTGTCCATAGAACAAGAGAGAAAAGGCAAAGTGATGGGAAGAAGGAATCATGAGCCACAGAATACAGGTGACTTCCAGAAGCCACACAAAGCAAGGAAATGATTCTCTCCTAGAGCTTCCAGAAGGAACCAGCCCTGCGACACCTTGGTTTAACTCAGTGAAACTGATTTTGGATTTCTGACCTCCAGAACTGTAAAAGAGTATGCTTGCGGGGGTTGAGGGCCCTGAGTTTGTAGCACGTTGTTACAACAACAACAACAGGAAAGTAATACAGGCCCAAGTCCAATCATGCCACTCCTCTACTCAAAGTCCTTCCATGGGTCCCCATTGCGGTGTCAAAGCCAGGGGCATCCACAAGCCACAGTGTGATGTGTTCCCATTACCCACCCCCGCCTGCCCCCGGCCTTGTCTCTTGTCCTCTTGCTCTGCCAGCCTCACTCACTGTGCTGCAGTCACCCTGGCCTCCTTGCTGTTCCTCAAGCACCTCAGGGCCTTTGCACTGGCTGCTCGGTCTCTGATCAGATGCTGCCTACCCTGTCTGCCCTCTTCCCCACCTCCCCCCGCTCACTCCTGAGCCCCTGGACCTTGCGTTGGTTTTTTTTATTTTCCATCATAATGTGCATCACCTTCTATAATTTACTTCTCATCATATATTTTTAAGCAGAGATGATGTCCTTTATTTGGTTAGCTCTGGCATTTAACATTGTATGTGAAATCCATTACATGGTCAAAATTTGAGTGGATTTGAATGAAGTGGAGAGCAAATTTATTTCAGGAAAACAAATGAGGACATAAGTAGAATCGGGACATAAAATAGATCTTTAGAAAGTGGTGGATTTGGAGAATTTCTTCAACATATTAATTGACTGTGGTATAAGGTGTACGATAAATTGTACTCAGTTTAGCCGACTTGGAAAATTTGGATGTGCCTGCGCTAGTCTTCATTGTCTTTCTTTTTTTAAATCATATATATATATTTTTTAAAGATTTTATTTATTTATTCGACAGAGATAGAGACAGCCAGAGAGAGAGGGAACACAAGCAGGGGGAGTGGAGAGGAAGAAGCAGGCTCCTAGCGGAGGAGCCTGATGTGGGGCTCGATCCCAGAACGCCGGGATCACGCCCTGAGCCGAAGGCAGACGCTTAACCGCTGTGCCACCCAGGAGCCCCTTAAATCATATATTTTTTAAAATTATTAGTGCTTAGCTCCTTCACTAGAATGGAAACTCCTTGAGGCCGAGATTTTTTGTCATCTGATGCGGTGCTGTGTTCCCAACCTCTAGGCCTCACACATAACAGATGCTCAGTAAATATTTGTGGACTAGAGGGACGAATGAATTGCTCCCTCTGGCTCTGTCAGATCCTGCTGTTGTCCTCTGAAGAGTCTACTAAAGCAAAACTCTGAGAGTCCTCTGTGAAACGCCTTCTCTCCCTTTGGCTTCTGATGGGCTTCCAGCACAAAATGGTCCACCAGTTGTCCCATGATACGGATAGAAAACCCAAGTCTTGGCTCGTTCAGCTGACAACAGGACAGTTAGCACGGAAGATCAAGGAAGGTTTGGGGGTTCCAGTCTAGCTCCTGTCTGGCCAGGACGGGTCACAAATCCAAGAGTGATGGCCTGGTCAGACAAGGGTGGGGGACCCTCCCCAAGCCATGCTGGACAGCTCTCCCCTTTGGGGCCCTCGTGGGCCTGGGGGACAGTCAGGCCAGCAGAGGCCCTGCCCTGCATTTGTACTTCATTCCCCTGCACGGACTGATCACCTCCGTTTTCCAGCCCCTGTGCTGTGTGCTGGACTGACGTGGTAGCTCGTCTGGGGCTTCTGAACCGCCATACCATGAACATTTTGTACTAGATAACTCTTCGTTGTGTGGGGTCTCCTCTACTTTGTAGGGTGTTTAACAGTATCCCTGGCCTCTAGTCACTAAATGCCTATAGCACTTCCCTTACCCCCACCCCAAGTTGTAACAACCAACCATGTCCCCCGGCATCACCAAATGTCACCTGCGGGGAAGTTGCCTTGGTTGAGAACCAATGGGCTTGACACTCAGGGGCCTCGGCGTCCAGTCAGGGAGCCAGTGAAGGAAATGGTCAGTGACAGTATATTGTGGTGATTGCAGTGCAGAACTTTGCCTAAGGCTGGTCCAGGCTCTGCTCACACACTTCAGTGATGGGGAGTTCATTACCTACAGAGGCTTTATCTTTCTTGATTCTTCACCATTTTGATCCAAAACCTGCCTCCTGGGGCTTCCATCATTAGATCTATTGATGGCCCCAAACAACTATGTCTGCTCCCCTTTATATGCAAAGAAACACTTGAGTCTTGGCCAAATTGGGGCAGGGGCCTGAGGAGCTTGTCAGGCCCACAGTGTCTCCATGGCCACCTCCTTTCCTAGATGACCTTGGAGATCCTGCATGACCTTGGAGATCTAGACGAGATTTCTAATCATCTAGCCTGACGCTCAGGTCACAGATAAGTAATTGGGGAGCTCAAAAGACAAGAGAGTTGCTTGAGGTCCCACAGAACATTAACAGCACAGAGAAGACTAGAATCATGTGTTCGAGCTGTAATCATGCTTCCTACCTTCTCTATTTACCTCAGTTACTATGTTCTCCTTCACTCCCAGAACATGTCAGGGACATGCAATGTGTGTGAAGAGGGCCAGAGGCTCTGTGTCAAAGCAAGAGTCCCGTCCCAACTCCTCTGCCACGCTAGGGACACATGCTGGCCCATGTAGCCCAGATCCCTCAGTAACCTCCCTCCTCCAGAGGGCTGCTGACTTTCATGTTATTTGAGTATGAAGCGCTTAAAGTAAAAGAATAAATCATTAGACAAGAAAGCAAACCTTTTTTAAAAAGCAAATATTAACTCTACTTATAAACGTTATAAAGGAAAGGACGTCAGTCCTGGTAGACCAGATGACTCAGCTAGAGTAGTATTTCCGAAGTCATAATAATGTGAATATTTAATGCTATTTCAACCAAATCTCTATCAGGATATGCGGGAAAGGAAAAGGTGGGGGGCTGGAAGGGTGGAGGAACTTCTCTAAGAAATCTAAGCCTTCGGCTTTTGTAGCCATAAAATCAACGCAGATACCTAAAATTGAACAAGTAAAAAATAGCTAAAGAAGTCCATTTTCAGCCAAAATGGAGTAACTGGGACTAGACTTATGTTCCACCCGAAACAACAATAAAACTGGACAAAATATATGAAGTAATGGTTTTTTAAAACATTACACATGAGATAGTGAAGGACATGGATCCCCGAGAAATGGGGAGCAAATGAGGTAAACCCACAGTTACCCCAGCTTACTGTCTTGAGAGAGTTTCCAGACCATGGCAAAGGGAGAGGAAACCCAGGAGGGACACAGTGCATTCCTGAGTTGAGGAGGTGGAGGGAAGAATCTAGGAAGACCAGGCTGCCAAAGTGCACAGGGAAAAGCATAGAAGAGGAGGGGTTGGCACACAGATCGGCAAGAGGGCCCCTGAAGCTCTCATATGATACTGATCAGCAGGTGCACATGAGGAAGCCTCCCAAGGTGGGAAAAGAACCACCCAGAAGGATTAAGGAGAATAGTATCTGCAGCTCACGTAGGGCCTGCAATGATACCTTTTCCCACCACCCAGAGTGGGAATGCCTCATAATTCTTAAAGCGTTGAGTAGAATACTCAGAAGGGTCTTGCCTCAATAGCAAGGAATAATTAGCCCTAGACTAAACATTGCTCGGGTCCTGACAGAGACAAAGAAGTTCATTTCATAATGATAACAGGGTCTATTTATCAAGAGGTTATAGTAACCCTAAACATGTATGCACTTAATAACAGAGCTTCAAAATATATGAAGGGAAACCTGATAGTACTGCAAGGAGAAATAGATAAATCCACAATTATAGCTGGAAATTTCAGTGCCCCTCTCTCAGGTATTGATAGAGGAAGTAGACAGAAAATCGGTAAGGCCCTATAAGATATGTACAGTGGTATCAATCAACTTGATCTGATTGGCATTTATAGAACATTGCACCCAACAACAGCAGGATACACATTCTTCACAAATGCACACAGAACATTCACCAAGATAGACCATATTCTGGGCCATGAAACTAATCTCGATAAATTTAAAAAGTTCAAAAATACGTGGCAACTAAATGGCACACTTTTAAATAAACCATAGGCAGAAGAAGAAATGAAAGGAAAATTAGATTGTTTGAAATGATTGTAAATGAAAAGACACGATATACAAATGTATGAGACAGCATAGAGAGAAATTTATAGCCCTAAATACTTCTATTACAAAAGAGTAAGTGGCTCACATCAATGACATTAGCTTCCATCTTAAGAAACTAGAAAAAAAATCAAAGAACAAATTAAACCCAAAGTAAGCAGAAAAAAACTGAACAAAGAAGACCAAAGTGAAAATCAGTAAAACAGAAAAACGATATGGAAAATCATTCACACCAAAAGCTGAAATTGTGAGATCAATAAAATTCATAAAACTTTGGCCAGGCTGATCAGAAAAAAAAAAAAAGTAAGAAAGAAGATACAAACGATCTTTACTAACATTGAGGGAGGTGAAATCACTACAGATTCTACGGATATTCAAAGGATAATAAGCTATTATGATTATGAACAACTTTATGCCAATAAATTCGATAATTTTCATAAAATAGACAAACTCCTTGCGAAACACAAAGTAACCAAAACTCAGTCAAAAACAAACGGATATTCTGAATAATCACATTTATTAAAGAAATTGAATGCTAGTAAAAAAAGAAGTCCTCATAATGAAATCTTCAGAACAAGAATTCATTTGCTGATGAACTCTCTAAATACTTAATAAGGAAATAATGCCAGTTCTGCAAAAACTCTTCCACAAAATTTAAGAGGAGGGAATATTTCTCAACTGTCATACACCAGTATTAGCCTGATACCAAAACCAGAGAGAATATTATTGGAACAGAAAACTACAGACCAATATCCCTCACGAACATAAAGACAAAAATTCGTAACAAAGTTTTAGCAACGTATAAAAAGAATACTACATCATGACCAAAGTGGGATTTATCCCAGAAGCGAAGGGTTGGGTTAATATTTGAGGATCAATCAACAGATCTTTAAAAATATGAACATTTCAATAGGTGCAAGCAGAACAGTCAGCAAAATCCAGCATCAATTCCTGATTTTAAAAAATTACAGCAGGGACGCCTGCGTGGCTCAGTCATTAAGTGTCTGCCTTTGGCTCAGCGTGTGATCCTGGGGTCCTGGGATCGAGCCCCACATCAGGCTCCTCTGCTAGGAGCCTGCTTCTCCCTCTCCCACTCCCCCTGCCTCTGTTCCTCTCTCACTGGCTGTCTCTCTCTCTGTCAAATAAATAAATAAAATCTTTAAAAAAAAATTTTAAAAATAAAAGAATTACAGCAAACTATGAATAGAAGTTCCTCACCTTGCTAAGGGTGTGTATGAAAAACCAGAGCTGACATCATACTTAATAGTGAAATGCTGATTGCTTTTCCCTACAGTCAGGAACAAGGCAAGTATGTCCACTCTCCCCATTGCTATTTAATATTGTTCTAGAGGGTCTAGCCAGTGTGATAAGGCAAGAAAATAATTAAACACCATCCATATTAAAAAGGAAGAAATACAACTGTCATGATTCACAGATGACATATCTTTTTTTTTTAAGATTTTATTTATTTATTCAACAGAGAGAGAGACAGCCAGCGAGAGAGGGAACACAAGCAGGGGGAGTGGGAGAGGAAGAAGCAGGCTCATAGCGGAGGAGCCTGATGTGGGGCTCGATCCCATAATGCCGGGATCACGCCCTGAGCCGAAGGCAGACGCTTAACCATTGTGCCACCCAGGCGCCCCCACAGGTGACATATCTATGTAGAAAATCCAATGGCATCTACAAAAAAGCTACCAGAATTAATAAATGAATGTAACAAGATTCCAGCATTCAACATGAATACACCAAAATCAATTGTATCTCTACATAATATCACAGAATAATTGAAAATTGGGATAAACTATACTATGGGCTAGAAAATGTGAAATATTTAATGATAAATTGGACAAAAATGTATAAGATCTGTGCACTGAAAGCTACAAAATATTGATAAAAGGTATCAAATAAACATTAAATAAATGGAGAGATGTATCATGTTTGTGGGTCAGACGATTCAATATTGTTAAGATATCAATTCCCCCCAAATTGATCTATCAATTCAATGAAATCCCAATAAGACAGAAAGTTACTTTGTAGAAATTGACAAGCTGATTCTAAATTCATACAAAAATGCAAAGGACCTGAAAGAGCCAAAACACTTTTGAAAATGAAGATCTAAGTCAGAGGACTCACACTAAGTAATCAATACAGTAACCAATACAGCGAGGTATTGGTGTTAAAATGGACAAATAGATCAATCCAACAGATCAAAGAGTGTATAAACAGACCCACTCATCTGTAGCCAACCGATTTTCAACAAAAGTGCAAAGAGAATTCAATGAAGAAAGAACAGTCTTTTCAAGAAATGATGGAGAATAATTGGATGTCTATATGCAAACAAATGAACCTTGATCCATACTTCTCATGTGTAACTATTAATCATAGGTCTTAAAATGGATCGAAGACCTAAAATGTAATACCGAAAACTGTAGAATTCTAGGAAAAAAAAAAGGAGAAAAATCTTTAGTGACTTTGGGTTAGATCACAAATGCCTTAGAAAAGGCATCAAAACCATGCTCCATAACAGATAAAAATCGATTAGCTGAACATCATCAAAATTAAGGACTTCTGCTCTTTGGACACAGACTGTGAGAAAGTATTTACAAGTCATATATCTGATACAGGATTTGTATCCATAATACATAAAGAGCTCTCAAAACTTAATAAGAAAGCGAACCATCCAGTCTGAAGAAGAGCCAAAGATTTGAAAGGACACTTCACCAGGGAAGATATACAGATGTCAAGTGAGCACAAGAAAACACGCTAAGCATCGTTAGTCATCAGGTAAGTGCTAATTAAAATCACAAGGAGGTATGACTACGCCCCTACTACAGTGGCTAGAAGTAAAAAGACCGAGCATACGGATGTTGGCAAGGCTGTGAAACAATCTGAAGTCTCATACGCAGCTGGTGGGAAAGTAAAAGGGTACTGGTAGGAGTTTGGTAGTTTCTTTAGAAAGTGATACATACACGTCTCATAGGATCGAATTATTCTACTTCGAGTATGTTCATCCAAGAGAAATGGAAGCCTGTGTCCACGCACAGACTTGTGCGGGAATGCACACAGCTGAAATTGCAAACAGTGTGAATGCCCATCAAGTCAGCAGACAAACAAATGTATGATAACACACGATTCAACAACAAAGCCTGTTAGTCATTCGTTAATGCGACAATGTGAACAAAGCATCGAAATTGGGATACCCAAATGAAAGAAGCCAAACACAAAAGAGTACCTACAGTATGACTGGATTTGTATAAAATTTTAGAAAATGCGAGCAAATGGGCAGTGACGGAAAGATCGTGCGTGGGTTGCTTGGGGATGGCGGGAAGGGGGGGTGGGGACCAGAGGGAGGGATTGCCAAGGAGCAGGAGGAAATTTGAGGAGGTGGGGGATATGCTCATTATCTTGACTGTGGTGATGGCTGCGTGGGTACAAGCACATGTCAGAATGAATCAAATGTATCAAATTATATACTTGAAATATGTACAGTTTATGGTCTGTCAATTACACTCCACTAAACCTATTAAACAATAGTGAAATGTTACATAGAAGTGTGGTAAACAGTAGAAGGAGGAGTTTTAGGAGTTGAAAGTGGATTCTTTGGGGGAGTGGAAGTTGCAGGTGAGGAAGCAGAAGACCCTGGTTCTTCACTAAACCTTATAAAATCAGATTCACTTATTTATTAAAAATTAATTATTGTTTTATTATTTTATTAATTATATTTATTATTAAATTTAAAATTAATTAAAATTAAAAATAACATCCATTTATTACCTTGATACTTTTGATACTTTTTCTTAATTTAAAAAATTAAGCACACACACACACACACTCACACGCAGCCCTTCCCTTCAGAAGCAGGCCAGCCCCCAAAAGACGTTAAGCTTCTGTTATTTCTTCTCTGGGCCGTTGGTAGCTGGCCTGTGTTTGTTCGCTCTGAGGGACGCGTTCTACAGCCAGACCATTGTCCATCAGACCCTGGTCAGGGAGCTGCACTAAGGAAGAGAGATTCGTACGAGATGGGGAACAGGAGACAGGAAGGATGTTTCTGGGGCCCCAGAGAGTCCTGTGTTAGAGGCTTACCAAGGAAAGTCAAGAACAACCCAGAAATGATGGGATCCCAGACAGCAGGTGGAGAACAGTAGGCTGGATCCCGGGAAGCCAGCGGATGGCAGGTAAAGCGATCCCAGGAAACACGTTCGCCTGGGCCTGTGCACCTGGCCCTGGCTGATGCGAAAGCCCCCTCCCCTCTCTGGGGGTGTTTGCCCCGGTTCATAGGCTGATGCCAAGCCCCCAATGCCAAGGCACTTAGCAGAGGGGCAGTAAATCACAAGAATGAAACAAATTGGCTCTGGGCCCCCAACGGCTGGGTTGTAAATCCCAGCTCTGTTCCTCCCTGGCTGTGTGACGGACTTGACCTCTCTTTGGTTGGGTTTCCCCTGTATAAAATGGGCCCAGTGCCAGCGCGTGACCCACAGGGGTGTTTGCAGGGGTACGAGCCAACGCACCTATGGCCCCCAAGCACCTGCCTGGTCAGAGTCAGGACCCAGTAAAGGGTGCTGTCCCGGCAGCCATATCCGAGCTGCACACGGGGTCAGGAGCCTGGGTTCAAAACCCCGCTCAGCCACTTTATACCTCGCAAACTTGGGCAGGTTGCTTCCCTACTTGGAGCCCCTAGTTTCTCACCCATAAAAAAAGGTTATAACAGCTACCCTAGAAGGTTGTTGGGAGCATGGAAGGAGATCCAGCGCTTTGAGCAGGGGCTGGCCCAGAGTGAGGCCTCCACATTGAGGACCACGATCGTTTTCCCATCGTTAGCCTCTCAGCTGGGGTTTGGCCCTCTCGTGTCGTTCCCGTCCTCCACCCCGGCTCTGTGGCCTCTCTTTACACACTCAGACTTACTTCAGTTGTTGGAATGTATAAAGATCTCTGAATTCAGGCCTCAGGAAACAAGGTGCAGTGGAAAGACCTTGGACTTCAGATTTTAAGACTGTGTGACCTTCATCAAGTTACTCAACCTCTCTGGGCCTCACTTTCTTCATCTCTCCAGGAGACATGGGGCTTTTGTGAGAATTAAGGAAGACAGTATGTGTAAAATGCCTAGCACACAGTAGGCACTCTATAAACACTACCGCTCCCCAGCCCTTCTCCATCTTCCTCTCCTCCCGAAGGTCAGTGCCTAACTTCTGATCCCTTAGCACAGGGCCTTGTCTGCAGTGGGTCCTCAGGAAACGTTTTCCAGGTGAGCTACTCACTGAGTGAGTACAGTGATGCCTAAGAGAGAGGCCACCCAGATTTCCTCCCCCGGCAGGCCTGCCCGAGTGGCTAACATATCTATTATAGATGCCTCCCGTCCCGATAAATATTTCAATGCAAATAAATAAAGGATGCCACGGGCCTCTCAGCGAGTGACTCTTCATAGCTCACTGCACACAATGTCTCTCCCCGGTTCCTGCCCAAAGTCAAGGTGTCTCCTGGGACCCTTCACTGGCTCTAGCTGGACACAATGTGTGCCAACGTGGGGCTGGAAAGAGACAACTAAGCTGCCCCCTTGCAACGGGGAGGTGACTCCTTACTTTGGGGTGGCCTGGGGGACACTGGGGAATCCAAGCTTCTCCACCACCAGGAACTACCCTCGAGTGACATCCATCAACCCGTCCCATCACATAGCCCCAGAGGAGTGACAGGAGTGGTGCTCCCCACGTGTCCAGCCTTGTCTCTGCCGCGAAAAGTGGCAACCAAAGGTATCTTCAAAGGAGTTGACTAGATGGTAAATGAGGGGTCACCTTCCAGGCTAATGTGTGACTTTGTCCCGCCCATCCCCCCCGAGGAGGAGGGCAAGAGGTGCACAGACATTCGACTCATTCATTCGTTCATTCACATATTCGGTAACAGGTTATGAGGACCTGCCATTTGCCAGGGGCTCGAAACACAGTGTTGGGAAAGTGGACAAGTCCCCCCCGCCCCGTGGGAGGCAGGATTGGAAGATAGCCCGCAGGGTTCCTGCCCCACAGTGCAGATGTCCTGTGAGCATGGGCAGGCCTCGGAAATACGGAGGGATTTCACTCTGCGATTCGGTCACGTCAGCTGGCAAAGGTGAAGGGCATTTTTTTCAGATGTAATTAAGGTCTCAAATCACTAGATTTTGAGTTCATGTTGAGTTAATCAAAAGGAAGATTGTCAGGGCGCCCGGTGGCTCAGTCAGTAAGTGTCTGTCTTCCCAGGGTCCAGGGATGGAGCCCTGTGTCAGGCCCCCTGCCCAGCGGGAAGCCTGTTTTTCCTTCTGCCTCCGCCTGCTGCTCCCCCTGCTTGTGCTCTCCATCTGTCAAATAAATAAATAAATAAATAAATAATTTTTTTTTTTTTTAAAAAGGGAGATTGTCCTGAGTGGGCCTGACTTCATCCGGTGAAAGGTCTTCACACAGACTGGGCCCATCTTGAAGAAAGAAGAATTCCTTCTGGCTTTGAACAAGTAAGCTGCCACAGGGGAGAGGGTGTGTAAAAAGGCCACATGGCGAGGAATGGTGGGGGAGCTCTAGAAGCTACGAGCATCCCCTATCTCCCCCCACCCCCAGCCCACAACCGGCAAGAGAGCAAGGACCTCAGGCCTACGGCTGCGAGAAACCCATTCCCACCAACAGCCAGAGCATCATGGAGCCTGCCGGCCACCTTGAACGCAGTCTCGTGAGGCTGGGATGGCACAGGGATGAGCCAGGAGGCTGCGGATATGCTAGTGGAGACCTGGCCAAGGGGCAGGAGTCAGGGAGGAGTCAAGGAGAATCCAGAGCGGGGGAGGGGGAGAAAGGGAAGGGAAAGGAGGGAGCGGATTCCAGGTAGATGGAACAGCATGTCGAAAGCCCGTTGCTAAGTGGTTGGGCCAAAGGAGGAGGTGAGGAGCGACTTTGAAAGTCCCGCTCAGGCACTGAGACTTGATCCTGGGGACAATGACATGCCGAGAGCAACCTTCAGGGGACTACTCTGGCCTGCGGGTGGAGGGCAGATCGAAGCGGGCCGTGCTGGAGGCCGTGAGACCGGATGGGGGGCTGCTGCGGGCCCCACCGGGAGAGGAGAAGGTGAGGGTCAGGAACGTGGCAGGAGAAGTATTTGAAAAGCATTAAGCAGGGATGACAACAAGGGTGGCCGAAGGAGGGAGGAGGATACCAGGGGAAGGTTCAATTTTCAGGGTAGATGGCGGTGTCATTTGCTGAGATGGGGAGGCCGATGTGGGGGAAGAGGAGGCAAAATGAATAATAATAGAAAAATCCACAGAGCAGTTACTGTGAGCAGGAATCTTTGAAGGTGTTTTGCCTACATGAACTCTTTTACTCCTCCCTACAACCCAATGAGATAAGTACTATCTTTATTCCCATTTTACAGATGGACAAACTGAGGCACAGAGCAGTAAAAAAGTACCTACCCCAAGGCTGCCCAGCCAGCAAGTGGCAGGGGCAGAATTTGAACACAGCCCGTCTGGCTCTAGAGCATGTGCTCTCAACCACTTTGCGGGGTTCAGCTCGTGATGTGCCGAGTTGAAGAGGGAGTAGGACAGACCCCTGGGTGGTGCCAGCCGGGGAGCAGTGGGAAAGACCGGTCTGAGGCTCAGGCGAGGGGTCTTAGCCTCTATATGGTTAGCCTATAAATGGTTAGTGGTCCATGGATGTCCATCAGGGTGTTCAGAGGGGAGGGTAAAATGGGAAGGTGGGGAGGGGAGAGGAGGGGTAGAGACGAGGGGAAAGCAGAGGGAAGGACCAAGCCCTGAAGAAGTCTGACAATTCAGGCCTAGGCTAAGGAAGGGGTTCCGTGGAGGATGCCGAGATTGATCAGCCAGAGAAGAGGGGACCACAGAGTGAGCTGGCAGGAAGAGCAAGCTTGGGGGAGGACCAAGGGATTCGCGTTGTAGAAAGCTGTGGAGGGTCTGAATCAACGAAGGACTGGGTATACTCATTAGATTGAGGAGCAAAGAGACCACTTCTGAGCTGAGCGGCCGGAAGCAGAGGGCTCCCCAGGCTTGTTCCAGGCAGCAAGGGGAGGACACTTCACCTCCACCGCGAGCGAAAGGAGGCTCTAAGAAGGCTTGAGTTGTGGGGTGGGTTCAAGGGCAGAACTGTGAGGGCCCCAGCTGCTGGGTTTCTGGCCCATGAGGAAGGTATGTCTATTCAGATCATCCCTGGAACCTGCCTGGGAGCTGAATGGGCAGTGGGATGGACTCCGCGACCCGGGGTGACCCTTCCAGCTTCCTGTGTCAATGTCAGGTCTGATCGGAAGTCCTATGGGAGACGAACCCCACCTGACGTGTCCCCAGAGAGGACAAAACAAGACGAGGGAGATAAAAGGTCCTCAAACTGAGGTCTCATAGAGTGGGTGATAATGGTGGGGCATGAGGGGACCCCAAAACCACAAGGGAAAGTCCCTCCCCTCCCCAGACTCCCACAAAGACAGACATGGGCTAGACAGCCCCAAGATGACAGCTAAGTGGCTCAGGAAAGGGACAGGCCAGAAGGAGAGGGAACTCCACAAGGGGACACCAGAGAAGGGCTCCTAGAGGAAGTGGCATCTCAGCTGGACCTCAGTCATGGGGAGTAGGCAGAGGAGAGATGACATTCCCATTTAGGGCTTCAGCACAAGCAAAGGCCCTGAGGTTAGACCTTGATTGTGGCCATCTCCCTCACTAGGCTAGTGTACATCTCAGGCACAGGCACCACATTTCTTTTCTATCTGCTCTGCTGAGATTTGTTTAATGGACATGGCAAGGAGGAAAGGGAAGCCAGGATTTCCCCACCTGGGCTCATGGAGGTTAGTCACACTGGGTCCCAGAGATGTGTGTGGGGTGGACCCAGGGCCTGGGCAAGCAGGAGGAAGGAAGGTGCTCATGTCCTTCAGGGCTCTTTGATTGTAAGGGAGAGAAGCCTGAGCTTTGGAGCTGTGCTTCTCTTTCCACCTCTCAGCCCCGCTTTGCTCTCTGACGGGCTCTCCCCGTGGGTGACAAGATGGCTGCCATGCTGCTTCCCAGAGAGTTTCAGAGCCCAGTGGACAAAGACAGCATTTCCCCCCTAGTTCCCATTTGGGGTCATGTGACCTGGCTTGAGACCTGCATTCATCCAAATAAGAACCACAAGGCAATGGGAGAGAGGAGGGTTTTTCTGCAAAAGGAAACGGTAATGGAGTTAACCACAGAAGAGCCGATGGGTCCAGAGCCCCACCAAGAATGGCCGCCCACGTGGTGGACCATTGCTAAACCTTCCCCACAGCTAAAGGAGGCTTGCTAAATATGTCTTGAGTGACTCGCAGCCTTAATCCCCCTCTGCTCTCCAGAACCCTCCACGTTGGCTCTTTTTGCCTCTACGTATTGGAGTCCCTGGAAGTCCCTGAGTCTCTCCCTTACCTTCCTTGTTACACTGCCTGAAACTCAAACCTTTGTCACAAGCATGATAGTGGCTTATCCCTGGTGTAAACGCATCTAACACAACCTCATGCTCACAACAGCACTACGAGATAGGCACACGTGTTTTACAGATGAGGAAACCGAGGCACAGAGAGGCCAAGTAACTTGTCTAAGTTTCCACAGCCCGCCAGTGGCAGAGCTGGGATCCAAACATTGATGGTCTGGTCCAGATTCATGCTATTAACCAGCATGCCACAGCCCCTGTCATTGCTGCGTATGGAACTAGGGCCTAAGGTGCTCTGTGCACATAAGGACCCATGGGGAGACTACCTACCTTGTTTATATTTTCCCACCCAGATAAACCATTATGTACCCACAGGACCAACTCATCCATCTATCCATCCATCCATCCATCCATCCATCCATCCATCCATCCATCATCTATCCATCCATCTATCCATCCATCCATCCATCCATCCACCCAGTCAGCCAGCTACCCCTCTTGCCACCCACCCACCTACCCATCCGTCCTCTCACCCTCCTGCCCATCCATCCATCCATCCATCCATCCATCCATCCATCCATCATCTATCCATCCATCCATCCATCCATCCATCCATCCACCTACCTACCCACCCAGTCAGCCAGCTACCCCTCTTGCCACCCACCCACCTACCCATCCGTCCTCTCACCCTCCTGCCCATCCATCCATCCATCCATCCATCCATCCATCCATCCATCATCTATCCATCCATCCATCCATCCATCTATCCTTCCTCCCTCCTTCCCTTCACTGTCCCTCCCTCCATTCGTCCTTTGCTTTTTTCTAGCCTCCTTTCCTCCCCTCGTTGCACTGAAAGACTGTTAGCTATGCCTTTCCTGTAGGTCTGGTATCCAGAGATTGTTCCCAGCATGGGCTCAGAGTCTTGGGGGTGACCGGTCCCCTTCCCCCGGCAGGAAAAAGCACAAGCTCACTTCCTCAGAGAGGGCCCCAGCTTAACACATCGTATCAGACTCCAGCCTATGGCTCAAAGCAAACAAAACAAAACAACATCTAAAACCTCAGGATGGAAGCACTTTCTGGAAACTGGGACGGGTCATTCCTTAAGCCCATACCTGCCACGTAGGACAGACAGACAGACAGACAGAGGCTGTGACCGTGAACAGATGCCAAAGCTGGGCCCACAACCCCAGCCTGCACACTTCCGGAAACACAGTGAGATCAGGGGCGTCAATTATTTAAACCCTAATTAACATAGCTCTGCATGTCTTTTTGGGGGGCGCACTCAGAACACACAGCATTGTTATCGTGGAAGAAAAGAGAGAATGAAATATTGATGGGGGCCGGCTTTGTTCTCGGCTCAGCAAGAGCAGCCTGGTGTAGGAAGCAGCTTCCTGCCGTTGCTGCAGCTTTAATTAGGGAGGTCGGTGGCTTCTCGGGCGTCTTGGATTCCTTTAATTTCCACAGAGGGAAGCGGCTTCTGAATTTTATTGAACACAGTTGAATTTTTATTTTCAAAAATCAAAACAGAAACAGTTCTTGGCATCTGTTATGAGCGCTGGGTGTTATTTGCTCTTTAGAGATAAAGTTGTTTTTATACGGGGAGAGAGAGCCAGGGAAAACGGGGCCGGGGATTCGTCCTGGGAAAGATACTCAGCTGGGAGATGGTAGTCAGCAGAAAAATAAACCTCCACTCGACCCAGCTCGGCCTGGGCTCCCGGCACTCTGGCTGGCCTGAGAAATCCATTTGACAATGAAGAGTCTGAGCTGAGGTTGAAGTGGTGGTTAACTCTTGGGGCACTGGAGTCTGACCTGGTTCTAGAAGTTTCTGGGGGCGGGAAACCAAGTGGAGAGAAGGCACTGAGGCCCTAGGTTCTGGGGGAAGGCCAGGGCAGACCCCTGGGAGGAAGGGGCAGCAGGGAAGGGGGGAGTTGCAAGGAGGAACCTGGGGGGGCGGGGTGGGGAAGGAGCAGGAAGGGCAGAGCAGAGGGTCCCTGGTGACAACGTCAGAGGCCAGAGCGTCTCTGAATGCTCAGTCCGAGGCCCACATGGGCTGGGAGAAGGTGCCACGGAGAAGGGCTCGGGGTTAAGCAGTGTCCCTCCCTCCTCTTGCCTCCTGGTTGATGAAGCAGATGCCATGCACGTATGAGAAGCCAGGCATCTCAGTAGGCCCCGGGGGCAGCAGAGAGACAGAGCCACAGCTGCTGCCCAGACGCGAAGACCAACGTGAGCAGCCCCATGTGATAAAAGCTGGGGGGCAGGGAGGTTTCACTCATGTCACAAGGGACACAGGAGCTGAAGATGGGAAGGGAGGGAGAGAGGGAAGAAGGACAACGTATTTCAAGGTCAGGAATGGCAAGGAAGGCATTCCAGGCAGAGGGCACGACCTCTGCAAAGGTATGGAAGTGTGAGAACGCAGATCAGAAGTGGACTTGAGTCGTGGCAGAGGGAGCCGACGAAAGCGAGGTCTGCCCCAGGGCCGGGGTCTCTGCAGGCTCGACCTCAAGACGCCACGCAGACCAGGGAGCCCTGAGCTCGAGCGGCTCAGCCCGATCCTCTGGGGGCGGGGATGAGGGTGCCTAGCGCATGTCCCCTCAATGATCCCACGCCAAACTCTGCAAGGAGGGCCCTGTATGGATTATGAGCTGCGGGCCATGCTGGTGTGGTAGCACGGAACGAAGTCACTTGGGTAGCCACAAGCATGTTCCAGTTGCGACTGAGCTCGGCTGGAGCGGTTGCTCAAGTCTGCAGCGTGCGTGTTGTAATCGACGCTATCAGCGCTCCAGCCCGGGATGGAGTCCCCTGGCATCCTGTTCCCATCTTGCTGTGCACTGAATTGCACTTCCGGGTGTGCTTGCTCTCCCACTTGTCCCCACCTGAGTCTTTTTGTTTCTGGAACATACTCTGCCTCCATGTACAGACAGCCTGAAGTGCCCGGGCACATGCATCCGTCTAGAGCAGCATGATGGGTGCGGGATACAAAAGCTTTCACCTCTCCTGCCCCTGGGCAGGACAGCTCAGATGCATGACCCCAAGTACCCCCCGTAAATTTTGCTTGATACACGCCCTCTCTTGGCCTCCTCCCCTTCCCTGTTGCATTTGCTCACTCCCTATGGATTGCTCCCAGAAATGCTTCCTAAATAGCACTTTCGCTTGACTCTGTCGCAGGGTCTGCCTTGGGGAACCCGACTGTGTACCAGCCATTGCTTCCCTCCCTGACCTTGCAGGGTTACATAAGTCATGCCCATGCCTCCATGCGCACCACTCATGGTGTGCCAAGCAATGATCTAGGTGCTGGAGAAGCAGCAGAGAGCAAACCTGTTAGGAGCCCCTCCCCTCAAGGAACCGGTTCATACTCCCATGGGCAGGACAGACAACACAAACGTTAAGTAAACGAGTGTCAGGAAAGTCATCTCTAACTTTTGCGTAGACATGGAGAGGAGTTAGAAAGATTGCAAGCCATGACAATAACCCACGTAAGACATCAAGAGTGTTCCAGGGAGCAGCAACAGCAAGTGCAAAGGCCCTGAGGCAGGACATATTTGGAGTGTTCAAGGAATATCCAGAAGGCCAGTTTGGCAGGGGCTGAGCTCACATGGGTGAGGATAAAAGATGAGGGTCAGCAAGGCATGGGGTATAGGTCCTGATGGGCCCCTACACCCCACTGCACAAACCTCAGCTCTTATGCCAAATGTGGTGGGACCGGCAGGAGGTTCTCGATCTTTGTCTCGTGCCATTTCACCCCCATCAGAAGCCCGAGAGGGAGCTGGCCTCCTCCAAGTGAACTTGCGAAGAACAGTGCTACTCAAGCGGGACCGCCGTCTCCCTAAAAGGCTTTTTGCACCCGCAGCCACAAGAACGGATTTCCCTGCATCATGTTACACACGCGTGCACACAGACACGAAACGGATCATACATCCACTTGCTCATGACGCTGCTTCTTTTTCTCTCACCCCCTTATTTATTCAACAAGCATCCAGTGGGCTCCTTGACCTGTAGGGTGCTGCTCCGGAGCGCCCCGGTGAGTAAGGAAAAACAGGGGTCCTGCCCAAGCAGGCTTCCCATTCCAGGGGGAGGTGGATAATAAACAAATGATCAGAAATGCATGTAAAGTAGACTTCCGGTGCTGCTAAATCATCTACAGAAAAATAGAACAGGTTGGACTGGTGGTTCTCAACTGGGAAGACGTTGCCCCCAGGGCCCGTTTGAAAACGTTTGGAGATAGTTTTGGATCGCGATGATCTTTGGAGGGTGGGTGCCACTGGCATCTAGTGAGTTGAGGTCAGACGTGCTAGGGAACGTCCTGTAATGCACAGGACGGTTCCCGCCACAAAGAATTACCCAGCACGAAATATAACAGCGCCGAGATTGAGAAGCTGGAGATCACAGGCAAGAGCGGCTGAAGCCAGAATGGTCAGGGCAGACCCGTGGAGGAGGGCACGTTTTGGCCGAGACACAAATGAAAATGGGAAGAGCTCTCCAAGCACAGGGAACAGCCGGAGCAAAAGCTCTGAGGTGGCAAAGTACTGACGTGGTCAAGGAATACAGGAAGACGCAGCGCATCTTCTTAAAGACGTCAAGATATGCCACTTTGAAAATTAGCTACCTTGAGAAACACAGATTCACCCTGGAATCATTTCTAAACATCCTCTTCCCAGAAAAACCCAAGGTGTCCCTATTCACCAGAAGCGCTGTGGCCATTTCCACCCTCTACCAGCCTCCAAGCTGCCCACCTTAGTGGAAAAGGGAATTTCCCTCTAGCATAGAACTCCAGACCCCTTGGACTTGGACCAGGGCCCAGCGATCAGGGAGGGTAGTCCCTCCCGCCACACCCCTGTGGGGAGATAATTCCTTCCATTTGCATAATTAGGGCAAGATACCCACAAAGCATTTTGTGTCCATGATGACTTTGCTTTCCATCTTCTAGCAGCCTGGAAAAGTTAGTGGGTCCAGTGACATCACCCCAACCCTCTATTTTATAGGGGTACCTGAGGCTCAGGGAGATGCCAGGACTTGTCCAAGGTTCGTAGACAGCTAGAGCAGGGGCTGGGGCCGGCCTTGTCTGCCAGCCACTGAGCCCCGCCAGCCCCCCGCTCCGATTTGATAAACAAGGCTCAGCTCTGAGAGCCTCTGTCTCCCAGGCCCACACCCTCTTTGCTGTGACATTTCCTCTTCTCCCCTCGAGGGCCCAGCCTCGCTGGAGGCTTTGATTAAAAATGCACCTCCTAATCTCATCAGAGGCCAGAAACATGCATATATGCAAATCAACATCTGCTCCTCTACTCGGGGAAGGATTTTCCCAGAGTGCTCTGGGAAAAGGGGCCCAGCCCAGTGAACTCTGAAGGGAAGGCTCCGGAACATCCAAAAGTCACTTCAAAATCCGTGGGTCCCTGATGAAAATTCACTCTTAATGTAATTGGAGGTTATACTTGAAGGAGCAAGAAAGGAGCATCCCAGTGTGGCCCATCTCAAGCTGTGGCTTCTTCTTAATCAAGCCTTTTCTACGTTACAGGAGACGTGGGCTGGCCCCTGGTCTGGGGGAGCCTGCCCCTCTGGCTGACAAGGGAGCCGCAGCTGGTGGTCACTTCTCGGCTTTGATGAATGTCTTCTTTGCCAGCTTGAAGGCATAGGACCCTTCCCAGGAGAACTACTGTATGCACGCCTAGGGCCCACAACACCAGCCGCTGTAACAAGCAGCCCTTGAAGTCTCTCTGGCTTAAGACGGTGAAACTCCATTTCTCACTCACGTGAAGTCTGCAATGGTGGGAGGAAAGAGGGGTGAGGATAGTCCCGTGCTCAGTGAAAGCGTTCACGGTAAGCTGCTTCTGTCTGGTGGCCCTGCCCGCCTCTGGGACCCGAGTCTCCGTGGAACGACACATGGAGGGTCTGCGGGCCGGGCTTGGAAGCGACATACACCATGTAATGGCCACACTCCAGTGTCCACAACTTGGTCCCATGGTCTTGCCTCACTGCAAGGGAGGCTGGGAGATACACTCTAGCGGTACAGCCAGGAGGACGAGGAGAAGGTGGAGAGGAGTGCTCAGGAGGGGTGTCTGTCACAGCCCTTCTCTCAGACCACCTTAGCACTGAAGGGCCTCACAGTGCTGATTGGTGTAAGCCCCCTCAGCTATAAAGCAACAGAAAGAGCATGGGGACATTTATTGGCAGAACGTCAAGGAATCACCTGATTGGGGTGCGGCGGGGCTGCTCTGGAAGGCTGGGGAACAGCCACCACAGCCACGGGGTCGCTGCGGGAACGGCCTGGTCACAAAGCGGGCCATAGCCGGGCCGAGGAGAGTCACTCGTATCTTCATCCTTGCATCACGGGTTCCATGAATCAAGCCCTTGCGAGGGCACCTGGTAGGCCACACGGAGATCCCCCACCTGACCCCCAGCTGTAAAGAGAGGACTGACCTCGTCCAGTGGCTTCCACACAGCAGGCAACGCACCTGTATGTGTCATTCTACCCAACTACCCTTCTGAGGAGAGCGCTGATTTCCACAGGGAAATCAGGATGCTGACTTTAGGAGACCCGAGGCTGGGACCCCATAGAGTCTGTTACTGAGATTGGAGCTCTTCTTTTTTTGGTGGGCCCCCTGGGGATCAGAAAGCAGAGGTCAGAAAGGAGGCAGAACTGGATTCCTCGTCTTCCTGTGGTTGTGGTGATCAACTCCCATTTGGTGACAGATGGAATCTGACCCCATTTTCCTTTTTCAAAGCCTGTGAGGCCTCCTGTCTCTTTTTTGAGGCTTCTGCCTTGTCAGGGTCTGAAGGCACCTTGATTCATCTAGAGGAAACGTTATCTGCTGAGAAATTTAACTTTCAGTGGCGGCCTATGTGGTGCGGTGGGAGAGGGCCGCAGAAGAAGGGCGTGAAGGCAGAACCACCCGTGGGAGCCACCACAGGGTGTAGCTTCAGGGAGAGCCACAGAACTGGCATTTAGATTGGTGGTTGGCATCTGTGCTTCTCCGAGCTCCCCGACATTTTGGACCATATTTTTGCTGGGGTGGAGGGAATATATATTTGTATGTGATTATATTCCAAGAATGTGTTAGACATGAGCTGTTTTGCTTTCCCAGCATCCGTGCAGCCTGTTGTTGGAAAGAAAACCCTGACTCCCTTTGGGGATTGCCCCCCCCCCCCCACTTCAAGCTACGTGCTCACGTGGAGTTGATTTGAGCCCCAGCAACAGGTGGCGTAGGCCTGATCAAGCAGAACACAGCGATTGGTTCAGGAGTGGACACGTGACCCGGTGT
Organism: Ursus maritimus; assembly: GCF_017311325.1. Lineage (NCBI taxonomy): Eukaryota > Metazoa > Chordata > Mammalia > Carnivora > Ursidae > Ursus > Ursus maritimus. Next base: position 12,675,157 of record NW_024424341.1, read on the forward strand.
GGGCCAATCGAATGGAATCCTGGAGCAATGGACAGAAACACTCTCTTTCTCTCCTAAACAAAAAGGTAGGTCAGCCTAAAGCTGCTGGTGGCCATTGTTCCTGACAAAGGATGGAGCAGGCAAAGGAGAACAGGTCTAAAGGCCCAGAGCAGTAGATCCCTAATTTTATGGGCTGAATGGGGTTCCCTGCAAAAATGTGTATGTCGAAGCCTCAACCCCCAATGTGACTATATTTAGAGATAAGGCCTTTAAAGAGGAAATTAAAGTTAAATCAGGTCATAGTGGTGGGGCTACAATCCAATAGGACTGGTGTCAATATAGGAAGAGAAGAGATGCCAGGAGTTTGTGTGCACAGAGGAAACGGCCATCTAGGAGTCAGGAAGAGAGTCGTCAGGAGAAACCAGCTCGGCCAGCACCTTGACCTTGGACTTCCAGCCCGCAGAACTATGAGGAAATAAATTTCTGTTGCCCCCCCCCCCCGCCCCGGTCTGTGGTATTGGTTATGGTAGCCCAAGCTGACCGATACACCTGGTGACATCATTGAACACCTGGGCCAGCTGTGCCTGACATCTGACAAGCTTCCCCTGAACATGTCAGTCACGTGAGCTCACTAATGCCTTTTGTCTTAAGCTAATTTGACTCAGATTTTCTTTCTTTTTTAAAGATTTAATAATTTATTTATTTGAGTTAGAGAGAGTGAGCAAGAGAGAGAGAGAGAGACAGCACAAGGGTGGAGGGGAAGAGGGAGAGGGAGACGCAGACTCTCACTGAGCAGAGAACCCAACCTGGGGCTCGATCCTAGGACCCTGGGATCATGACCTGAGCTGAAGGCAGACGCTTAACCAACTGAGCCACCCAGGTGCCCTGACTCAGATTTTTTTTTTTTTTTTACTTGCAAATTGTACATGAAGAATTCCCCATTATGATAAAATATGAACACTGGTATTCTCAGGGTGTGGGATTAGGGAGATCTTATTTTCTTCTTTTATTTTACTGTTCTGAATCTTACAAAAGGAACTTGGATACTTTTGTAATTAAAGAAAAGATTTTACTTAGGGAAAATATCCGTGTTTCTCTGCCATGCATAGGGGCCAAAGGAATTTCTCCTTCCCGACTGCCAAGAAAGGCACAGTCGGAAATGGCCAGGGGATAGGAAGATCACCGCCTAGTAAGGCTGGCCTGTGCCCCAGCGGCCGCCTGCTGGCACACATGACCCCGATTCACTTTCGCAAAGGCCCAGCCAAGTTGGTCCTGTCCGCGTCCCCCTACTCGCAGATGAGAAAACAGATGTTCTAGGAGCTGATATCTTAGCTAAGGTCACCCAGGAGTAAGTCTCAAGGTGGAGACTCGGCTTTGGGTTTTCCTGATGCCAAAGCTCTCTTTTTGCAGCCGCAGATAAATAAGGTGAAGTCCTGATCACAAAGCCCTGAGGACTGTCACTCTTGAAGTAGGCCCTTACACTGGGAGGGTGCCCAGACTCTATCTAGGTCACCATGCTTGGGGCACGGGGGACACAGTACAAAAGTCAGTGAGATTTCTCTGAGTCAGTGCCGAAAAACTGATAAATTCAATTACTAGTGTATTGTTTTAAAATAAGTGTACGTATTTCTACGTCTGTACATCTGTGTGTATATATAAATCTGAATGTATGTCTTTGTTACATTTATACCCTTACAATCATGCCCACTGGGTTGTATCCCATGAAATTGGTAGTATCAGACCACTTTCATTCTATAAAAATGGCTCTTTTAAATGCTTTAGCTCTCTACCTATACCTAATTTATATCTGCATCTCTCTATCACACGCACACACCCAAAACTCACAAAGACCCCTCTAATTCTGAATCTGGGGGGTCAGGAGTCAGGCTGCTCTGGGATGGAAAGGGAGCAAGGCCTTGGGGACCTTGGGGTCAAGGAGGCCCAAGGATGGCTGCCCAGCTGTCCTGGCCTCTGAGAAAGCTGGTCCCCTCCACTCCCTCTGCTGACCAGGGAGGAGGCCCTCAGGAACTGGCCACTGTCCCCTCCACAGCGGAAGGGAGAGATCAATAACCCAGCCGACACCGGCTTGTGTTGATGGGCAAGGCAGAGGCGGCTCATAGGGGTTGGGTCCCAGGCCTGCGTCCCCTGGGATGAGGGGCAGGGCAGAGGGGGGAGGCCTACCGTAGGCTCTGCTTTGGGCCAGTCCAGCTTCTCCCTTCCCGTCCTCCGGCTTGGGCAAGCGGAGCTCCCCCCAGTCCTGCTCGCCTGTGCCAGTCCCCTCACAGGCTCGCTTAGCCTGGCCTCCAGGCGCCCCCTCCTCAGTCCCGCAGGCCTCTGGCGGCCCAGCTGAGCCCCCAGCCGCCTACTCTGGCCGCGGGGCTGTTTGTGGAGCCTTCCCAGGCAGCTCTGAGCCTCTCTCTTCCTATTTAGACAAACAAACAAAAGCTGGTTTGGTTACCACGGGCGGGCTGTGAGGCGTCCAACACAAACCAAGGCCGCCCGCCCGGCGTCTCCAAATGCCCTGGGTTCGGTTCAGGCGGTCCCAGGACATTTGCCTCGTTCCTGCTCTGGCCTTGTTACCCGCCTCTCCACACCTCGGGGACACACTTCCCCCAGCCCCTTTACGGAAGCCGAGTGAAATGGGGCCTGGCAACTCCCAGGCTGTGGAACGCCGAGACCCTGAAGTGCCCGGGTCCTGGCCGAGGCTGGAATCTTCTGGTATGCTTGAAACGCTAGAATGTCCTGCTTCAGCAAGATTTAGCGAGGGAGCCTTGTCCAACACCGATTTAACAGATGGGGAAACGGAGGCCAGAGAAAAGGGGCTTCCCAAGGTTACAGAGTGACCTGGGGACAAAACCTTCAAAATCCACATGCAGTGTCAGGAACTATCGACATGGTAGAAGTTGAGGAGTGCCTCCTAATGGATTTTTTTTCTTTCCCGAATCTCTTCCCTAAGGGCCTGAATATCTTGAATTTCTACCGTTAGAGCTCTATTCCTTGAGTCCAGGTGTGCTGGTAAAAATCTCCTTGATGATGAGTTAAGGAAAGAAGGCAAGGTACAGATGAGTGTCTATAAAAGTATTCAGTATTCTACAACATGTATGTGCGCGTGTGTGTGTATGGTTTTTAAAAATCACACGCACGCACACACACACGCTTGGATGAATATTTCTGGCAGCGCATCCAAGAAAACTACGAGCAGAGGTCGCCTCTGGGGAGAAAGGCAGATACAATTGTTCGAAGACTGACTTTCCACTCTATGCTTTTCTGCACACTTCTTACTCGGTGCATTTTCGCTTTGCAATCATAAAAATAAGGGCGGACACTCACATCGTCCTCACGGGCTATGAGCAAGTACTGTTCTTGGTGCTTTATAATCACGGACTTCATCCTCCTAATAACCCTACTAGGGGCATTTTAATATTATCCCCATTGCACGGACAAGGAGACTGAGGCATTAATAACCTGCTCAAAGCCACGCAGTCAGCAGGAGGCAGACCTGAAATGTGAAGGCTGATTGCTCAGCTTCAAAATGCAGACATGTCATGTCTGTATTAATTTGCCACTCCCTAAAGAGCGACTTGACAAATAAGACATGAAAAGGTACATTTCTGGGGCGCCTGGGTGGCACAGCGGTTAAGCGTCTGCCTTTGGCTCAGGGCATGATCCCAGAGTCCTGGGATCGAGCCCCACATCAGGCTCCTCCGCTATGAGCCTGCTTCTTCCTCTCCCACTCCCCCTACTTGTGTTCCCTCTCTCGCTGGCTATCTCTATCTCTGTCAAATAAATAAATAAAATCTTTAAAAAAATGTATATAAAAAAAAGAAAAGGTACATTTCTTGGGGGTGGGAACAGGGAGCGGATATGACATTGAGTCACACAAGCTTTCAGCTGACTCGCTGGCCATCAGACTCCCTTGCCATTGCCCCGGGAGCAGGGGGTGGGGCAGGTAGGAGCCCCCTACACGTGGGACGGTGGGGAGGAAATGGCTCTGGAGCTGCGGGCACGAGGAGGCTGAGGGAGAAAGAGGATATGTCCTTGGGGACACCCGTTCTGCCAAAAACTTGCCCATCACCGTTCATCCGACCAATCACAGAGGGCTGGGTAGGAGCCAGGACNNAGCAGGAGCAATGGGAGGGTCTTGGTACCAGGGCTCTCTCCTCAAATTTCTAACCTTGGAAGAATAATAAATTCTAGTACAGTAATAGTAGTAATGATAGTATTTTGGCAGATTAAAGATGGCCACAGTTTCTTTGACATCCTCCCCTGGCGAGGTGGGGTACCTGGTTCTTCTCGAACCCGGATGCTCTGTTACTGCTTTGATGAATACAATATGGTGAAAGGACAGCGTGCTCGTTCCCAGGCTCAGCCCCTTAGAGACAGCGGCTTCTACTTCCTGTCTCTGGGAACACTTACTCTTGGCACCCCAAGCCACACGTTAGAATCCATCTACTCTGCTAGAGAAACCACATGGAGAGGAGCAGGAACTCAGATGAGTCCAGCCTTCCCATGAATGTGAGTTAAGGCATCTTGGAACCTCCAAACTAGCCCAGTCACCCACTGAATACCACCAAGCGACCCCAGGCAATACCACTTACAGCAAAAGCATTGTCTAGTGGAGCCCCACTCAGATTCCCAACTCAGGTCACCATCTCCCAGGTCAAGAAAGAGAATATTGACAGCAACCTGGACCCCCTGGTGTGCACCAGCCAATCACCATGTCTTCTCTGTCCTCACAGATAGCCACCATCTTGGCTGTCTCCTACTGTTTTCATCTCTTTTAAAAATCATTTATCATTTATGCACACACCTTTAAGTATAGAGTTTAATTTTACTCCTTCTTGAACTTTCTGTAAAGAGAATCATACAGCATGCATTCTTTTGTGTCTTCTTTTGCTTCGTGTCGTGTCTGTGAGAGTAACTTATATCACACCCAGTCACCCACGTATCAGAATTTTGGTCTTGTTCATTGCTGCGTAGAACTCCCTTGGATTGGCACACAACAATGTGTGTAGCAGTTCTATTGCTGATGGGCATTTGGGACGTTTTCAGTGTTGGGCTTTTGGGTACCATGCCACCATTTTCATTCTTGACTGTGTCGCCTGGTGAATATGGGCTCCTGTCTCTTAGTATGTGCTGCAGAGTGACATTTCCATAGAGGGTCTATACACATCTTCGACTCTTCTAGACAATTTCTTGCCCCAGCTCTCACTCCCACCATCAGTGTCTGAGACATGGGTGTGTACTGTACCTTATCCTGGGATTAATCTGTATCTCTCTGATGACTAATGAGGTCGAGCCCTGCTTCCTACCTTTATTGGCCATTTGGATTTCCTTTTGTGTGAAGTGCCTGTTCAAACTTTTCTCCCATTTCTCTACTGGCTGTACAGCATTTTAAAAAGTTATTTTGCAAAAAACAAAAAAATATATAAAAATAAAAACTTATTTTGTTTCCAAACTTTGAAACTTGAGAGACAGTATACTTTAACGCAGACATCTGGTTACAACAGAAAAAATAAACTCTCTTGCCATCCTAGGCTGGTGTCCCTGCATGGTAACGACTGGCTGGGGCCAAGCTGTAAAGAGACTCTTTAGTCACGGTCTAGGTCACCTGTGGTCCTCAGTGCCTGCTGCCAGGCTGGCTTCATACATTTTTGTGCTATGCAGTGCAGGCATTTGTATTTGGGACCTCTGATTTAATGAAGCAGGCTTTACCTGCTTTTCACCTAGCCTGCTGTGGGGGGTTAATTACAGGAATGTCCCAAATTTGTTCATGCCTCTTATATCTTCATCCTTTGGTAGAACCCTTCAGATGACTTACTTTGGCCAGTGGGACAGTGGCAGAAGTCTCTGATGCAAGCAGAGACTAGAAAAGCATTGAAGCATGGAGGCTTACCTTCTGCAGCTCTTGAAACCCTGTAACCCGGGCGAGTCTGCTGGAGGATGGCCAACTACATGGAGGGAAGCCCCGGTTATCCCAAAGATACCACCTGAGACCATTGTCAGCCAGCCAGCCCCAGCTGGTCCACTGGTTGACTGCACATGCATAGACAAGTTCAGCCAAGAGGAGCCAAATCTGGCCCAGACTAGAAGGAATTCCCAGCTAAGCCCAGCCCAAATTGCTGTCATGCAGAACTGTGAAATAATAGAAAGCTGGTTTTTAAAGTCACCAAATTTGGAGGTGGTTTTGTTACACAGCAAAAGCCAATTAATAGACCTGCTAACGAAGTCGTCCACAAACCCAGGAAAGTCAAAGAGAGATGCAGGTAAGTATTTGGCAGTGGCTTCCAGATCCACATCTTCACATGGAAAAACAGGCTAGTACAGGGTCCCCTTCAAATGGCGGGGGTCTTTACTTGCCTGTCCCCACCGTCCCAACCCCAATTCCTAGCCCCCCTCTTCCCCTCTAAGCCCTTGAGTGCCTGGTGTATGGTGACCTCACCATCTTACAAAGAGCCCAAGCAAAAGCCCAGTGTGATTGGTTCATATTTTCTCACCTTAATTAAAAGTCCAAATGGGACTATTGGCAGCTTAGGCCCTCATTTGAAAATTGAGCCGTATTCCCATTACTAGGAACATCTAATTAAAACATCTGTTAAAAGTCCATAACATTAAGTTAATGGGGAAAGCCAGGAGGAATTCAATTAGATTTTATTTCTGTAAAATTAATATTAGTAACTTTTAAAAAAATGTCCCCAATGCTGACTGTTATTCATAAAAGGCTTTCTGAGCCTCAGGATGGAAGTCTTGGAGATCAGGTTGAACTCAAGTGGGATTCTAGCAGAAGACAGAGAGCCGATGTGGTAAGTCCTGGACAGAGAAGACGGAATTCTTGGCTTTGCACCCAAAGCTTCCCATAACCCTAACCCAGGAGGCGCTGGGCTGGGAATGTGGAGACCTGGGTTCTGGCCAGGGGACTTCCGCCAAGCCACTCTTTGGATTCAGCTTGCCCTTCTGTGGAACAGGGCTACCAACTGCAGTTCTGACTTGCTATATCACAGGTGTGTCTTGAGGCCATAAGATAATGAGGATGATAGACCTTTGAAGAGATAAACTTGGCCCAGAGGGAGGGAGGAGGAAGAGGAATGGGCTTGCAGCCACAGGCAACATGTAGTCTACCTTGGGAGACACTCTTCCAGAAGGTAGTGGGCGCCCAATTAATGGCAGCCATTGTCTTTATCTCATCAACAGGTTAGATTTTGCAAAGACAATAGGTAATCACTTATTTTTTGGCAAAATAAAAAGCTGCCTGCTCACTTAAAATGGGAAAGATGGAAATAAAAAGGAAAATCATTCTAAATTCCACTGCTAAGACATAACCATGATTCACATGAGTGCCCGTTACTCCCGCTGTTGTGTTCACATATCCGCTCACGGAATGTTAAGTAGATCGACAGAAAGATGGACAAATGGATCGAAATGGAAACAAGTTATTGAAATGGGCTCCTAGAGTAAGTACGTTAAAGAAACTGTATACATTACTTTAAAGAAAAGCGATGGAATATGTTTAACTTGAATTCAGTGGAAGAGAAATAAAATTGTGAAAATATTGTTGAATATCTCATTTCAAGAGATACTCTTTCCTAAAAGAATCAAGGTTTAAGAAAAAAAGGCTGTAAAAACATGAAAAGGCTAGTCCAGGGCTATGGTCTGAATATGTCCCCCAAAATTCACATGTTGAGACCTAACTCGCATGGTGATGGTATTAGGGGCTGGGGCTTTAAGGACGTGATGAGGTCATGAGGGCAGAACTCTCAGGAATGGGATTAGTGCCCTTATAAAAAAGAACCTGGAAAGCCTCCCTCTGCCGCGTGAGGACACAGTGAGAAGTCGGCGTCTGGAACCCAGAACAGGCTCCTCACTAGAACTTGATCAGTATGGCTCCTTGATCTTGGGCTTCCAGCCTCCAGAACTTCGAGAATAAATTTCTGTTGCTTATAAACCACCCACTCAATGGCATTTCATTATAGCAGCCCAAAGGGGTCAAGCCATCTACCTCAGAAGGGAAGCTTTTGGCTCCAAGTAATGAAAAAGTAGCCCACAGTCGCCTAAACAGTAAGGGAATTTATGCATTTACAGAAATCTCGTGTTTGGGAGCTTCTGATCACTGGATCAGGGAGTTCAGTGATTTCAAGGATTAGATTCCTTCTCCTCTTCTCTCTGCGACCCCAGAGCTGGCTCTTGCCCCAGGGATGGTCTCCTCATGGCTTGTTGCTAAGATAATATAGAACGATGACCCACCTACCTCCCTTGCTTTAATTGGATCCTTACAACCACTCAAAAAGAAGATACTATTAGTATTTCTCTTTTGTAAATGAGAAAAGTGAGGCTCAGAGAAGTTATGTGTGTGGCTTGCTCAAAGTCACACAACCAGCAAGTGGCAGAGCCAGAATTCCAAAGAAGCCGCCTGGGACAGATTATATCATGGGCCCTGACGGGTCCCCCTCGGTCACTTGACGTTGCAGTGCCTCTCAGTGAAAGGGTGTGGTATAGTTCCCGCATCCTTGCCTTTGGGTGCAATCGTGTGACTTCCTTTGGCCAAGATCATGAGACAGAAGCTGACAGTGTGCCAGTTTCGAGTCTCACCCCTTAAGAGGTTTTTCTTTACTTGTGAGAACATTCTCTGGCTAGCTCACTGGAACAAGCAGGATAACAAGATAAGTGGAACAGACTTTGCACGGATCTCCGGGTAAAGCAGAGCTACCCCAGCTCCACAGCCTAGATTGGCTAATTCATAGAGGAACCACGAATACATCAGCAAGCCCAGCTGAAGGTCAGAGAAGCTGTTTCAGCCCACCCGCAGAAGCATTAGCTAAACAAATTCTTATTGTTATAAGCCGCTGAGGGTTTGTCCCCCGCCCCCCCGTTTTATTTTCTTTTTGCTTTTGTTACACGGCATTATTGTGACAATAGCTAACTGATACAGCCTGACTCCAGAGCCTGTGTGCTCTTTGCTGTCACTTCATACTGCCCTTGTCTGGCTTACACTTCCCCTCCACTAGACGGAGGCTATTGTCCCTGAGTGACGAGAGGGCTGGAGGTGGAGAGAGATGTCTCAGAGCCAGGCAGCAAGCCTCGGAAGGACTATGGGGCTGGCAATGGGCTGCATCTCTCAGGCTCGTGGATGAGTAACCAGCCAGTGCCGAGCCTCTCCACTATGCGTTGCTATCGAACCACAAGACCTGCAGAACGCACAGGGCATCATTGTCAGCAAGGCGTACCCCTGGCTTCCTCTGGATGCTTTTTTCTTTATCTTCCTCTCTCAAGGCTTGGCTGCTTATACCTCTGGAAACCAAGATAGGGCAGGGGGGCAGGTAGGTTCCAGCTGGCCCTTCACCAGGCCTGCGTCAGGACAACAGCTCGGGCAGAGACTCTGGGTTTTGGGGGGTGGGTTGGCAGCTTCAGGACTTACCATGTTGCCCTCAAATTCCATGGTCCAGCCACCCCTGAATCGTGGTTTGCAAACATCTCCTATTCTTTCTCATCTCCAAGGCGCTTTATAGAAGCTATCCTTTCTCTTGGAGCAGTGGGTCACCTGATGTCTTAGGGTAAGTTCCCCAGAAACAGATTGACGTGGGGATTCTTATCCTGGCAGTTTTTTGAGGAGCTGTTCCAGGAAAAACCTATAAAGGAGTGGGGGAAGGAGGAGAGGACAGGGGAAGAAGCTGAGCAAAGGCATGGGTCCCACAAGAGTCCATCCTCAGCCTGATGCTGTGAGGAGCTCTGGGGAGTAGATGGACCCAGAGTTGTCCCACCTGAAGGCAAGGGGACTGGGTTTGTGACCTTACATCACTCATTGACTGAAGTCTCCTTCCTCACTGGTGTGATGAGGGGAACATGGAATCTCTTAGGGAACTCCTAGTGAAGTGGCTCACCTGGTCGAAGATTCTCGAAGATCCTCTGGAGAGAGGCAATAGTGGACCACTTGACCCCTATGTACAGTGGCCAGAGTGGATACCCCTATGCCGACTGCTCTGGCTGACCCCTCCTTATCCTTCAGGCTTCCACATGAATGCCACCTCCTCTGGGAAGCTGTGCCTGTGCTCTCTCTCTTTGGCTCCGTTGCTTGGTTCTTATCTATGCTCTCGTAGCTTTGCCCCCCATCAGATGGTGAACACTTAATCAATGCCCGTGTCCACTTCAGTGTCCATTCCATGAAGGCAGATACCACGCCTGCCTTGCTCATCATTCAATCATTAGCATAGTAGTTGCTCAATAAATGCTTCTGGAAGGAAGGGAAGGAGGGAGAAAGAAGGGATAGTAGAAATAGAAAGAGATGGGTCATTGCCAAGTACTCTTAAAATGGATCCTTCAAACCCTAAGTTTGGGAGAGCAGAGTCATCTCCAGACCATACTTTGAGATGTCTGTAAAACATGAACTGAGCCGGAGGACCCACCCCTTGCCTGAGGCTCTAAGAGTCGCTAGTGTCATGTGTTGGCTGGAACTGCGATGTTAGCCCAGAGGAAGTGCAGACCCCCTCATTCAGGAGGGCCTCCTGCTTCTCCTACGGCAGTCCTGGCTACCCCGCCCCACCTGCTGGGCTGCTTACAGAGCTGGGAATGCAAATCTCATCCTTCCCTTCCATCTTCTTCTTTGACCCCACAGATGCAGTTGAGAGCCATACAGCCCGCACAGACCTTCGAGTCTAGCTCCCTTCCTGAACAAATGGGCCACTGAAGCACAGCCAGCATTTGATTCCAAGTCACCCAGCAAGTCAGAGGCATCCCTGGCTCTAGAATCCAGCACTCCCGGGGCCCACGAGTGTGCTGCCCCCTCTGTCCCCTTTGTCCCGCAGCCCCTGCACACTCTCAGGCTTAACTCTGAGATCAGTGCAGACGCATGTGATTTTGGGGCCGAATCCTGGGGCAGGGGAATCTTCCACAACAATGTCATGGGAGGCACAAGCAGAAGGGTGTGCCTGGCCTTTCCCACTGAGACACGGGGGGCCTCCTCTGCTCAAGGTGCCGCAGTTTGGTCACCATGTCCCAGCCATAGAGCCATCTATAGACATAGGATGGGTCCTTGAGGTCCCAGGGTTCGTTCAACTCTTTCCTGGGACAGAAGATAAACTGAGGCACAGAGAAGGCAGGGACAGAACCCAAAGACACACAGTGCCCTTTCAATGCAGAACCAGGGCTACAACCCAGCTCATCTTGCCTCTTCGTCTATGGTTCTGTGGCTAGACGCTACCCATTGCCTACTCAACACCTCCCCTTGTGCTAATCCTTCCAGCCAATGAGAGGTCACACGGCAATGTCCAGGATGTGGCTCACCATATCAAATACAAAGGCAGAGCCTCATTAGAAGAAAATCTTTGCCTTGACCCCCTTGCCTCTGCCTGTGATGCACATGTGAGGTCTAGAGAGCCACCAGCCATTTTGGGATCAGGGAGCAAATGCATGAGGTCCAAAGTCAACATCCCAAGGATGTTGGAACTGAAAGATGAAACAAACCTCAAACCTTGATCACATCATTGAGCCACTGAACCGATGCCCCACACTGCCACGCTCCGGTCTCCCGATGGCTTGCCATGGGAGAAAAAGAAACCCTTATTAATTTGGATCATAGTAGTAGACTTTTCTGCTCCTTGGAGCTGGCATTCCTAACTGACAGAGACATTTTCCACACTGTTTCGTAACTACCCTTGGAGGCAGCCGGGCCTTGTAGCAGCACGCCCATATCATGGATAGAGAAACTGGAGTGTGTCTGCCTGGTTTCGAGCTGTCTCTCCTCCAGTGCTTGCAAACTCCAGATTTGCAGAAAAGACACATGTCCTTTGGTCCTGGGCTTGCAGCACAAAGGGGGTGGAAATGTGTTCTCCAAACAAACACTGTCCCAGCACATCGTGTGGGTCCCGGGTTTGCAGGAATATCAAATAGCGCTGAATTAGGCCATGGTTTGGGAAGCCCTGGCTGCCGCCCCACTGCTTCTTCTGGAGCTTCGTCTTGGGAGAGCGGTGGTGGGGCCAGCACTGGAGCGGGAGCAAGCTGGTTGGGTCTCCATGACTCAATGAAAAATGACTCCATTTGGGAAAACAATTAAAAACCAAAAAACAAAAAAACACAAAAAACAAACAAAACAAAACAAAACCACCCCAGCCGTTGGAGACTTTGAGCTGAATGAGAGCGGCTTCAATCCATATGCAACAAGAGAGTGTGGGGACCAGACATATATTTCCGGCCAGCTGAGTTCTACAGGCTCTCATGGCCCCCGGAAGCCCGCTGTCCGAGCCAGAGCAGTTATCCGGGAGCACCCGAGCTCTGGGTCTCTGGAGAACAGGGGACCCAACTGCCCAGATCCCCTCAGAGGAGCCCACCACCCAGGAGCCCCAGCTCTGTGTAGATACGGTATGCCCCTTCTTCCCCTGGGCTCTCCTCGCCCTGCCGAAAGCCGGCTCCTTGGGGGAAGATGGGCTTCTGTCTTGCCTGGGGGAGCCACTCTTAGGAGCCAGGGGTCCCTCTGGAGGTGGTCTGAGCTTCCCATCCTGCGGGACTTGATCCCACACAAAAGCTCCATGTTAACTCTTCTCTCTTGTACCCAACAAACCCTAAAAGGGCAGTGGCTTGAACTTTCTCTTTCATTCACATTATTAGTCTAAGGCAGAAGTGCTTGGTCCGTGAGATGATTTACACTTGGTGATGCGGGACTTGAGAGATCTTCTTATATTTATACTTTACCCTCCCTCGGACCCCGCAGTTTCTGTATAAATCCATAGATCACACATGCACACACACAGGCAAGGCAGCCCTATTTCTTCGGGTTCTGGAAAATAGAAGTTAAATAACTTGCTCAAAGTCCACGGAGCCCAGCGGCCAGTTGGACATGTCCAGTTGCATGTTCTACTGGCACCTCAAAAAGAACTTCTCACCCACATCCCTTGCTCCTTCCACTTCGTTCAACACGAGGCTCCAAGCCCCGGGGATGCCCCAGGGTCATCTGGAGTTGGCTGTCTCCTCTCTCCCCAGACCTCATTACCTCTGAGCGTGATGTTCTGTTCCGCCTGCTTTGTTCGCCCCAACCACCCCCGTGCCTGCATTCACGGCTGTGTTCCACGCCTTCCCAGGGCTCATGGTTACATTATGAGTCCCCGAGGCCAGCACAGCGAGTCTCCATGGTGCCGAGCACAGGGCTTGACCCTTGAATATGGAACAACGCAGAAGGCATCAACAATGACACAGGGATCCAGAACGGTGACGCCAGCAAAAGCCTCCTCTCTCCACCCGAGAGCTCATACAGCAGTGTGTTCAAGACATCTGGGTTCCCAGGTTCAATTCCTGCCTCCACCAGTCACGGGCTGGGTGACCCTGGGCATGTCAGTTTGCCTGCTAAAGCCCCAGTTTGCTCATCTGTAAACCGGGGATGATAAAGTCCCTACCTCCTAGGGCTGGTGAGGCGAACAAGCCAGACAGCGATATGCAGCATTGCCAGGGCGTCCGGTACGCTTGACAAACAGAGCGACTGGTACCTGTATGTTCCAAATGGTTCCCAATGTCTTCCGTTCCCCCTCTGGAACCTGCTCTGTGGCTTGAGAGATGGCGATCCGGGGACAGCAGCAAGATCTTCCTTGCCTTCCTGCTTCTGGTTGGGTTTGGCCAATGGAAGACCCCAGCAGCACCGAGGGGGGTGAGAGGAGAGCATGTTGGGATATTTACTCCTCTAGCTTCTCTCCTGCCTCATCAGGTCACCATGGGCGGGCAGTATACCCTACTGAAGGAGACCCTCTTTTTTTTTTTTTTCAATTTTTAGTTTTAATTTTAAGGGTTTTTTTTCCCCTCTATTTTTTCGTTGAACTATACTTGACACACAATGTTACATTAGTTTCAGGTGTACAACATAGCGATTCGACTTCTCTATTATGCTATGCTCACCCCAAGTGTAGCCACCGGCTGTCACCATGCAACGCAATTACAGTGTCACTGCCTGTGTTCCCAGTGCTGTGCCTTTCATTCCCGTGACTTGTTCATCCATGACTGGAAGCCTGTACCCCCTACTCCCCTTCACCCATTCTGCCCATCCCCCCACCCCTGGCCTTCTGGCAACCGTCAGCTTGTTCTCTGTGATCCGTGGGTCTGTTTCTGCGCTCGTCAGTTTGTTCAGGCAGCCCTCTTTACACAGCCGTGCTTCTGCATTCTGCAAGTTACTCCTTTGCTTATATCTTCACAGATACGACCTAGTGTGCTGTCCCATCCCTTGCGTCCCTAAATCTGCCCACTCCTTCGTCAATAGGCCTTCATTAACCTCCCTTTCTGTTACCCTCTTTGACTTGGCATTGTTTCTTTCCTTTGGAAGCCTTGACCAATTCGTGGTGGTTAAGGAAGTGTTATGTATCGTTATATATTTGTCAAAGACTTTTCCTCATCCACTATCACAATATATTTTCTCTGAGGTGTGGCAAACCAACCTCCCCACCCCCAACTTGGCAGAAGAACAGTCAAAAGCCCAGAGAGGGAAAGCGCTTTGCCCAAGGTCACGCAGCGGAGGAGAAGGGAGCCACGTGGGCGGACACAGAATCCATTATCAATTCCTCCGCTGTTTTTTTTTCCGGACTGAGCAGCACTGTGGGGTCACAGGCCCGCTTCCTTCCGGGCCAGCAGAGGAAACTTTCTGACACAAATGATCAGAGGAGCTGGGTTGTGGGAGAGGCTTCAGGAAAGAGCCAAGAAACAGCAAAAGATTCAGAGCTAGAGACCGAGTTCTTAATAATAAATAAACGCCAAGATCAGGTCCTTCGCATGGAAACCTTGGGATGCCTCCAGCCAGCATGGGGTACCCAGGAAGCCACCCGCCCTCGGCCCACAGGATTCTCTGGTTATCCTCCAAATGGTCGGTGGGACAGGCTCTTGGGGGACCATCCTCAAACCCCAGAGGGGAGGAGAAGTGAATATTTGGGGATGATCCTTTTTTTCATACAAATAAAGAGGCCCTTAGAAGTCATATCGAGTGTCTGAATTTCCTGACCGTAGATTAATCCGCTTTCATGTGAATTATGCAATATTGTCGTGGGGGAAAGGAGCAGCTGGATGTTGGATGGGCACGCCGGAATCAAAGAGGACCCATGCTGTGCTGTTGTCTCCGCAAAGAAGCTCACAGAGGCCGGGCTGCTCTGGGGCGCCTCGTCTTCCTCAGGCCCGTGCGGCCAACGTGTGCCCGGAGGGAGCCCAGGAGGTCAGGGCCAATGGCAGGGACTGCGGTGAGCTAGGGAATCAGTCAATGCCCCATCAGAACGAGCCACCTCCGAACTCAGGCGATGGTTGCCAGGAGGACTCGATGCCCCAGCAAGACGAGAGACCGTCTGATTTTTCAAGAGAAGCCAGAAACCCAGGTTGTTATGGGAAGTCTTCCAATCTTTAAAAATTGGCGACAAATTCAGGTTTCTAAAAGACACGACATGGGCCAAGAAAAAGCCTCACCAGATTCAGGATGTCGGAGGGGTGTCTGCTTCAAGGCTGGGAGAGTAGTGTCTTTTTTACTCTGGCTGAAATTAGGCACAGACCTTGGTCCCTGTCCTTTCTCATCTGTGCTGACCCTCCTCGGATGCCTCTCGCTACCGCATTCAGTTTTCAAGTAGGCTAGAATGAGCACCAGGCTGGACGTCTGTCCCGGACTCAGTGTGTCTCCCCCAAATGCATAGGCTGAATCCCTACTCCCCACGTGGGCTTGTATTTGGAGATGGAGCTGCTATGGAAGTAATTAAGTTCAAATGAGGTCCTACGGGTGGGGCCCTGACCTATAGGATTAGCGTCACTCGCTGTCACTCTGCACACCACACCCAGAGGCAGGGCCACGGGAGGCCGCAGAGAGAAGACAGCATCCTAAGCCAGGAAGAGAGCCCTCGCCAGAAACAACCATGCAGGACCCTGGTCTGGGCCTTCCAGTCCGCAGAGCCGTGAGAAATCGATTTCTGTTGTTTGAGCCCCGGACTGGCCTGTCCTATCTTGCTCAGCAGCCCAGGCAGACTGACGCAGGGACCCAGGACTTGGTTCCATTTGCTCATGTCTTGGGGACCAAGGTTTCCAATCCACCGAATGGGCATCGTATCCACCTCTTGGGGCTTCCTGGTGGGATCAGTGGTGGCCAGGAAAGATGCTGGTGATTAGACAGGGCGTGCTGACAACCCCCAAGGACCCCAGCGTTCTCAAAAATACATAGCAGGTATGACTCTCGGTCTCCATATTCAGGTGTGTCAAGAGGGCGATCTTAGTTTTCCAGAACAATTGAGCCTCCGTTCTTTTGGGTGGAGGCCATACACTCCGGCGGCTTGTCTCACTCAGGGTTCAGCCAGGAGCTGCTCAGCGTATGTCCGGTAGGGAGGATTTCATTTCAGGAAATGGGGAAATTGTGCAATTCTTGAAAGGTGGCAGGGAGGAGGGGTTGGGAAGGGAGTGGCGGAAGCAGGCGTTGGGAAGGCTGCGGCGACTTTCAGGACCTCTGAAAGTTCGGGAATGGTGAGGAAGCTGCTGCCAGCGAACTCAGCTGCTTGTGGGCCCTGCCTGTGTGCTTTCCTGGAGGAAGCCTGGAAACCATGAGAAGCCAGTCACTGCTGGTTCACAACTGGGAAACCCTTCCCTCCCCTTGCACCTCTTACTCAGTAATGACTATACCTGAGACCCGAAGCTTTATTTTTTATTTTATTTTTATTTTATTTTGAGAGAGAGAGAGAAAGGGAGAGAGAGTGCATGAGTCAGGGGTGGAGAGAGGCAGGGGGATTGGGAGAGACAGAATCCAAAGCAGGCTCCACGCTCAGCATGGCACCCGACTCGGGGCTCGATCTCACGACGCTGAGGTCACAACCTGAGCTGAAATCAAGAGTCGAGGCTTACCTGACTGAGCCAGCCAGGCGCCCCTCCTTTCTCTTCTTTATCCCCTCTGTCTGTGAGTCCGTATCTGTAGTGGAAACCACACAAGCCTATGGGTTCAGCCAGCCCGGGGTTTGAATCGTGGCTCTGAGTTTGGACCTCACTGATCTCACCTTGCTTCCTCTACCTACACTGGGGATCGCAGAGCACAGTCAGAGGATGATGACATGCTGGATGAAATGCTACCACTTCTCACTGGCATCCTCCCATGTTGGGTCCTCTTGTGTGCTCAGAGTGTGAGGGGACACTGTGGAAATGTGGCAAATACGAGCAGGCTGTCCCTTCTAAGGAGCATCACCCCCCAGCTCTTTGCCATCATCCAAAGGCCTCTTGGCTTGAGCGAGGCCGGAAAGCTGGTGAGTGGGAACTTGGACAATCTGCTTGCCCGGTAGCATCTCGAACACTTCGTGGGGGCGTGTAGTGCTCTTAGCCACACAAATCCCGCAGCCTCGGGAATCTGCTCTGCTTCATCCGGCTCGCGGCCCGGGCTCCTGGCCTGAGCTGCCTTCTCTGGCTCTGCGTTTAAGCTCATTGCTATCGGATGCTCAGGCTGGTGTCTATGTGATAACCCCAGAGCGCGACTGCTCGGGCGAGGGGCAGATGGGAAAATCCTCAACATGTGTCTGTTGTCGGGTGATGCCTAAGCCGCCCTCATTGCCACCAGGCCTTGTCACAGCAGAACCGTGCATGTCAGACTGAACTTGGAGCCCTAAGGTTATCACACACAGGGCCAGAGGATAGACGAAGAGCGTTTGCACCGTCACCTCCCATCACTTCTCCCGGAGGCACGGAGGTCTGCAAGGGCCAGAGACAGAACTTTCCAGCTCCTGCAGAGGCAAGAGGCCAGTCCTGGGAAAGCCAAGGCTCCGCCATGAACCCTTTGCAGAGAGGGTGATGGATTGAGACATATAATTAATATACGTCTATATATTTATATATAAAAACCCTTACAAATCACATCCCTTGAGCCAGGTCTTTAAATAATGGAAGATGGTAGATTACTGCTTTATTAGTCCTTTCCAAAAGCTTATAAAAATTATCTTTTGCCGCTGGGAAGACATTTTATCAGAATTTATGGCAACTCAGAGAGTCTTGAGATATCAGATTCAGAAACGAAGAAGCTTTCTACGACTCTTTCTGCTGCAGACAGACCCCAGTCTCTGCTCTCCTTGTAAATTAAAATCTCGAACATTATCTACTTTATGAAATAAGACACTTGGCTCTCCTCTCTTGAGTTGGCTCTTTAATTAATATAGACTCGAGGAGGCAAAAGCCATAAATGCCCGCGAGTGGCTCTGGAGTGTGGGTGTGGGGTGGCAGAGGGAGACGCATGGAACCTAGAGAGAAGCATACTCAGAACACACCCCCCAGGGGCAAGGCTCCGACTTGGGGGGCATGCATCGCACTAATGGCTTGAAGAGATTGTCTCTGGCAGTTCCCTGGCCACGGCCAGAGGTCTCCATTATTCATCAGCCCAGCTTCTCAGGGGTCCTGTATCTCCAGCATATTTCTTGTGAGGGAAACGCAGGCCCGCTAAGCAGGGCGGCGTGTGCAGGGCCCAGAGCCGAGGCTCAGACCTTCGTAACTGGTCCACCAGGAGGTGAGTGTGGAAACCCAGAGGGGCGCTTCACTTCCAGAACAACGGGACCCCGCCACGGTGTCGGGGTGCTCAAGCCATGGAATTGTCTGCTCTGGTAGGATTCTGGCACATTGCGATGTCTGCCGTTTTGTTTTCTTAGTCATCCTTTTTTACTGTGGTGTGCAGACGTGCGCCACAATTCATTTCTGTAGTCGCCAGATGATTTTCTATCCGATTTTATTTAGATTTTTTTTCTCTTTTTAAAAAGATTTTATTGATTTTGGGGGGGGGGAGGAGCAGAGGGAGAGAACGTCTTAAGCAGGCTGAGCACAGAGCATGACATGGGGCTCGATCTCAGGACCCTGAGATCATGACCTGAGCAGAAATCAAGAGTCTGACACTTCACTGACTGAGCCACCCAGGCGCCCTAATTTTTTTTTTCTAGATTATCCTCCAAGCAATTTTATGTTTACTGGGTTCCTTTCTAGAGTATTTCAGACAGGGCTCTTGTTGTTTTCTAGATTCATTTCTGGATTAGGCAACTTCTGTAGTTACTCCCTTTTATCGTCTCTTGCAGAAGTCCGCCACGGGTCAGCGATTAGAAACAAAGCTGGTCTCTAGTCACAGATCATTTGAGAATTAAGGGATCCTGGCTGGCCTCGGCGGGGACCCAGGGAGTGTCAGTGAGACCCTGGGCAGGAGCCAGTGGGTGTTGGTGACCTGGGGCTGGGCAGAAGGCGGCTATGCCCCTCGGTCCAGGACCAGCTTCGATCTCGCAGAGAACGCAACCCAGGTGGGCTCTGTCCCTCACCCTCTCTCTGCACACCCAAGTTTTTCTTTGGCTCCTTCCCTCTTGCCCTGAGCATGCAGGACCTTCACCCTGTCCCATGGGCGACTTCACAGCCCCACCGTCCCTGCTCCCCGCTCCCAATAATAACGAACTAGAGACACGGGAAGTTGCTTTGGCAAATAAGAGCAATCCCTCTTAATTGTAGGAGGCTTCTTGGGCAGAGACGCTGACAGCTCACCCAATAGTCACGTGCTCCCCTCCACTCCCCAGCCTCTTTGCCATGGGGCAGGGCCACGTCCTCAGTCTGACCAACGGGCTGCATGTGGAAGTGACGAAGGTCATTTCAGGTTCAAAGCATCTAAAGGTTGGTGTGGACTCTCCAGGCCTTACACGACTGGGGCGGTGACTCGGGAAGCCATGATTTGAGATCGTGAGGCCAGAAGATGGAACTCAGCAGGAGAGAGGAATAATCCCGTGTTAAGCCACTGAAATTTCAGGGTTTGTTACTAGGGCACAGCCTAACCTAATCTGACCCCTACAACTTCAAGCTTCTAAAGCAGTTTTCCCCACCACTGTTTAATCAGATATTCGTAAGAGCTCCAGTAGAGAGGTCCTATGAAGACAACGGATGCCCGCGGGTTATCTGAGCCTCGGAAAGGGGAAAAGATTTGCTTGATGACTCAGTTTGTAAATGTCAGATACAGGAGTCTACACCCAGGTTCAACACTGTCCCAACCTACTCGCTCTGACCTTGGGTCTTCTTTCTACAGGTATTTCTGTTTTAAAGCAGGTGGCTTGCAGAAAGACAACCCACGAGAACCAGTGTGGAAATGTGAAATCCCCCCCTCCCCCGCCCCAACTTAGCCAAGGAGAGAAAAGCCCCAGGGGTAGACTTGTTGTCGGGGTAGCAGGAAGGTAGAGGTGAGATTTAGGAGGTCTGTATGACATGGACATAATGCTCCCTCCTGGGCCACACCAGGAAGATCGTCCATCTGGTCCACATTTGTTGAACAATCCGTGGTGCCCAGGTCACAGCAGTGAGAACTCAGATATTGCTTCTAGAGAGCCGGCTGAGGTGGGGGGAGCTGATCCATCAGACAAGAGGTGTGGAGGATACACAGGCAAACTGCATCTGACCTTGGCCAGCACTGCCCGGCGTCCGGTCCCACCTCCTTCCCCAAAAAGGGTATCGGGCAGCCTTCCAGGATGGGTTTTTATTCCTTTTAATAGAGAAATAGGAAATGAGCCTTAAGAGAAGGTGAGGAATTATTGCTATGTTTAATTGCTCTAAAAATATCTCACCAGGGTTGGCTGTGAGTTCACTCCTAGGTGCTGATCCACGGTTCCAGGGAGATGTAGCCGGAGGCCGGGTGGAGCGCCGGAAACTGAAACGGCCAATCACGCCGAGAACTCTGAAAAGCAGGGGCTTGCACCAGGCCAGCCCAGTCGGAGCAGGGCCCGGTCCCCTGGCTTGGCTCAGCCCTGGGCACGGCAAGGTTACTGGGACAGGACGCGTTCCACCTGCTCTGGAAGAGTCTGCGGGGGTCCCAGCCCTGTCTCTGCCTTAGTTCACAGTGAGACCCTGGGCAGGGCTCTCCCACCTTCGCTGTAGACCCCCGTGCCCCTCTCTGTAAGAAGGGGTTGTGTTCTACGGTCCCTTCTGTAGTGGACACCACTGGTGGCTTTCCCAGCACGATGACAGCACGGATAGCATTCAGGATCCCTCCCTCCCATTCTCTGGTCCAGGACAGGACTCTGGCTTCTTGGAGCCGGTCAGCACGCGGCATTCTGCAGGGTCCTTGCTGCTCTAGAAGTGAGCATATGTCCTGTCTGCTCTAAAACCCATCTCTACCTTTGTGCCAAAGTCACGCTTCCCACCACCTGCTCCCAGCCAATGACCGTGCATGGTCGGGGCAAAACGACTCAGGTGCGATCCTCTAAGCTCTCCCCGATGACCTTGTCAAACCATGGGCACATTGCACGGCAGCGCTGGATGTTTCCCCAATGTTCCTTTTCTCTCTCATTCCCTTGGGCATCTGCTGCTCGGAGACTGACTCCTGTAGTACCAGGAGCAGCCTGAGCAAACATGTGGGGAGATGTGGATTTAGGACTGGCTTGCCCAGCACCTAGTGGAAGCGGATGCTGTCCCAGTTCGTGGGTGGAACCCGATAATCCCTGATACAAACTGGTGGTGGCTCGGTGGGTCAGGATTTCCCCAGGGATGGCCTGGGGAAACGTGCTGGTGGAGGGGAAGCTGTGGCAAGTACAATGGTGCAGCCATTGGAAAAATGTGAGCTGAGCAATGCCCACAAAGACAGCGGAGTCAGCCAGTTCACACTAAGTTGTGTTGACCCGAGCAGCCTGTAGATGGATAATCAGAGACTGAGGGCTACTTGCCGGCGGTTAACAGCAAGTGTGAGGACCAGAGGGCCTTGGGGGCAGCTCACAAAGAGTCCCTTATCACCTGCCCTGGAAAGGGCAGACACAGCTGAGCGAAAGGCAAAGGGCTCAGTTGTGACAACTCCAGAGATGTCTGAATGCAACCCTAGGGCAGTTCCATTATTCAAAGGCCAGGGCCCTGGTTGGGAAAACCCAGGATCCTGAAAGGTGGAATGGGGACATCTGGATGGATGGATTCCTTGGGCCGTCGGGGCTTATAGGGGCAGTTTGCCCTTCCCGTAAGAGCTGGTGCTTTCTCTGTGCTGGGCGATACCACAACAGCCTCTCCCTCACTAGGCAACGAATGATTTTATTGGAAGCTGATAAGTAGGCTGAAGGCTCACGTTGCCTCTGAGGCTGAGATGGAAGCGAGGGGCTCGGCAGCTTGGTTATTAGAAAACGCCGAGTCTGACTCCCAGCAAAGTGGCAATGCCCGAGGTGCCCTGGCAGGTGGCAGATGGAGGAATGGAAATTGATCTATGGAGGCCAGAAGACCAGCCTGAGGATTCTGTTTCACGAGGGGGTCCGATGGGCACGCCATCCCCCAAGGCCGTCAGAGATGCACTGGACAGCGTGAAGCAGCCTGTTGAGAAGCTCGGTGGCAGCTCTCCCCTGCAGCCCTGTGATCACAGGGACCTTAAGTGTCCGAGGGCTGCAGCTGTTGCTTTCAGAAATCCGCCCCTACCGTGGCAGAGACCACGCCTCTCTTGTCTCTACCTTTGCATTGAGACCACGCCTCCCTTCTCGCCTTTGCATTGAAACCACGCCTCCCTCCTCTACCTTTGCACTGAGACCACGCCTCCCTCAGGCTACTTCTCGCCAATGAATTTGTGTGGCAGGGACACCAAGGTAGGCTGCATCCAGGGGAACTTACGGACCTTGGCCTTAGGACTCCCCCACAGCCTGGTTGACCCCAGGCACTCCAGGGCATTTCTACCCAAACTTGCATCAGACTTGCCCAGTTGTGTCTCCAGCTTCTCTCCAAGGCAGTTCCCTGATAACATCCTTGCACATTTGCTTCTTGGAATAACACACAGAGAAGGAAGCCATGCCAAGGAAGACAGCAGAGAGACACAG
Organism: Ursus maritimus; assembly: GCF_017311325.1. Taxonomy (NCBI): domain Eukaryota; kingdom Metazoa; phylum Chordata; class Mammalia; order Carnivora; family Ursidae; genus Ursus; species Ursus maritimus. Next base: position 12,697,878 of record NW_024424341.1, read on the forward strand.
AGGATGGGGTTCTCAAAAATGTCAGTGAGCATTAAATCCTCCGGTCCTGCCATCCCTCCCGTGAAATCCCCACTACAGTGCAATGCCAAGCTCCTCATGAGCCCGTTATGTCACCTCTCTCTGCTCAGAGCCTCTAAACCTGCCTGTTACAGCCCATACAACAGCCCACGATGATTTCCTGAGACGCCGAGGCTCACGCTGTATATTACTAGGTCTCAAACCCAGGTTTTTTGACTTTCACATGACGGCTATTTTCCCTAAAATGCAAGATTCCAGATACTGGAATTCCAGAAACAGTGATGGTTCCCCCCCCAGGCGAACAGTCTTTCTTCAGCAAATGATACACAATTCTATAAACAAATAGCCACTCACTAATAGATCCAGTGAGTCACTGAGGGCTGCTAAAATTTGGTCTTTACACACGAAAATTAGCACGTTAGAAGTTTCTCGAAGACTTGATTCAGCATTTGGCTAAGAAGTCGGGCGGCCATGCAGCACTTGGCAGCATCGCAAAATGCTACCACATGTTGCCACAGGCCGCGATGTCCTCCGCGAGAGGTCCGGGCACCATCGGGGCTGCCTCGGGCTGCTCCTGGTTTGTAGTCGCTGCTGTTCTCATGTTTTAATTATGAATCGCTGTTGGTTTGGTTCCCTCGTCATCAGCACAGCTTGTGGCGGGCTGTTGGTTAACCCCACAGCATGTAGGGATGCATATTTGCAGCAGCGGAGTGTGGGGCCTATCATTTTCCAATAACTACTAGACTCTGAAACATGTAGGTGTTGCAGTTTGGTTATGAATCACCCCCGTGCCCTTATTTCTGTAGGCGATGGGTGTGCGGACTCCCTCAAGTGCTCCCACGGGGCTCCTTGGTGTTATCACCACCCTCCCTTTCCCTCCCGTAGTGGAATAGGATGAGATAGATGGCCTGGGGGCTTTGGTCTGGCCGAAGTGGGCTGTGGGTGCAACTGTCAGGGAGTCACTGTTCTAGAAGATTCTAGAACTGAGATGCTGGCTTGTGGAGGAAGGGGAAAGGGAGAAGGGAAAAGTGGAAGGAACAAGGCTCTTGATCTCCACCTCCCTGCCAATGAGACTCTGCATGGTACCTTGCCATTGAGCTCTTAGTCCTGCGGGGGCTGGGTAGGGCGGGATGGGGCGCGGGGCTGACATTCAACAGGAAGCAGTGACGGTTTTATCACTAGTACCTGCTGGGAGGTGACGCTGACCCGATTCTGTTTCATTGCTGTGTCATCATAGAGTTAGGGTTTTCTGGAGGCAAGCAACAAACAAGAGGGAGACGGAGTAGTTACAGAACAGACAAGAGAGTAGAGAGTGAGTTTTGGAGTTAGGATGGGGCCCAGGGCAGAAAGAAGAATTCCAGGTACTGTTACTGAAATGATGATGATCAAAATAGGCGGTCTTCACAGATGTGTTCTAAACATTTGATATATTTTTTTTACTGAAGTCTGACAGCAATCCTATGAGGTAGGAACCATCATTATGCCCATTTTGCAGATGAGCAAACCGAGGCACGGGGAAATAACTTGCCCCAGATGGTACAGTTAATAGATGGTGGAGCCAGTAGCCTGCCTTAGGATGTCTGTGCCCCAACATCACCACCACTCAAAGTCACTGTCAGCAAGGGTCCTTGGAACCCACTCTCTCCCGAAGCTCCTGGTAACCCACCCCCCTTCCTGAGGTCTGGAGTCATAAAAGTGTTTCTCTTACTAGACCCAGGTATCTCACTACGGCCTGTGGTTTCCTTCCATCCCACTCACATCTTCGGGTCCCTTTATTAACACCTCCTCAAATTATCTTAATTTGAATGCGCCATCTGTTACAGTATTACGAGCCGATTATGGAGAACCCTAAACACCTTCGATTAGAAACCACACCCTTAGTTCATGTTTCATTAAGTCAGAGGAAAAAAGTAACCAGTGGAACAACTCCACACTATTGATCGTAAGGCCAACGTCAGAGTGTGAAAATACGTGTCTTAAAACCAGAGAAATGGAGAACGACTCCCACTTCGCGGATGACGGGGGTGGGGGTGGGGCGTAAACAGAGACGATAAATAACTCGCCTGAGTAACCCAGCCATGATGGGTTACCTTGATGGCCGAGCCAAGGTTTAAACCAGACAGCTTTGTTCTAGATCCTGCACGGAACTGCCCCCACGCTGCTCTGGGTGTGTGGAGCAGGGTTCCAGAAGCTGCTGTGGGGGCAAAGGGGCTTGCAGCTGAGGCCAGCAGGGACAGGGGAGGGCTGGCCTGAACAACACACCGAGGCCGAAGGGCTCGGGGAGCCAGGCCAGGGCTGCTGGGCAGCCCGGGGGGAGACAGGGACAGAAAGGGCAGCTCCCCCTAGCAGAGAAGCCAAACACTGTCCTGGACAGAGTGGAGGGCTGGGATGATGCCCCAGCCTTCCCGAAGAGGCCCTGCCCCCCCCAACCCATGCCTTCCAAATTCAACATGTCATCCGTCGACAAATATAGAGTAGGAGAAAGCTAAGTAAATGAGTGGCTGCTCGAAGCCGCAGGACAGCTAACCATAATGGGGGTTTTCGGTTTTCTGCTTGAGACACAAACAGCACATTCCTGAGCTGAAATAGGCGGGTGGAGAAACAGGGCATCATTGGACGGGAACACCCGGCAGGGATGAGCCAAACAAGACAGAAATAGGCCCCCCGCTACCACATGAAGGAGCTCATCAGTGCCCTGCCCTGCCCCGGGGCGGCTGTGTCACCTGGGGAGGCTCCGGCGTTGCCCCCAGAAGAAGGCACCCGTGTGCTCGGCCTGGGGCAGCTGGGGCAGCAGCCCCCTCTCCAGACGAGGGCACCAGGACGTTGAGAGGGGATGTGGCCCTGGTGGCTCTGCCCCCAGCACATACACACGTACACGCTGGTGCACTCACCAACACACACAGCACACATCCCCTCACAGACCCACACAGACGCCTAGCACGTACGGGCAGGTCCAGAGACACGGACACCAGCCCACGCACGCACTCAACACAGAGGCACACGCGGGCCGCGATGTCACGCACATGTCCACGCGCATGTGCACACACACGCACCCACACACACCTGCCACCGTGTGGGCACTCGGGGAGCCACGCGGCTGTGTCCACGGACCCTCACAGACACACAGACACAGGCGAGCCCGCAGCTGCATCCGCGAGCACTCACACGTGTGCCACACACACGCACAGGTACACACATGCAAACAACGTCCGCGTGTGCAAACGCGCACACACAAGCACACAGTCTCAGTCACACTGTCCCTGGCTCCGTGGACCTCCTCTTCCCCTGGGCACGATTGGCGCGGAGGTAGCCGGCCCAGGGCAGGTGTCCACTCATCTGAATGAGCACCCAAGGGTAGGTTCAGGGGGCTCTGGGACGCAGGGTCAGGGAGAAGCGACTGCGCAAGTCCAGAAGCTCTCTCGTTCCCTGTCCTGTACTCGCAGCTCCTAGCCAGGCCGACCTCACTGCGTTCTCTGGCTCATCTCCAGGAGGGAGGACACAGCAGACCCATCCAAGCCTTCCTGGGAAACTGGGACTGAGTGTGTCCACAGCTCGTCGGTACCCCATTTGCTGTGAACCTCCCGGTCACCGTGCGTCTCTGAGCTCTGTGGCGCCAGGGACCCCGGCAGCCGTGTGCACCCCTTCCTGCCCAGAGCCCACCCAGTGCCTGTGCTCGGTGCACCAACAAATGAATGAGCGAGGTAGAAGAGCCCGGGTTCCCACTAGCATTCCCACTAGCTAGGACAACTGAGGCCCTGAGAAGGGCAGAATTTGGCCGGCTATCCTCAGCACAGCCGGGCCTGCTTAGCCTGTGACCTCTCTGGCTCTGTCCCCCAGGGCTGCCTCCACCTGTGGAAGCCCTTGATGCCTTCCTCTTTCTCCTCCTTCTCACACTCAGGTCTGGGCAGTGAGACCTGGACAAGGCAGAGAGGCAGCAGGGTGTCCCAGGAGCCCCATCTGGGCTCTGCCCCGTCCCAGCCCCAAGGCCCAGAGAGGGTTGGCAGCTTCAGGACCAAAGCCCAGCTCCAGCACCAACTCTGCACACTGAAGGGCTGGCTGCCAGCTCTCGCTTCTTCGTCAGCTCCCCCGCTCCTCCCCCAGGGCTCCCCCAGACCTAGGAATGGACCACAGTGTTCTGGCCCCGAGATGCAGGCCAGGGAGGAAGAGGAACAGAAGGAGACAGCAGGGGTCAGTGTTTGTTCAGCGGAGGCCACGCAGGGGTGGCGGGAGGGGGAGGCCCGGTGTCTCCCAGACAGGGCACCCGGCAGACGTGCAGAACCAGGGTGTCAGACCCACGCGCCCGGCCCCTGGCCGCAGCTTGGAGCAGGGAGGGGCGGCGGCTAACTCTGCCCGGGAGCCCACACCGGCGGGGTGGGAAGGACCTTCCAACGGCCCCAGTTCGGGGCTTTTCCAGCTTTTGTTTTTAAACAACGGAAACTTTTCTTGGGATGATTTTTGTTTATTCTAAATTAAGGTGTAATTTACATTCAGTAAAATCTGCCCTTAGAGCGCGGTCCTGCTAGTTTAACAAACACAGTCGCGTCACTACCGAGGTGTAGAAGAGTTCCCTTGGCCCCACCAAAGCCCCCCGAGGCCCTCTGTAGTCGACACCGGCCCTCGCCCCTGGCAACGGCTGGGCTGCTTCCTTGCCGGAGAGTTTTGCCATTTTCAGCATATGATACGAAGGGGATCCTGCATGGTAGAGCCATTTCATCTAACAATGTAGGTAACAACGCGCTAGGATTTACCCCCGGCGCTGGGCACATCGCTTGTTCGTTCCTTTTCATTGCCGAGTACTATTCCAGTCCACGGATGAAGCCCACTATTTATCTACTCTCCACATGCAGGGCTTCTAGGCTGTTTCTACTTCCCGGCTGTTCCAAATAAAGCCTCTGTGAACATTTGTGTACAGATTTTTATGTAAATGTTTTTTTTTTTTCCTCCTTGGTAAATACCTACAGTGGGAATTGCTGTGTTATGTGGTACGTATATATTTAACTTTCCTTTTTTTTTTTTAAGATTTATTTATTTATTTGAGAGAGAGAGCGAGAGTATGTGAAGGGGAGGGGCAGAGGGAGATTCTCAAGCAGATTCCCCACTGAGCGTGGAGCCCCATGTGGGGCTTGATCCCACCACCCATGAGATCATGATCTGAGCTGAAACCAAGAGTCGGACGCTCAACGGACTGAGCCACCCAGGCGCCCCCATGTATCTAACTTTCTAAGAGACTGCAAAGTTTCCCACAGTGTTTGTAGCACTCTGCCTTCCCACCAGCAATGATGCGCAGCCCCCTCGTTCGGCAACGTCACCAGCAACTGGTATTGTTCTTTTTCCCCACGAGTCTAAGGGTTGTGTCAAGTGATGTCTTACTGGAAACCCCAACAGGAAAGTAGAGTTGCCCTGGGTGGAGCCAGGAGACAGAGTAGGGGGGCTCAGAGTGCTGCACAGTGATGCTCCCCCACTCAGGGTGGGGGCTCCCGAGTATCTCTTTGGAGCCAAGGCCAGAAAGAGAAGAGGGATGGTCCAAGGTGACATCGCTCAACAGGAGGGAACAGGGCTAGGACCAGACCTGTGATGCCAGGGACCTGTCCTTGGGAGCACCATGTTGCTGCTGGAGAGGGGGCAGCGGGACTCTCCAGCCTCCTCCGGGCCTCCTGGCTGGCTGGACTGGAGACTGAGTGGGCTGCAGAGATGCTGGCAGCTCCGGGGCTGTCCCCACTCTGGAGCATCCAGTAGGGCAACACGGTGTAGGGAAATGCCAGCGGGGGCAGGGGGCCTTGGCTCCTCCCGCATGGACCTCTCTATAGGGCTGCTTGCGTGTCCTTACAACATGGTGGCTGGCTTCCCGAGTGCTTCAAATACTCAAAGTGGAAGTGTGATGTCTTCCGACCTAGCCTCAGATGTCACAGACCATCGCTTCCACTGGATTCTATGGGTCACGCCAAGCAACCCTGACACAACGTAGGGGAGGCAGGCTACATAGAAGCGTGCATGATGAGAGGTGAAGAACTCTGGGAGCTCTCTTGGAGGTTATCTATCTACCAAGACAAACTAAATGATAATAGGTTGTGGTAAGTGATTTGAGTGAAACAGAGAATAATAGGGACAGGAAGGTGCATGTCTTAGTTCCGGTTTCCCCCAAAGCAGAGCCTGAGACAAGGATTTGGGTGCAGATAGATTATTGAGGAGCTGATTTCAGGAAGCAGTGAGGGAGAAAGAGACAGAGAAAGGAAAAAAGCAAATAAAGGTGTTTCTGTGAGCAGGTTACCTCTGTGGACCACTGGACCCAATCCCCCTGGGACCCCCTGAGATACTGAGCAAGACATATCTCAGAATTGTCCCTCTGAAGGCCTTGGAGTAGTGGCATTTATCTACCAATTTCCATGTGCCCCTCATCGACTGAATGGGCCATTAACTCCCCCGAACTGTCACGTCCACCCCCCGCCCCCCACTACAAAATACATAGGTTTGGCAAGCTGCCAAGGCTTTGGAAAAAGCCAGAGACAGAAACACTGTCTCAAATAAATCAATAAATCTTAAAAAATATATGTAAATTAATGTCATGTATATTATGTTATTGCATATATTAACTATATGAATAAATATATTTATATCTAAATTTATTACATAATATATAATAAGCCTATTATATAATAATTCTATAATATGTAGGTACACACATACACGCATGTATTGAATACTTACATACGGCACTTACGATGTGCCAGCCCCTTGCCTGAGAACGTTACAAATGTTAACTCATTAGTTCTCCTGGCAGCCCTTGTAGTAGGTTGAATGGCGGCCCCCAAAAGATATGCCCAAGTCCCAACCTCCAGAATCCGGGAAGGTGACCCTATTTGGAAAAAGGTCTTGGCAAATGTAATTAAGTCAAAGACTTTAAGATGAGATCATCCTGGATTATCTGAGTGGGCCCTTCATCCAACGACCAAGGTCCATACTGGGGACAGAGAGGAGGCGAAGGCCATAAGAAGACCAAAGCAGAGACCAGAATGGTCCAGCCACAAGCCGAGGAGCTTGGGAGCCACTCGAAGGTGAAAGAGGCAAGGAAGGATCCTCCCCCGGAGCCTTCAGAGGCAGCACGGTCCTGCCAGCACCTTGATTTCGAACTTCTGGCCTCCACAGCTGTGAGAGAATACTTTTCTGTTGTTTTAAACCACCCTGATAATGATCCTTTGCCATGACAGTCCTAGAAAGCTGGCACAGCTCTCTAAGTACTACTGTGGTACCCATTTTATAGATAAGGGAAATGAGGCACAGAGCGATTGAGTAACTTGCCCACGGCCATACAGCTAGTAAAAGAGAGAGCCCAGGTTCAAATCCTGAGGCAGTGCTCTTAACCATGATGCTCAGCAGGGAGAGGTTATGTGTCTTGGCCATCGTCCCTCTGCCGGCAAGTGGCAGATCCAGGATTTGAACCCAGGACGCTCTGACTGGGCTTGTAGCACCACTGAGCTTCCCAGTCCCTCCCCCAAAGGGCCCTCTTCGAGGCCCACGACCAAGCTGCCTCTCTCAGGAAGTGGTGCGGGGCCAAGGAGCAGGACGGTGTCCAAGCTCCCCTCCGAATAGGCACGTCCTCCTCGCGGCCGAGGCCCCAGGTTGTGCTACTGAAGACCATGATTTACTCAGTGCAATCCGACACCTCCTCGCTTTATCTTCCCACAATTAAGCAAAGCCTGGTGGTGACAGATGGTCCCCACGCCCATGGCATCACCGCTCCCAGGGACCCTGCTCTCCACTGCAGGCCTTCAAGCTAATTCATCGCTCTCTGGCTGCCCAGGTTGGAGTTGATTAATCAAGCTAGCTCGTGAGCCAATGACAAGGTCATCACTCAGTAGAGGGGGAGGATTGCCTGGAGTTTCTGAACTTCATATTTTATCAAAACAGCTGGCAGTGCTGGGCCACTGACCTCAGGAGAAGCATGGCTTCCAATCCGTCAATGCAGCCCACCTTCCTGAACAAGGGGCAGCCTCCACTCATGGGGGGCTTGGTGTTCAGTCTCATGGAGGGGCCATGGACACAGGGGTGGGAGGGTCCAGATTCCCTCCATAGGAGTTATTCCATAGCCCTCTTGCTTTCTTGTCTCTGAGAATACAGTTGAGCACAGCCCAGTGCCAGGGCAGGGGTAGGGGGTGGGGGGCTCCAGCCTCACACAGCTGTTTGGAGTGTGGCATTGACCATTCGAGCCTTGACTCCATGTTAAGTTTCTGGCACAGGGGATGTCATATGATGGGCGTGCAAAGCGGGACCTCCACCTCCCCCTACGGAAAGGCGTTGGGACAACCCAGTCTCCTTTGGGGTTCTTGAGGTCAAGGTTGCCTTCAGTGGGGGTGCGCAGGCTGGCCATCATGGCTTTGCCCTCCCTTCCAGCCCCTTGATCTTCTGGGTGCCAGGAGGGCAAAAGGTAGCCCCCTTACTATCAATTCATCCCTGTACAAAAATAGTAATCATATTTCTTGAGTGTGAAGCCCTTACCTTGCTGTGTAAGTTAAGCTTGGGCTCTGCTTCATAAAATAAAAACCTGAATGATGATGGCTTGAGCCAACAATGGTTCTCAAGGAGCGGAACCCATACCAGCACCATCAGCATCACCTGGGACCACATTTGGAACAAAATTCCGAGGCCTCCCAAATCAGAAACTCTTGGCGCCACAGCTCAGCTATCTTTGTTTTAACCAGCCCTCCAGGTAATTCTAATGCGTGCTAGACGTTTGAGAACAGCTGACTTCAAGAAACATAGAGATCAAGTCTCTATCCCTTAGAATAAATCCCAAAACAAGATAGTCTAGAGCCAGTGAGACATCTCCACCCTTTGGGTCCACCATCTTCAGTGCATGGATCTGTTCTCAAGATCACTCCATACTTCAAGATGGCGGCTGGAGCTCCAGGCATCGTGTTTGCCTTCCAGGCAAGAGGGAGAATGAAGCGGGGAGGAAAGAGCCATAGGCTTTGCTGAGGCAGACCCCTGTAATGCTCCTGGGAACTCCACCACCATGACCAGCATCTTCCACTTACATCTCATGGGTCAGCCCTAGCTGCAAGGGAGGCCAGGAAAAACGATCTTTTATCTGGGCACTTTGTTGGCCAGATAAAGAATGTTGAGTCTGTAGGTAACAAGAAAGGGGAAAATGGACATGGGGGGGGGGTATCTAGCAGACCCTCCCACACAAACAGCCTCTCAGCTAATCCTCCCTGCGACCCTCAGAAGGAAATGCGATGACTTTCCCCACCTTACAAATGAGGAAAACAACCTTCTGAGAGATCAAGGTCAAGTAGCTACAGGGAGCTAATTAGCCTGGGCTGAACAACTTCCTTCTCTTGCCCCTAACCCTCGGGGTACCTGGGGGCTGGGCTTATATAATGTGACCCTTCCCCAGACCTCCACGATTTACTCACCCGCCCTCCCAGTGCCAGAAGGTTCCCAGACCTGATTGGAGTGGGGGACAGAAAGAAGAGCCCAGGAAACCCCTTCTCATTCCAGAGGTAAATAGTAAAACTTAATTAGCAGGTCGCACATGCCAGACAACTAATCCACAGGCTTTCAGAAGCATCTGTTCCCATGCGCTCAGAGGGACTATTGCGAGCTCCCTTCTGCCCGGGCGCTGAAACTCACGTCTGTCCTTACCGCTGGGGCTCACTCAGCTGGGGAGGGTGGGGGGTGGGGCTTCCTTTTCCAGGCTGTGTCCATGCAGTGCTTTCTGGTGAATCCCTCTGACCCACGCCCTTTGAGGAGCCCAAGGTGTGGCCTCAAACAAGGTCACTGTCAGAGCACTAACCAGAGACGTGTCCCTCCTCTCCTACAGACTCACTGAACTATTCCTGCAGAATGCAGCTGACCGGGAGTAGGGAAAGAAAGCAGGCTTGGAAACAAAGGGAACAGGTCAGGGTCTCAGTTTAGGTGGGGGGTGGGGGGAGCCCCAAAGAAGTGAGCTGTGGTTTGGGGGGGCCAGCAAAGCCCTCTCCTCTGCCCTGAATGTTCTCCCCTTGCCTCTTGGCCTTCAACCAATTGCAGGCTTGGCAAATCACTCCTTGGACTTAAGCACTGGCCTGCCTTTTGGGTCAAGAATTGCCCCCTTCACGGGCACCTGGGTGGCTCAGTCGGTTAAACCTCAACTCTTGATTTCAGCTCAGGTCATGATGTCAGGGTTGTGAGATCAAGCCCCACATTGGGTTCCGTGCTGGGCGTGGAACCTGCTTGGGATTCTCTCTCTCCCTCTGCCCCTCCTCCTTGCTCATGCGCTCTCTCTGTCTCTCTAAAATAAAATAAAATTAAAAAAAAAAAAAAGAGTTCCCCCATTCTTACCTTGTCAGCGTTGCACATCCAGTCCCCATGTATACGCTGGGAGGGAGTTTGGGGTCTTTTTTCTGCACAAGAAGGCTTAAATCTCTTTTTTGGAAGAATACCCAGGATGAGAGACAGACACCTGAGATGGGAGAGATATAGGGACCTGGGGAACAAATACAAAAACACAGGTCAATTTTCCCTCTGTCCCTTACCAACGCTGAGCCATGCAAAACGTAGTGTGTCCGGGCCTCAGTTTCCACCTTTATGGAGATGCCCCAATCATTATCTGAACTGTCCTAAGCTTTGACTACTCACTTTTAAGTAGAGGCTGTGTATATATTTTTGTGTATATTTTTGTATATATTAAGTATATATTTTTATATACATTAAGTAGAGCCCATATATATATATATATTTTAATTTTCTGTATATTATGATGTTTTGACAACATTTAAAAAAAAGATTTTATTTGACAGAGGGAGAGCACAAGCAGGGGGAACAGGAGAGGGAGAAGCAGGCTCCCTGCTGAGCAAGGAGCCCAATGCAGGGCTCGATCCCAGGACCCCGGGATCATGACCTGAGCCGAAGGCAGACACTTCACCAACTGAGCCACCCAGGCGCCCCTGATGTTTTGACATCTTAAAAAACCTTTCTGGCTGGGAGAGATCGAGTCTCCCTGGGCCAGCCAATTCTTAGAGGTAGGGAAGGGCCCAGCTGGAGCGTGTCTTTGATATGCAAATCGCCAATCCAGAGGCAGACATGCACCTCCTCTTTCTGCCCTGTCCCCAGGAGGCAATATTCCTCTGCCTTGATCCGCCCGGGGCCAGCTGCCCGGCAACCAGAGACCACCCCTACAGCCCAAAGCCCACGGAAATGATTCAAACTAGCCGCTCGAGGCTGCTCACCTTGCCCTGCTTTGCATGTCCCTCCAGAAGCCCCCTACTGTCTTCTGCCTCCTGGCCACCCTGGTGTCCTTCCCATGTGGCCTTACGTGGTATGCCGCGCCTCCTGTCCGTAGGACCTGTGAGTCTATTCAACAATGTTCTTATGATTCATCACTATTTATTATCGAGCCTCTCCTGTGCCTCCTCTTGCAGTTATGTCCAACTGACCGTCTCACAAAGAGTACAGAGCAGCCTGCCCCGAAAGTAGAGGGGTTGGTGTCCCTAGCTGCATCCTCCCTGGGCCTTCAGCCTAGGCAGGTGGGGGGCACATGAGGGCTCAGAGGGGAAGTCATGAGGACAGCAGAACCTGGGATTGGGGCTCCCTGCTTCTCTGGTCAACTCTGATCCTAGAAGGCCTTCGGCAGGGACCGAAGGCTGGTAGGGCAGGGGTACGCCGTGGGGCCCAGAGCCTCCTCTTTACAGGTGTCAGCCTCACTCCTTCCCACCCAGGCTGGGGGCAGAAGCCCAGTGGGGGCCCAGCCTCAGGCACAGCCAATCAGCTCCACACTTCCACTGACCAGAAGACCCTTCCGCGCAGCTCACCCGAAACCAGGCTCTGGATGCCAGCTCCTGGAGGCCAGCCTGCCAAGCCCCAGGGTGAGTGCCAAGCTCCAGCTACCTCCCAGGGCTCCTTTTATTTTGCTCCCCATTCCCGGTGCCTCTGCTCAGCTGCCGGGACCCCTCCAGCCTCTGGGGCAGGCAGGATTCTAAAATGGGCCCCAAGATTCCTGAGCCCCGGTTATTCAAGCAAACACTGAGCGAGGTGTTCCTATGTCAGGATTTTGCCGATGAGATTAAAGTCCCAAAGCAGTCGCACTTAAAATACAGAAATAATCAGAATGAGGCTGATGATCTAACCACAGGAGTCCTTTAAAAAGCAGAGTTTTCTCCCACTGGCTGCCGAGGGGAAGTCAGAGACTCTTCCAGATGCCGGCCTGGGAGAAGGCAAGCATCCTTGCTGCGAACTGCCCATGGGGAGGGGCACCTGCCAGAGCCCGAAGCAGCCCCCAGCCCATGGCTTGCAGGGATCCAGGACCTGGGTCCAACAGCCACAAGGAAAGAAGTTCTGCCAACAGCTTGAAGGAGAGCCGCAGAACCCCGGCGAGAATGGTAGCCCCCCACACCTTCCTTCTAGCTGGCGAGACCCTGAGCGGAGAGCCCAGTCACGCCAGGCCCAGACTCCGGACTCACAGACCGGTCAGCTAACAAATGCTTGCTCTTTAATCTGCTGCGTTTGCGGTAATTGGTTTCACAGCAATGGGAAATAATGCACGCTACCCGGAACCCCTCTTTCTCCCTCACCCAGGCTCTGCCTTCCTTCCAGCCCTTTCTTTCCAAATCTCCACATCTATTCAACCTCCAGGAGGGCCCAGATCAAATGCCACCTGGGCTGTGAATTTTCCCCAGAATCCACCCAAAGGCAGAAATATCCTACCACGCCTGTCCCCTCCCATGCCCTGTACCCAATGTTACAGGCATGTGGGGCAAATTAACATTCTCAAGACGTACCACTCATTTCCAAACTCCTGGGCCTTTGCACATGCTGTGCCTTCTGCCTGGAATGTTCTCCCCTTACCCTGACCCCCTCAGTCTAAACCCTACAGAATCCTCAATACCTCCTCATGGAAGCCTTCCAGAAGAAGGGAAAGCGACTGCCACCTGGGTCCCACCTTATTTTCTACCTCCTTCGACTATCGCAGTTTCCCCCTCTCTTGGGATGATTGGTCTGTCTACCTACAGGAGGTTGGAAGTTCCTGAAGTTCAAGCGGCCTTCTTTCAGCCCTCTTTCTGGGCTGGACACTGCCTGACATCACCAGTGGCTGCATGACCGAAGGACCCTTGCCCCCCTAACCCAGATGCATACCCAGTTCCTGAGGCCTGGGTCAGGATTTGGCCATGCAACCCCCCACACCCCTGATTACTTAGCGGTGCATCAGATTCTAATAGGGTCCCCCTTGTCTGGCCTCATGGAGAGGAAAAACAGCCTTCCATCAACGTTGCAGGGGAGGCTGTGACAGGCAAGAGCCCTAGGGAGATGGCTCATCTCCCCAGGTCGGGGAATCCATGTTGGGAGACGGGCCTTGCAGGTTGGCCCACTGCTCCTGCTTGGATACCAGCACTGCTCACCTGAAGTCCACGGGCCCCGGGGGCCTCCTCAGCCAAATCCTCCAGACACTGGGGCAGAATTGGAGCAGCCAGTCAGTACCCATCTAACTCTCCAGATGCTGGGCCCCCTGGTGGGGCATGCTGGGGCGTGACTGGTGAGGCCTCAGGGCTCCCGAGGAACGGGATCTCCGGGTAAGCAGCGGTCTGGGGCAGCAGGAGAAGCAGCAAAGGCTCCCCCGGAGGCACGAGGACTCCTTCGAGGTGACTCCTGCGCAGCCCAGGGCTGGGGGACCAGGGACCTGCATGCAGCATAGTAAACTTGGGGGTCTGACAGCCTGAGCTTCGCCAGCTATTCATGGAGAGACTCAGGCAAATCATTTAATTTCCCTGAACTTCTGCTGACGTGGCCGTAAGCAAGGAATTCGTAACAGTTACCTCCTCAGAGGGCCGCCGACAGGAGGAAATGAGACAAGGCATGAAAAATTTAAGCACATGCCTGGCGTATAGAAAACACTGAATAAATATTAGTGATGATGATGATGGTGGTGGTGGTGATGGTGGTGGTGATGATGGTGATGATAGAGGTGATTCTTCCACCTGCTTCAAGATTCCAGCATCTTCCGGTCTGGCCCTGACAATAGGCTCAGAAGGGAGTTCCCCATACCCTGAGAAGAGTCCATGAGACCTCAGGGCTGGCCAGGGTTCTGAGATGCAGGAGGTGGGCTGGGTGGTGGCTTAGCTTCCTGCACCCCTAACTCCCCACGCTGCCTCCTTCTCCCCAGACTCTTGCAGTGAGTAAGGCCGTGTAATGAGTGCTGGGCAATGAGCAGAAGCGGTGAGTATTACTTCTGGGCCACAGCATTTGAAAGCTGATTCTCAACCTTCTAGTTGTTTCCTCTGTGATCATGGAGCCACGTGTTGAGACAGGGCAAGCTGTGGGTCCACAAAGTCAGTACACAGGGACCAGGGCCTCCCCCACCCCACCCCACCCCGTCAAGAGCCCCTTCATCTGCAGAGGCCTTTTCACGGGTGACAAATGAGCCCCTGTTGGGTCCAGGCGAGGTTACCTTGCTACTGCGGCATGACCTAGCGCATCCTGATGGCTAAGGGCTGGCTGAGCTGATCGATGCCTTGCTGGTGATCAGTCCGTGAGACTGGGAGGTGATTTCGAAGCATAACGAAGCATCCAGCGAATGCTTTCATAGGCAGACTCTACTAAGAAGAGCCAAAGCCTTTTGTCTTCGATGGAACCTGCCACTCCCAGGTTCCCGGGGCGGAGGGACAGTTGATGGCTCTACGGGAGGACTGGATCCTACAGAGGGAAGCTTAAGAGGTAGGCAAAAGGGAGGAGAACCAGAGAGTGCAGAAGCAGCCCAACTCCCATCGTAGGAGGCTTTGTGGATGTCCTTTCCCAGGGAAGGACGAGCCGCGGGGCTTTAGACCCTCTTCAGTCTTGGGTGAGTTTGGACACAGCTTGCGGGTAAGATTGTTGCGCCTCTACTCTCACTCTTCACTCACGATGAGGGCATCACTGAGAATCGACCCGAGGCGGGGACCCCACGGTCTCTTGTCAAGAGCGTTATCCATCTTGGGAGCCGGAGCCGAGAAGGAAATGCAGTCTCCAGCTGGCATCCTGCTGCACAGTCGGTCCGATGACCAGGGCGCTCTCGGCCCCGGGTCCCGGCCAGGCCCCTCCCCGAGGTGGCCGAGGAGGGCAGCTCTCCACCGTGGCCACCAGCCAAGCACAGCTCATTTGCTTCCAAACCTTCACAACAAACACACAGACCCCGAAAGCCAGGGGCCTCTGCCTCCCTCCTCCCCCGGCTGATGGGGTAGCAGGAGCGGGCTGAGGTTATTGAAATGCTATTTTAAACTCCAAGTCAGTGTTAACCAAAACCTTGAGGCTGATTAAACACGACCTTTGGGCCACGGGGCTCCAGCTCAGAAAGCAAACGGCTTCCACCCTCTCAACAGCTCCAGGCTTGTTTATTGGTTTGAAAGCCCTTAAGGGGCCCGCCAAGCAGAGGGGTGAGCAGGGGAAACTTTAATATCTAAAGGGAGAGATCAAAAGCAGTTGACATTTCTGGCAGAGAGCAAGCACGTATGTATCTTTATATGTATAATGTTATAGCTGAGCAGAAGGGAAAAGGCATTTCTTCTCTGGGTTAAATCAAATCAGGCCACATGTTCTTGATCTTGACTGTGCTGTCTTGTAATCTAACCAAATTCAACTGACATTGAGCATTTCTGATCTGAACAGTTAACATGGAAATTTGGCCCAAATAACTTTATATACATTCTGGACATGAACTTGGTTCAGTCATCAGAAATGATGGGAAAGGACCCTCCCAGCTCCCCTCCAGGGAGCCCGGCAGAGGGGTGGCTGGCGGATAAGGCTCCTGGCTCTCCATCGTCCCTCCTGCTGATGGTCGCTGGGGAAACACCTCCACACGCGGGCAGGGTATTTCCACGTCTGACCCTGGGACCCGGGGATTATTTCCCAGCCACCCCAAAGAAGGGAGATGATCTTGACTTGGCAAAAGCAGCTATGGGGCCACGAGGTCTGGGAAGTTCGTGGAAGGTATCTTTGGGATTTGTCCATGGGGAGGTTCCCAATAACCTTATTGAGGGCAGTTCCGGTGTGGTGTTGGGTGGGAGGCAGGATGGCCTTGGATGACAGAACAGATGTCCCTCCTCGAAGCTAGCACAGCGCCCGGGACAGAGCAGGAGTTCAGTCAACATTTGCGGGATAGATTTTGAATAAATGAGTCTGTGATTGACTCAAGTAGCTGGTAACTCGGTAGCCATCTCCACTCCTCGTTCCTTGCTAACTGAATACTGTTTTAGTTCCAGAAGGCAACGTACTCAGTCCCAGGTGATGGGATACGATGCATGTAAGCTAATCATGACAATCCTATTGTTCTCCCAGCATCCTTTGCAGCTAGGGATGGACTGAAGAGCCAGATCTGGCCAAGGAGACCTAAGTAGTAGTCTACTGGAGGGGGTGGGGATGGGGGTCCTGCAAAAGCTTTTGCATTCTTGGTTAAAGGAGACCGATGACATTGCAGGGTCCACTTCTTCCCCTTTCCCCTTCCTCCTACCTTCATGGCAGGTGACTAGTTGTCATCCAAATCCACCCCTTTCATTCCACACTGCAGAAGTGTCCCCACGAGGTGTCTGCCTGTGTCTCCATCTGGATTTGGCTACATCCCTAATTCTCACCAATGGGATATGAAAGGCGGGGTTGCATGTCCCTGCTGGACCAAGATTCCAAGGAAGCAAGTGTGCCTTCTCTGTGCTCTCTCTCTCTCGCTCCCTTCACTGGATGGGTATGGTTGACAGAGATGAGGCCCCAGGGAATAGGAGAGCTACAAGATGGAAGGAGCATGGGTCCCCAAAGCACCATATAGAGGACACCACCTGGTGACCAGAGACACCAGCACTGGACTGTTGAGGGGTCTACAGGTAAATTTCTATTGTGCTGAGCACTAATATTTATGTGGGGGATTATTTGTTACAGACCTGGTGCGATGCTGACAAATACACCTAATTTCTATATACTTGTAAGCAAGTTACTTAAACTCTCTGTACCTCATTTTCTCCTCTGAAGTTGGAGATGGCTCCATACCAACCTCCTAGGGTGGGGTAAAATACATACATAAGGCAATCAGCACAGTACCCATTACATAGTAAGTGTTTATTATACGACAACTAATCTTATTACAATTATTACCATTTCTTTTTCTTTAAAGATTTATTTATTAGAGAGAGAGAGCATGTGCACATAAGTAGGGGGAGGGGCAGAGGGAGAAGGAGAGAGAGAATCTCAAGCAGACTCCCCGCTGAGCGTGGAGCCAGACACAGGGCTCGAACTCACGACCCTGAGCTCACGACCTGAGCCAAAATCACAAGTCAGACGCTGACCCCACTGAGCCACCCAGGTGCCCCTATTATTAGCATTTCTGAATCAGGAGTGGGCTAGATGACCCCCAAAGTCCCTTGTAGCCTTGAGGTGACATGATTCTCTAGTCCGATCCTGAGCAGAAAGAGCAAAGAGATGTGTGTCTGAGGCTGTGCTGTGTCTCTAGCAGAGGAAAAAAATGCCTGCGAGTGGAGGGAGATAAAGTACGAGGCTCAAACTTCCTTCCTGCTGCAGTCCTGCTTCCTGCGCGGGAGGGCTCCTGGAGCGCCTTCATTTCTTAAGCTGATGAAATATCGATTGGAGCGGAGATCCGACATTCCGTAATCAATCTTCCTGCCCATTTTCACACGATTCATGCTAGGAGACTGGGATGTATAGTTTTGTTGTGGTTTGTTTCTGTCAAGCACTCCTGGTAGCCTCTTACACCTGGGGGGTGAGATGAGAAACATAGACCCTGGGACAGATCCTCAGCTGACCCTGCAGTGGGGTGATACCTCCTCTCTGAGCAGAGGGACAGAGAGGGCCCCAATGAGGAGGCTGGAGTTGCAGCATTCCAGTAGTCCAGTCCTGATTCTTCCCCTTCACAGCTCTTCTCGAGCCTCAATTTGCTTATCTGCAAAATGGGAATCATAATGTTTCCTACTTAAGAGGATCGTAGCAAAAGGTAAATGAATTAATGTATATAAGGTTATTAAAACTATGGCTGACAGCTAGGGATATGTTAAGCTGCAATTAACAAATAATCTTTCTACAGTAGCGAAACAGGTAAGGGTTTATTTTTATCACCCAACAAAATGTCTATAAACAGGCATCCTGGAACTATAAGTGACTCATCGGCAACATCGGGGACTTGAACTCTATGCATCTTTTTGCTCCGCCATCCCTATCACCATGACCTTGGTCTTCAATCTGGTAACCTCATAGTTATAATGTGGCTGCCGTTCCTCCAGACCTCTAGCCACATTCCAGGCAAGAGGAAAATGCAAGGAAGAAAGAGAAAGAGGTCGTGCATGGATTGAGTCAGCAAAAGTTTTCCCAGAAACCTTCAGCTGTGTTTCATTGGCCAGAATTGTGTGGCCAACCCTAGCTTCAGAGAAGTATAGGAAAGCCATTTTTTTTTCCCTAGCAAAGCACATTGCAATTCTGAACACAAATTGGGGTTCAGGTGGGCAGCAAAGAGGAAGAACAGATCTGGAGTGAGGAACAAGCAATTCTTCAGAGGTGGAGGGTCAAAAATTATTACGCACCTCCTGACAACAACCCCTCACTACCGATGCCCCACAGTTCAGCTGTAGCAACCCATTGAATAAAGCAAACCGAGAGCCAAGTATTACATGGTTAGCGTTTCACAATCACACATTTAAGAAGCAGCTCACTGTTTTCTCTGCCACAAGCTATTTATAGAGCAGATTTCTAATAAACACAGATTGGCAGCTGGGGGTGGGGGGAGGTCAGCAGAGCACAGGCCCGGCTTTATTGATGCCTTGTCAATCAACGGCTCTTATTTTGTTGTCTAATTTTTTTTAAGTGCATGTAAGCACTTTCCCTGCTAATAGCAGATTTATTGAACAGCTCCGCAATGGAGTTCATCTCTCCCGTAAACGGTGGCAGCTGATTATCAACTTTGTGGCTTCGGGTCGGAGGGTAAATTAACCCCGTATCCGTGGCCCCTTCCAGGGGAATTACAGGGGTCTAGACAAATTCAATAGTGTCCAATAAAATATCCCACCTCTCCCACTCTGGGCACTGCACACCAGGCCTCAGCTTTGCTGTCGAAGCAAAGGATGTAATTTGACAAATGGAACATCCAGGTATGTGGTCATGTTGGCCGTTTTGTTAAGACCAAAGGAGAATTCCTTTATTTGAGAAGTTCGGCCTCTCTTGGAAAGCAGACTTGCTCTTCTTGGGTGCTCACATCCCCTGCTCTGATCAAAGAGTTCTCCTGGTTTAAAGCTACACATGGCGCCCCCCCACCACATACCTTTGCCCCTGCCATTTCAGCCAGGCTCAGCCCACTTCTTCTGTCTCGTTTCCCTGTCTTTGCATCTCTTATCCCACTCCAGCCAATCCGGTACTTGCTAACCTCTAAACACATGTGGGCATCTCTCCTTCCACACCTCGTTTGGCCCCACCTGCCATTGCTCCCTACAACTTTGCCAGTTGTCCAACTTCTTTCCATTCTTTAAGGCCCATCTCCAAATCCTCATTATTTAAGAAGTTACTTTTGCTTCTTCTCAATGGATGGAACCCAGTTCCTATGAAGGCCTGTTGCTCCGTGTTAGTATATCCAGAAGCCCGGATCACAACGACCAGCAAAAAATGATGGTATTAATAGTGATGATGGTGATCTTGGTGGTGATGGTGGTGATGTTGGTGATGATGGTGATCATGGTGGTGATGGTGATGATGATGGTGATGATGGTGATGATGGTGATGATGATGGTGATCATGGTGGTGATGGTGGTGATGATGGTGATGATGGTGATGGTGATGATGGTGGTGATGATGGTGATGATGGTGATGATGATGGTGATGATGGTGGTGATGGTGGTGATGGTGGTGATGATGGTGATGATGATGGTGGTGATGGTGATGATGATAGTGATCATGGTGGTGATGGTGGTGATGATGGTGATGGTGATGATGGTGATGATGATGGTGATGATGGTGATGATGATGGCGATGATGGTGGTGATCGTGGTGATGATGGTGATGATGGTGGTGGGGGTGATGATGGTGATGATGATAGTGATCATGGTGGTGATGGTGGTGATGATGGTGATGATGGTGATGGTGATGATGGTGATGATGATGATTGTGATGATGGTGATGATGATGGTGATGATGGTGATGATGATGGCGATGATGGTGGTGATCGTGGTGATGATGGTGATGATGGTGGTGGGGGTGATGATGGTGATGATGATAGTGATCATGGTGGTGATGGTGGTGATGATGGTGATGATGGTGATGGTGATGATGGTGATGATGATGATTGTGATGATGGTGATGATGATGGTGATGATGGCGGTGATGGTGGTGATGGTGGTGATGATGGTGATGATGATGGTGGGGGTGATGATGGTGATGATGATGATTGTGATGATGGTGATGATGATGGTGATGATGGTGATGATGGTGATGATGGTGGTGATGATGGTGATGATGATGATGACAGTGATGGTGATGACGGTGATGATGACAAAAGACAAAAACAGTTCTCATTTATCAAGCTCTCACTATGTGCCAGGCAAGGAGCTTTTGCTGTATATCCTACCTTTATAAGAGCTCCATGAAATAGGTGCTAACATTATTTCCATTTCATAGACAAAGGAACAGGGCCCAAGTGAAGTGGGTGGTTTGCCCAAGGACCCCCAGCTGGTAAACAATGGAACCTTGTGCTCTAAATGATACGGCTCAAGGCCCACCCATTTGGCTTCCTGTCTTTGTGTCCTGTCCCCTCTCCTACCACCCATCGCAGCTCACTGTAACTACACCCAGAAGGCAAGAACCCTTGGCTCCATCTGATGGGCTAGCCTCACTCATTCTCAGTTTACAGCATCTGAGAAAAGGGAACAAGGTAAGAAAGGGCCAGAAAAAGTTTGCTTTACCCAGAAGAGGCAGTTGTCAGTTCTGAGCCCAGGCCCTGGTGTGCAAAGACTTGGGGGGAAAAGGCCCTTGGCTGGCATGTCTGGCAGAATGAATCCCCAAGGGGCTGGGGGCATGGTGCTCAACGTTTCAAAACCCCAAACCAGAGATCTTTTAGAAGAGAGATTGTCAACAGGCTCTCTAATCTGAAAACAATAGCCGCCAACACAAGGTTTACAAGACAGATTCTCAGAACACAACAGGTTTATGGTGAAGATTAACTCCCCTCTGGGGAGGGCCTGGCAGAGAACTTGCCCTTCTCATCTGCATCTGTCGCCAACCCTTTGGTTCCAGGAAGTGGGGCCACGGAGGCAGATAGAGGCCCATCGCCTGGTGTCTGCTGTTCTTCCTCTGGTCGGCAAAGGGCTGCCAGCAAAGAAGGGAGTACTTAAAAAGGCATCATTTTTAAATGACCCAGATTTGGAGATTTGACTTAGAAAAGCATTGTTAATCCCCCCCTCTAATTAATCCCCCTGCACTTCACCATTGAAACCGGTTAGCGGCTTAATCTTAGAATGGACAAAAGAGCAGAGGACTTGAAGAATCTAAATGGTCGGGGAGGAAAAAGCAAGACTGGCTAGATGGGGAGGAAGAAAGAGAGGACCCAGGGGCTCCCGGGGCAAGCCTTACCCTTTCGGTGCACTCCACCCTTTCCCCTGCTAGGATCAGCCTCTCTCTGCCTCGGGACTTCCTCTGGCCACTGGATCTCTCGATGCTCAAGCAGCCTGCACCCAGGACTGGACAAATACCCCACTTCCTCTCCACTCAGGAGGGAAACTGAGGCACGTTCTGCACTGACACTCACAGTGACTCCCAGCCCAATTAAACACTAGCTGTCCACAACAGGAACTTCATTGGCCTTCGTCCCCACCCTGGCCCGCGTCCCCACCCATGGCACCTGTATCCTAGGCTCACCTCTCAAGTAAACTACTTGCTCTCCAATCCTGGTGTCACGATCTGCTTTGGGGGGAAGCCAATCTAAAACAAGGGGAGAGCGGGTGACGGGAGTGGGGATGTCAGCACGGGTGGCGGATGGTGCCCTGCTGGAAGGGGAGCCCAGGCTCCCAAATCTGAGTTTGACAGAGAAACTGAAAATCCGCATTTCTTGCGTGAAATGCCTGGTTTTGGTCGGGAGCAGAGAGATCACAAGATAAAAATAGCAGCAGCCTCCTGGTCAAACCAAATGCCTTGAGATTAGCCTGTGGGCAACCTCTGGCCTAGGGCAGGAAAGCGAGGCTAACCCTTTTCAGGAAGTAGGTGGTGGGGGTGACAGCCGGTCAGTCTCATTTTTCCTGGTAGGGCACTGAGACTTCCGGAGAGGCCAACGTGACAAAGAGAAGCCCCTATGGCCTTTTCACATGGCACCCGTGTCACACTGTCTCCTTCTCCATCTGGTCACGAGTAGTCACTTGACCTCTCCTTACACACCCCCAGCCACGGGGGACTCACTATCTTCCACACCATTTTATTCCATGGCTCGGATGGCTCTAACTTTTAGAATGCCTTCCTCTCTGTGCTGAAATCTCCCTCCCGGTAACTCATCCCCGTTGGCTGAATTCTGCTTTGCGGAGCCACATACAACAAGAAAACTCAGGGAGGAGGTAGGGAAGCAGGCTGGGGGCGGGGGCGGCTGGCAGAATTTCCAAGGTGGCGGTGGTGTCAGGGGGGAACACGGTTTGAAAACACACAATTCAAGTTACCATACTTAAAACCAAAAACTGAAAAATAACTCCAATTTTCCGGGAGACCAGTAAGAGCGTGGTGAGACGTGGCTTATGGGACACCCAGAGGGCAGAGCCACATGGGCCCTCTCAGGGGACGGGTACCAGAGTTCCTAGGATGTACAGGATTTGTATCTTTTGTGGGGTTTTTTGCATCCTTACTGAAAGGAGGTGCAGTGTTTCTCAGGACTGAAGAGCCTGGTTTGATCCCTCCCTCCTGTGCCGGTCACAATTCCTTAAGCTTCTTCTCAACTCCGCTCGTCATGGGGCACGTGTTCCTGCAAAGATCATTGGAGATAAGGTCAAGATTGGGGGAAACTTCAGGGAAAATGTTATTTTATTTATTTTTTTAAAAAATTTTGAAGATTTTATTTATTTATTTGAGAGAAAGAGAGCATGCGTGAGAGAGAGAGAGAGAGCAAGCACATGAGCAGGGGGGAGGGGCAGAGGGAGAGGAAGAAGCTGACCCCCCCACTGAGCAGGGAGCCCGAAGCGGAACTCAGTCCCAGGACCCTGGGATCATGACCTGAGCCCAAGGCAGACGCTTAACCGACTGAGCCACCCAGGCGCCCCAGGAAAAACGTTATTTGAAATAACAACTATTATTAATCTTATAACAAAGACTGTATTATCAAGTAAGTTAACATCAGAATAAATTTTTTTTAAATACTTCAAGAACCTTCAAAGATGGCCCTGGTACCGCCTTCTCGTTTTGTCCTTACATGGCCCTTCCTCTGAGTGTGAGGGAGCTCTCTGTGTCTCTTCTTATAAGAACACAAATCCTAAAAGATCAGGGCACCATCCTTAGGACCTCATTTAACTTTACATCCTTATAGGCCCTGTCTCCAAACACAGTCACTTCGGGGGTTCGGGCTTCCACATAAGGATTTGGAGGAGACA
Organism: Ursus maritimus; assembly: GCF_017311325.1. Taxonomy (NCBI): domain Eukaryota; kingdom Metazoa; phylum Chordata; class Mammalia; order Carnivora; family Ursidae; genus Ursus; species Ursus maritimus. Next base: position 12,721,439 of record NW_024424341.1, read on the forward strand.
CAATTTAGTTCAGTTCCTAGCAGCCCTGCTGACCTTGGTGGCCTCACAGAGCGCCCCTCAACTGTGGAGATTATGAGCTCACACTTTTCTGCCCTTACTGGTGTTTTGGCTGACAAGTCTGAGAAGTCCTGGCCTCTCAATGTGTCTCCTCCCAGGGGGTGATGCCCGAGGAGGAGCCAAGCAGAGGGGACAGTTGCCTCCCCTGTGTGGGACATACGTGAGGTAGGCATGCCTCACCACACCCCCCTTTATTACTGACCCAAATTGAGCCAGGCTAGAGCCAGCCTTAGAGTGTGTAGAAGGCTCTAAACTTGGGAAACTTGAAAGCCAAACCAATGGAAATCTCCCAGCCCAAATCTGGAATTTCTGGCCTCCCCCCCCCCCCCCGCCAGGTTCCAGATAGCGACAGGTCAGCTCATTTTTGTTTGGACCTCCAAATATTACAATTCTTTCAAAACCTTCTATAATCCCAAGAGCATGTGGTGATTTCTACAGTGACAATATGTTCATTTATTCATTAACTCAACAAATATTGAGTCTCTACCATATGCCAGGAACAGCGTTTGGCAAATAGTGGTCCCCAAGGACCTACTTTAATGACTAACTAAAATCCAATGTATTATTAGTAAACCCACCATTGTGTGTGTGTGTGTGTGTGTGTGTGTGAAGGCCGGTTCCCTTAAGCAGGCCAAAGGCCTGGCTGTCTTATTTACATCTTTCCTCTGTTGAACAAAGCTATTTCCTCATGGTTTGAGAACGTTCATAAATTCTCACCTTGAGTCCAAATTAACGAAGTACAAGAGTGATGAACTTCAGGCGTCCAAGTTGGTCTGACCTCAGTGGTGATAGGAAGCATCTAAACTTCATTGTCCCAGTCCACCCTCTTCTTCCCCTTTGTCCTAGGCAAGGCACTCGGCCGCGGTGGGGGTGGTGTTCAAACTCAGTGTTCAACAAGGAAGACCCAGCTCTCAGAGTTCAATGAATCTTTCCCTTTTTCCACAATTCACTCAGCTCAGTAGCTTTCAACCCTGGTTGCATCTTAGAATCATTTTGGAAACTTCTGAAAACTAAAGATGCCCAAGTCCCAAACCCAGAGCCCATGATTCAGTTGGTCTGGAATATGGCCCAAGCATCAGATTTTTTTTTCTCCCCCAAAAGCTTCCTCAGGAATGCTAAGGTGCAACCATTTTGGGGAAGCATTGATAGTCGTTCCCCCAAGATAGTTTCAGGATTCCTCTGAGGACCACAGCTGGGTCATGGGCATAAGTTGATCTTACCAAGTACAAACCTGGTGCCTAGAACTTTGCTAGATGCTGCAAGGAGCGGCCACCTAAGCTCTGAGGCTCGATATGTCATCTCTACAACGGGCTTTATCCTTCACCATGTAGCGCCCGGTGTTGACCTACACAGAGTGAAACGATTCCAATAGTGGGACACGAGGCAGGTGGGCAGGGGCTGTTTTGGGTCAGGGCAGCTTTGGGGGAGCCATCAAAGCACAGTGTCTTCACCCACTTCTCTCTTTATTGCCAGCCCCAAATGGGAGAGAGAATTAAGAGGCATTGCACAGGGCGCCTGGATGGCTAGTGAAGGGTCTGCCTTCAGCTCAGGTCATGATCCCCGGATCCTGGGATCAGGTCCTGCATCAGGCTCGCTGCTCAAAGGGGAGTCTGCTTCTCCCTCTGCCTCTACCTCCCCCACACTCGTGCGCTCTCACTCTCTCTCTCTCTCTCTCAAATAAATAAATAAAATCTTCTTTTTTGAAGAGGCACTGCACAGATGTTTCCTAAATTAAAGTGGGTAGTAAGAAAGTACTATTGGCTAAGCTTCACCTGCAGGCACTGGGGCCATTTTCCGCCATGACACAGTGAATAGCATTTCCTCAAACTGTTGGTGTCTCGATGGCAAAGAGCAGAAACCCAAACTTGCATGAGCAATAAAAACCTCGACTATTTGGGGATGCATCTCTCAACACCCAAGGAGAGACCATGAAACTATGCTCATGGAGGACAGGAACAGGGTGACCCATAACTATGGTCTCTCTCCAGCTTCATCGCCTTGAATCATTTCTTTTCTTCTTCATCTTTCTTTCTCTCTAAACTGGCTTCTCTGTAAAAGGCAGCCAACCAGCACCCCTGAATTTACGCTCCCACGGTTTAAGTAACACAAAAAAACAGACTAGCACCTGCAAATGCTAGTTCCAAACGCCGGGCGGGGAGAATCTGATTGGCTCAGCGTGGGTCAGGTGACCACGCCTGGCCCAATCAGCTACATCCAGGACTGGGATCTCGTGATTGAAATATGGCTGCAGGGGAGGGAGCGGCTGTTGTCAGAGAAAGGAGACACAGAGAGACGCTCCAGTTGGTGTGTTCTGGTTTCGGTGACGGTCTTCAGATGACCTGAGCTAATTACTGGTCTCACCAACCATCTCGCCCACTGCAGGGCGGGAAGACAGGAGGTGAGGGCTCTCCTCTGGTGCCCTGACTTCCCTCCTTGCCCTTCATGCAGCTCTTGGGAGCTCTTGGCACAAACAGTCTCCAACCTAATTACCAGCCGGAATTAATCAAAGGTATTCCCAACTGCATGAGCGATGCTAGCCAGGAATGTCTCCGAGTTGAAATTCTTAAAATACTTTTGTTTATGAGGAAGTTTTACATGTTAACTTTTTCCAAAAGCCAGTGAGAGGAGCAGTTCCCACAGACATCTGAGAGCACTTTGGCTGTCTTAATTCGCTCATGATGTTTCATTAATATCAATTTTCTCCCCTCATCCCAGCCTGGCAGGTTCTTTTTACAAGTGTTATATTGTCTCCCAACCTCTTGTTTTTCGTTTTGGTTTAACTTTTTCTTAGAATTCTTTCTCCATTTTCTAAGAAATTCCCCTAAATCTCCATTATGCACACATCTTTTGGCTTTAACAGCTCCATTTTAAAAATGGAGGACATCACAGACTTCTTGGATTTTTTTTCCCCCACTTGGAAGTTACGAGAGGAAGGTTGGAGGGAAAATAATCTAGAGAAACAGACTTTAATCGTGCTTCTTAAGCCTGCCCTTGGGGTTACTGGAAAGGAAATTCCATCTTCTCCCCCACCCCTCCAAACTCCAAGAGTCTTGAGTGAGCATCGTCTTACTTAGTCTTCTTAATGCCCAGAGACAGAGGGCCAGTGAGGAGCCCTAATCCACAACCACCACTGGCTTGGTCAGCAGAAGCCAGTTGGAGGTCATGTCTGCCTGGCTAGTTTCTTGCCCCTTGACAGTCATTGGTTTCTTTGCTCTAAGATCCGTTCACTGTCATTCCCCTTCTCTGTATTCCCAAGCTCCCTTGCCAACTGGCTTCTGGATTCAGCCAACGGAAGGCTCTGGCAGAGTAATGGGGGATGGAAGGAGGAGGAAAGTCAGGGTGTATTTCTTTCTCTCTCCAGTTTCTCCTGTGGTATCTACAGCAGTGCCTCTTTCATGGCTCTGATTCCTGGCAGGAAGCCCAGCCATGGGTCTAGCTCCCTCTGGATAACCTGAATCATGTTTTTGGTTGCTACATACCGTCCTGTTGTCCCTTCAGCCCCAGGAGTGGTAGCAGCTTCCCGATGTGGCCAAAGTCTGAGTTGTATCATCATCCCTTGTTTGGCTTCTCAGATCTTCCCCTGTCTGTGTAATCAATCCCTTCTATTCAATTCTCTATGTTTGAACCATGTAGGACATCTGCCCACTCAAACTTCAAGTTCTCTGCCTGCTTATAAAACAGTGTTTTGCAAGCTATCTGTTGCAAAGGACTGTTTTTAAATATTTTCAATTCATCATGGATTGACACATAACTGTATAGAACTTGAACCACATGCAATCTACCATGCAAATTCAACAATAATGGAGCCGATCTACTCCCCGTTCAATAAGACAAGTCGACCCAGCATGCACTTGAATGTCAGAACAATGTAAAATTGCTATAAAATTTTCAAAAACTATCACCTGTATGGTCATCTCATCACAGATGTCTTGCAAAGAGATTGTGAGCTGTAGTTGGAGGATGGACCATACTTTGAGTAGCATTCTTCTGGGATCCTTTTTATTCGTGTGTAGGACCATCCTATGGTTTGGGAAGTCTGGATGCAGCATAGATCATTTTTCCTTCGGGGTATGCACAATTCCCAGACAGAGCTGTATTTCTGATCTAGACCGTGTTTCCCACAACTTTCCAATGCTAAAGACAGAACATACTCAAGATAGCACCGACCAGGGACTGACTTCTTTTTTGGGCAGTTCATGTATTCCACACAATGACCCAGTGATGAGGTTCCATTGTTATCCCCATTTTAGAGAATGGAAAAGTAAACCTCAGAGAGGTTACATAGCTTGACCAGGATCACACAGCTTAACCCTCACCCCAGCACGTCTGACTCGGTGCCCATGGTCTTCGCTACGAGACTGATTTGCCTGATTCATCTTGCGGCCTTGGTACTGAACACAGTGTCTGACACATCGAACGAAAGATTATGAAGGATCAGAATGACTAAGTGAGGCGATGCCTGGTCTGCTCCTTCTCTCACGTGGGATAGGGCTCTCCAAAGACACCCTGCCATTGGAACCCACTCTTTCCCAGCCAAATCGTCCCCATCCGCATTCTCCTTAGAGTAGCCCTTCCAGTCCTCCCAGGGCCCCCTTCTCTGCTTCCTACAGCTCTGACAGCCTGCACCACACTCTCAAATTCATGCTGAATGCCATACAATCCTATTGTCCCCAGACTGTACTTTAGAGCACTTCTTGTCTCCCCACGAGTTTAGAAATTCTTCAAGAACAGAGGCTTTTATAATAACAGAGGCTCCTGGCACAGAGCTAATATTTATTAAGCACTTCTTGGCGCCAGGCATTACTTTAATTGATAATTGTTTTATATTCACAGCAATGCAGGTGAGGTGTTTTTATTATACCCTTTTGAGATATAAGAAAACTGAGATGAAGAGAGCTTAAGAAAGTTTCCCCGAGTCCCACAAGTAGGGGCTGGGATTTGAGCCCTTGAATTGTTGGCCTCCAAAGCCTTTACTCTTAGCCACTGTGTGATTCTTGAATTTTCCAGATACTCCCATCTCTGTGAACTAAGTAGGTCCTCCCAGTGCCTTAGGGAAGGAAGGAAGTGTCGTCATTGAGAGAGCTTTAGAACCAGAAAAACACTCAGGAGGATTTTTTCACTTCTCCATTGTGTACTTGAGGACGTGGAAGCTTAGGGCGGGGTGGCTGACTCGTGGTCGCATGGCAAGCCCATGTCAGAAACATCAGCAGGTCCCGAGTCCCAGCGTGGAGAGTTCCTGATGCACCAGCTGGATTGCACACATGTGGATACTCTTGACTCCTGAGCTCCCAAGAGTGGCATGCGGTGTTTTCTGGGACCCCTAACAGGCAAACACTGATTCCAAAGAGGGATGCATAAAAGCCACGGATATTGGGAACTGTCCATGAAGGTGAACGATTTCCAGTAAGGAAAGTCAGCTACGCATAGAGATGGGAGCCCTTGCCTGGGAGTCAGAAGACCCGGGCTTGAAACCCAGTTCTGCTGCACGCATTTTGGCAAGTGGCTTAATTCCTCTGAACCTGTTCAAGTGTGTGCTCTCCTGAGGAGCTTGCAATGTCCTCGAGAATGATCTAGCCCGCCAACCACTTAGCTGACGATGAAGTCCTCAACAAGACAGGGGAGGACCTGTGGTGTGGGGTTGCAGAGAGGACTGAGGTCAGCGTGGTCTGGGAGTGGCCAAGAACTGGTTCTCATAGAATGAACTAGAAAGGTGGGGAAAATTTTTTCAGTTAGTTGTTGTCTTTTTCCAATAGCAAAAATGATGCTGACTTACCATGGAATGTTCTAAAAGTCCAGCAAAGAACGAATACCTGTACTCTTACCTTCTGCGCAAGCATCTTTTCCTTCTTGTTACTGGTCACGTTACTGGTTTTATATAGAGGCAGGAGAGCCTGGCGGCAAAGAGTGCAGTTTCGGGGGTTTAACTCCCTATGGCGAGATCCCAGCCCTTGCTTATACAAGCGTGTGACTTTAGTGGGGTCACTTTATCTCCTGTATCCTGCCTCAGTTTCCTCTGATTTAAGCGGGGACAACCATAGTACCTGCCACATAGGGTAGGTGTGAGGAAAACATCTAAAGGGACTTAGAAGAGTACCTGGCACATAGTAAACCCTAGTAGTGCTTCTTTCTGACATTCGACTTAAAGTCTTTACTGACATGGTTAGAAATTCTTCACAAACAGGTTTTTCTGAGCTTACACAATGTGCCATTAATGGATGTATCAGCGATCACTTGAGAAGAGCTCAGAAAACCAAAGGGCAGGGCCTCTTGTCGGTGGCACAAGCCACCTTTCCAGAACTTTCCTTTCAGGGTCCACTTCTCTCATGGGGCATCACCATCTCCCGAAACATCCACCCCTCCCTCTGCCTCGGACGCATGGGCGGCTCTGCCCACACCTCTGGGTCCCTTTCCCCAGTTCTGAGAGCTCATCCTTCTCCCCCTGCCTGTTTGGCTGCTGACAGATAGAAGATTCCAGGCCAATCATTTTGTAGAAGGGCCCTCATTCGGATTTGTTTGATGTTCCCTTTTGATTAAATTCAGGTTATGCAATTTCGAGAGGAGATCAGTTTCATTTTCTACATGGGAATATTAAATCCATTTGGAGTTAATATCGGTATGATATATTTTTCTTCACTTATATGAAACACCTCCTTTATCACGTAGCAAATATTTAATTGTATGTATCTTCTCGTTCTGTGATTCAAAAGCCGGTGTCACACTGTTTTAATTACCGTGGTTTTGTTATATGCCCCCAAACGGAGTAGGGAGCAAATTCCCACTTAATGATGCGCCTTTTCTCAAAACCGTCCTGGTTCTTCTCTCCCGTGGCATTTTCCAGGTGCACTCAGGATCATAGGATCAGGGTCCTCGAAAAATACCTTTGTGACTTACATTGTTTTACATTTCTAAATCACGACAGACAAGCTGGACAAGCACTAAGCCTTTCCATCCAGGAGCGTTATGTATGCATCAATCAGGCCTTTTATGCCTTGGAAAAGTCTCGTATTCTTCGTGAAGCTCCTGCCCATTTGTTGGGCTGTTTACTATTTTTGAGTCTCTTATGAACAGACTCCTTATATCTCCTGTTCATCGCTTTTTCTGGCTGATTTCAACAACCTGATAGGATAACAGAGTGGTTAAATTCGGCCTCCCTGGAGACTGACTACTCAGGGTCGAATCCTGAGTCATCACTCACCTAGCTTGCCATCTGAGGCAGGTCACATGACACTCTGTGCCTCAGTTTCCTCACCTGTGAAAGGGGGGAAACCGATGGTTTCTGCCTCACAGGCTGTTCCAAGAATGGACTCATAGAAGGGTGCCGAGCACATGTTCAGTGTGATTTCCTAAACAAGCCCCTTTCTGACCCCAGGGGCCTTTCTTGGCGATACGGTGGTGAGTGAAGGGGAAGTGGCCAGGGGCAGCTCCGGGCAGAAGGCTTTACTTAACAACCTGAGAGCGGCCCTACGGTGGATACAGCCAGGGGTGGGTCTGGAGGGAAGCTTCACCCACCTTCTTCGGAGGCCATGTGGGTCTTGCTCTCAGGCTCTCCCCTGCCCAGCGCTCCCCTAGTCTCATGCCGCGTCCCCACCTGATTCTGGCCCCGAGCCTCCCTCACCTCCGTGTTCACAGGTGGAGTTCTGGCCCTCCTTCCTCATGGCAGTTTCCAGGTGCAGGAGTCCGAGATTCAGCCTATGGCCAGGCCATCCTTGGGACAAGGGCCAGTCATCCTGGGGGAGTACAGGCGTCTGATTTGGAGTCGGCTGGTGTGGGAGCAGACTTTCTAGAGAAGGGGTATTGGCCACACCAGGCATTTCCAGCATCACAGGGGCAGGCATTTGAGATGATGGCCCGCCCAGCAGAGCCCAACAGTCCACAAGAAGGGATCCAGTGCCTACCCAGGAACGGATACGAGCGGAGAGACGGGAGAGTAGAAGACTAGAGGGGCCTCGAGGCTCCCCCATGCCAGCTCTGCTCTTGTCCTGTATTCTGATACAGAGTGTCGTGTGGAATTCCACCAGAAAGAAAGGATTTCAGCGTTCTTTAAAAAAAAAAAAAAAAAAAAAAAAAAACACCAATTACCTTCTCCCTATCCTCTCTGTTAAACTAACTCCCACTTGCCCTTCAAGTTTCCCCCAAAAAATCCTACCCAAACAGGTCCTCACTTTACAGTCTCCCCAAATCGTTGTCCTGGTCTTTTGGAGAAGTCTTCACATCTTGTAATCATGTATTTATTTTTGGAGGCAAGTTGTCTATTATTTATCTTCCTCATCGTACCAGAGTGGCTGAGTCAAACCCTGACTCCATCAGTTCTAAAGGAGTATCACTGGAACATTCCTTAACACCTCCGTACCTCCTTGCCTCCGTGTGCTTATCCGTAAGAGGGGCTAATACATGCTCGTGCCTTGCAGGCTTGTTGCAAAGATACAGAGATCATCAAGGAAGGAGCATATTTATTTATTTATTTATTCGACAGAGATAGAGACAGCCAGCGAGAGAGGGAACACAAGCAGGGGGAGCGGGAGAGGAAGAAGCAGGCTCATAGTGGAGGAGCCTGATGTGGGGCTCGATCCCACAACACCGGGATCACGCCCTGAGCCGAAGGCAGACGCCCAACCGCTGTGCCACCCAGGCGCCCCAAACGTGGAGCACTTTTAATACAAGTTGAATCTTGTGGCCTCATCATCACCTTCATCACTATGCTCATTTCCAGCCTCAGCTCCGGGACCACGTCCTTCTTGTTCTCTGTTGTATCTTTAGTGCTTAGCACGTAATAAGGCTCGAGAAATGCTTATTAAATGATGGACTGAAAGAAGGAACAAGGGAGGGAATGCTTCTCTGCAAACACACCTCCTCTTCTTTTAAGGAGGCATTTCCTTTGTGCCATTAGGCTGATCTTTCTTATTTTTCAAGTGGAAAAACAAAACTTTTCCCCAGGTGAAAACACTTAAATGTAGCCTGTGAAGGCATCCCGACGTGTCGTGTGTTCTCAAAGATATTTTGCCAGGATACTTTATGGGGAACATTTTGAGGCTGTGAGGAAGTGTAATTTTCCTTGTGAAACGTCTAGGTTTCTTTTCTAGGTCATTTTTCATGTGCTTGTCACTTTCCCAGACTAATTGGTGGGCTCCTTTCCCCGGCTGTCTGCACGGACTCCTGTCCACCTGGCCCGTCCACTGCTCAACGCAGCCCACTTGGGTGTTGGGGGAAGCACCCAGGAAGGGAGCCAGGAGATGTGAGTTCTGTAGGGCTTTGGGAAGGTCTCTGCCCTTCCCTGGCCCTCAGTTTTTCTATCTGGAATACGAGAAGGTTGAACTCTATTAGCAAACATAAGAGAGTTCCAAGCTCTAAGGGAAGCCACCGACTCGGTGTTGGGCAAATGCCAATTCTGGAAAGATCTTTCAGCTTTGCACACTCAACATTTTCTGCTTCCACCATTGACAGGGCGCACAGGCCCATAGTACCAAGCCTCCAAGTGCAAAACTAGTAAGACAGCTCTGCTTATGGGGTGAATGCACAACCCAGGGCCTTAAATCCATGCACAGAGTTTAATCAGGGGTCCTGGTTGCGGCACTGAGGGGGAAACGGAGACATGCAATTCAATTCTTTGGCACTGAAGGGTGGATGGCCAGCCCCTCCGAGTGGGAGGAGGGCCGGCCTTCAATAAAGGTGCCAGGCTCCCACTTTTCCAGAGAAACCTGGGGGAATGGCCAAGAAATGAATTTGTTGGTCCCAAGGACCCTCCAGGAGAACCTGGGATGACCTGTCTGTCGGAAGGGCAGGCAGCCCTGAAATAATGCCCTTGAACTCACTGCGAGAGGAAGAGATTCCATGCGCTCCGGGTCAACCAGCAAAGGCGGGCCATTTCTTGGCAGGAAGCGACAATCTCAGGTATGACATCAAGGAGTGCCACTCATAAGGTCTCCTTACCCAGTCTTCAAGGATTTCCTTCAAGTTTCTTAGAGACATGGCCAAAGGGGTTAAGCCAAACAGTGACAGTAGAAAGCGTACAGGCTTGCCGGCCAGCATGGCCTGGGTCCAAATCCCAGCTCCATCCCACTTCATGTCCTCTCTGAAGCCACAGGGAGGAGAACAGGGAGCCATTCTCTTCCCTGAAGAATTGCGGCAAGGATCAAACTCAATCTTAATGTAAAATGCCCGGCCCCATAATGGGAATCCTGGTCATTTGTAAACGCCAGCACGACATGTGAACCCTAACAAGGAAAATGCATAAAAGGAATTTGCCTTCCACCCCTGGCATCCTGGGAGAAGGAGACAATCCCAGGCAAGAAGGATGTTGTGCGTGTGGTGGGCTGACTCCAGATACGTTCTGCTCTCGAGCGCCCAACATCCATTTTCCCCTTCTTCTGTCCTCTTTTGGGATATTCTCTCTCCTCCACCGTGTGGGTCTGTAGCCCAGGTTGTTCACGTGGACCCTCCGTCTCCCAGGACCCAAAAATTTGAGTCAAAAACATGGCAAGGGCAGTACCCCCACACGACTGTTCCATTTCAGTATGCTGAGCTCCAGCGCCCCCTTTTCCTGAACCACTTCTGCCGCCCCCCCCCAACCCAGTGACCACTTCCCTACAGCTTTCCAATCAATTTCTTTGCTGCCCTGGTCTGTCACCATTGCTTGTGACCCAGCAATGCAGCAGCCAAGGGGGGGGGGGTGGTGGTGATAGTTCACCAAAGAAAGAGAGAAGCTCGGGAGATAAGGGGAGAGTCCTACCCTCCTGATTAGCTTCTCCCTGGTGTGGCTGGAGAACTCCAGGAGACACAGGTCACCTTCGTGCTTTATGTTAGGTGTCTGTTCCTTAAATAGGATGTCCTTCTGCATGGTCCCTGCTACATGAAGCTGTTCCCATGGCCTATGAACGTTTGAATCTACGGTTCTTGGTGCAAAGTGGCATTATTGATATTGGGCAATTGACATATAGAACACAGAGCAGGGAAGTTCTAGTCCAGCCACAGCTAGCCATAGAGAAGCATGAGAAACCATTTATGGAAAGCCTGAGAAGATCCTACAAGTCGTAAAGGAGACTTTCTGCTCAGACTACTAAACCTTTACTCAACCTGTGAGAAACAAAAGAGAACTTAGAATGCATTTAGTCCAGAATCACAAATGCCTAGCTGTCAGGGTGCTTAACCCACACTCATGGCAGACATTACTAATCAATTGCAGCACTCCCTCCCTCTGAGCCCTGCCATGGTTTCAGAATCCTTCCCCATGCAAGGCTCCACGCAGTGCCTACTGATTGAGTTAAATTAACACAAAACCTGTTTACCTTCATTGATGGTGCCCAAACTCCCCATTTGACAAATAGAGAGACTAAGAGAAAGGACATATTCCAAAGTCATTGAACACATGAGTAGTAGATGGCAAGACCCACGTTCCCTGGATCCCAGTCCCCCGGCACTTCCCATCACCCCACCAGCGCTCTGGAGTGGCTGCCTCCTTGGAAAGTGTTCTCTGCCCTTACACTTCTGCTCACTCCATCCAACCAAGCCCTCAAGATTGTAGTGTTTATTTTAGCGAATGCACAAATCTGGTCTCTAAAGGATGAGCATTAATAAAATATGCACTCTAACTCGATGTAACAAGGAAAATATAGAATACATTTTCCATTCCCATTGATCCTCAGGCCACTGGCAATCCACCAACAATTGATTTAGCCATTTGATTAGTTTTGGGGGAAAACATTATATTTTAATGGGGTATATATAATTCTAAGTTACTGCTTTGAAGTTGAACCAAATATTAAAATTACCTCTTTTATGGATGCTGTGCAGCTATGAAGATTTATAATTGCAGCCTGGGCTTTTGTAAGGGATTTGAACCGAAGGGGTGATTTCTGCAAAGCTGATTGCGGGGGGCTGGTGACAGCCAGGCTAGCCAGCCCTTTGACGAGCAAAAGCACACAGACAGCAGGGCTGATAATCACACCTTGTGTTTGACCCACGTTTCCCAGTGATAGAGCTCAATGGGAACCCTTCTGGGATGCTTCCCTTCCAAACAGCTCCCAAATCCGTCACTTCTCTCCGTGTCCTCTGTGAGCTCCTGAGTCCAAGACACCACCAATTACAGGGACATCTGCATTCGTTTGTTTTTTACGCAGCTATCCTTCCTGACCCAGGGTGGTCCATTGTCCCCATAGCAACTAGAGAGACTCATTTAGCAATGCAAATCAGATCAGGTCATACCATGGTCAGGCCATTGCTTAAAATCCACCCATGGCCTCCCATTACCTAGTGTGGTCTTGGCAAATTATGGCCTGGGGTCAACTCTGGCCCTGCTCCCGGTTCTTGTCAATAAAGTTTTATTGGAACACAGCCTCCTCCATTTGTTTGCATATGGGCTATGGCTGCTTTTGTAGTCGAGTAAGTATAACCATAGTCAAGTATGCACAACAGAGAGCTTATGGCCTGGAGGTCTAAATTATTTACTATATGGCCTTTGACACAAAAAGCTTGCTGACCTCTGACCTAGAGAACAAAATGTAAATTTTCTTTCCTAGGCCCACCAGGCCTTCTGTGATCTGGCCCTGCCTACCCCTGGACCCTCCTTTGGCATCACTCTCTCCTCTGCTCAGTCCCATGATTAGCCCCCCTGTTCTTCCAATACCCAATGCTTGGTGCTGCCTCAGGGCCTTTGCCCTTGCTGTTCACCTGATGATCATTCACCTTGTTGTCACATGATTGACTCCTTCCCCCAACTCGGGTCTTCATGAAAACATCATATCCTCTGAGTGGCCTTCCTGGTCCATTAGTGATGCCCCCCCCCAATCACTCTTTTACTCATTGCCGTCTTTAATTTTCTTCAGAGTGAAGGTGAGTCTAGAATTAGTCTTCCAGCCCAGACGACTTTGAGTGTGAAAAGGGGGTGCTTTCGTCATTGTGCTGGGACAGTTGATGTAATCGGGGGACGTGTGGTCACTTGATCCATGACACCCCTTTATATATATCTGTTCTTTGTCTCTCTCCGCCACGCAGAGGAGACCCCCTGAGAGCAAGGGTGGGCCTAGGGCCTGGAAGGGTTCTGGGGAGTTTGTGTAGAGACGCTCTCGTACACCTCACAGCAGCCATGCCGGGAAGGTGCTGCGGCCGTCCCACGTCACCACCCAGCGACTGGAACCAAGCTCGGCAGCAGAAAGGCGTCACGGGGCCAGCGTCCTCACTCAAGCACTCCCCGGCCTCGTGTCCACGCATTACCTCGAGTGGCCCCTGCGCGTCGGTACTCAGGGTCAGTGGCTCACAGGAGCTCCATTTTACAGATGAGACAACTGAGGCTGAACATGGTGAAGAGCCTTTCCTCAAGGGGCCTGAGCCGAGTCAGACAAGGACTCCATCTGCTGTCACTTGCCCGCGGGCTCTCTGACCTTTCAGGTGTCTGCCTTCCGCCCTGACTGTCCATGGTCCTTATTGGCATCAGCGACCTTCTAGAGAGAGGACGACGAGCCTTTACAACAACCTGAGGAGAGCAAGGCTGGAGCCACCGGGAGCCAGACGCAGGCCCGCTTCGGTCCGCCCTGCCCAGGGCCCAGCTCCCAGGCCCATCCTGATTTCCCGCAGAAGCTTGGACCTGCCAGGCCCGCGGTGGGCGCCTCTCCCCAGCTGGACTGTCGGCTCCGCAGGGGCAAGGACCAGGGAGTCCCGGGGCTCGAGCGCCTCCCACAGCGCTGGCATCATAGTTGTTCGGGACGGGAGGCTACTGCTGATGACGGAAGCCAGTGTGCGTCTCCGCCACGGAACACACGCACCGCCGTGGTCCCACGTGACGCACACAACCTTGAGAGAAAGGTGCTTCTCTTTCCCTGATCACCGTCCTTCCAGACGCCGGGAGCTGACCCTGCAACTGACCTCCACTGCCACCCTTGGCCCAGGAACCAGGTTCGGTACCCTGCTCGGCCTCCGCATGTCCTCTCTTAGCCTCTGGACGTCACGACTTCCGGCCTCCCCGCGCCTCTTCCAGAGACACCTGCTGCACCCCCCACCCGCCCCGCTCCACCCCCGCGCCTGCCTCCGCAGCCCGGCCCTAACAGGACGGCTTTCATCCTCACTCGGATACATATTGTATTGGCTGAGAAACATCAAAGGGGCCGTGTCCTTACATATTCTATTTCTGAGATGAGAAAAGCAGCCCCTTGCTTTATTAACGTGGCAAATGTTGACTCTTGTAATGAAAAATGCACAAACGCTGGGCAATTTTTGATGAATAGGTAATAAAGAGGAGGGCCCCGAATGGAGAGAATTAATTTCTCTTCGGGGTCTCCATCGCGAGGACGTGGAGTCCCTGTGTGAGGCCACCCTGCCCTCCAGACAGGTCCACGTGGGCACTGAGACCCTCCTGGACGCCCAGATGTGGGCCCAGGCCCAGGACACTAGGCATGACTACTAAGGGGTTCCAGCAATGCCCTCTTGACTCCAGAGCAGTGATATTTATTAATAATTGCGGTAGTCAAGTCATAAACATCTCAGAAACCAACTCTTAGCCCGTGTTCAGCTCTTACGGCCATCATCCCAGAGGAGCCTACGAGAGGGTACAACTATTCTCACTTCCCGTGAGGGGAAACTGAGGTCAGAATGACTTTAACAAGCTGCCCCGGGACAAACCACGAGATTTCGAGCCTGGAACCCAGCCCTAGGAAGGCCCACTGCAGAGAAGTTTGCAAGTGCAAGATGTCCTTTAGCTACGCAAGTGTTGTGATGGAGGGAAGGAATTGTGATGGTCTTTCTGTCTTATCTCCAGGCCTAACATAGTCCTCGGCACCCAGCACCCATCAGTACATGCTTGTCGACCCCAGAAGATTGTTCTTGCCCAACTGACTGAACTCACCTCTCCTGGCTCGTGCCTACTCCGGGGTATGGGTTTGGCAGCTCAGTGGTGTCAGGGCTGTAGGTCAGCTTCTATGTGATTCTCTTGGTCTTTTCCTCATGGCTGCAAGTTGGCTGCAGCAGCCCCAACCATCACACCTTCACACTACAGTATCCAAAGCAACTTGCAAGGGTGAGAGAATGTGAGAGAGGTAATGGTTGGGATGTTCTTCTCTTTTAGTAAGATGACAAAAAAAAACTTTCCTAAAAGCCTCCCAGGGGACATTTAGATGTAAGTATGTATACAACTTTTTCACATTTGATAATTACAACTTGAAGAAAGGTAAAGGGGAGGGCACTATAGAGCAAGGAACCCACAGTGCCTGCCCCAAAATCTCAACAAGTGAGAGCGACCTCTGTGGATTGCTGAGCCCCCCCTCCCCAACCCAGTTCAATGCCTCGGCTCCCAGAAAGACTGACCTGGCCACCCGAAGGCAGAGATCAGCTCCCACACCTACCCAGTGGAACGGTGTTTGAAGTAGAAATTAAAATAACCTAAGGAAAATGGAGAAAGGTATTTTCTCTGCCTACCCAGCAATCATTTGTGTTTTGGAAAGCCAAGCAGGACTCCCAGGGGAGAATGGATAACCAGCAAATGAGAGAGGGAGAGGCAGGATGATGAGACTCGGAGATTTAGGAAGGGATGGGACAAGCTTCAGAATGCACCTGCTGGGGTGATAGTGATGACGATGATCGGATTAATAATTACTGTTTGTCGGGCATCTACTGACTATGTCCCCTATCCGGCACTTCACAAAGCACATTTTCTCATTGAAATATTACAGTGACCTGTGATGTGAATGGTATTAACCCATTTTATAGATGAGGAGACTGAGTCTCACAGGGCTTAAATTGCCAAGGTCACAGAGCTCGTGAGAGACAAAGCCACAATGAGTCCACTGATGCGTGGGTCTCGGAAACCAGGTAGGAGGAGAACAGGGACAGGTGGGGCCAATGGTCTTCAGCCTCAGCCAACCCCACAGCCAGGCTGTCCCCGCAGTCCTCCAAACCTCCCCCTAAGCCTCTCTTCTGTTTCCAAGACCTGAGCCCCTGGGGTTCCCAGGCCCCCCAGCTGCAGGGGCCCTTCCCGCCCCTTTGGAGGGATACCATACACAGGGCTGACTCAGATTTGCACTAGGGATTAAGGGTGGAACTTGGGCCTTAGACTAGATCAGAGTTTCCCTGGTAGCATGAGTGCGGTAGAGTGATAGGGTTCAAACAGTGGTTGTAGTCATGACATCACCCCACATCTGTTGCCAAATCCTAGCCTTCCGGCAGCTGCCATGGCTCCAGAGATGGGCCCTGCCTCCAGCCCCACAGGCCTCCTCTATGTGGCTGGCCTATCCCCAGAGCCAGGCACACTCTGCCTGCACACCCTCAGCCCTGGATCCCTCTCCTGGACCTGTTCCTCTCACTGTGGCCTGGGTGCAGACAACCCTCTGGGGCCAAGCCCTACCATTCTATAGCTTCTCTCTCATCCTGCTTCACCTTTTGGTTTGGGCACATGCTGCCAGCTTACTTGATAAAGTTTAGATAGAGCCTCGTCTATTCTGGCGCTGACTCCCTACATCCCATAGGAAGGAGACTTTCCCAGAGTTCCCAGAAGGAGACCAACCCATGTATGGTTGTGCAGGATGTGCACTGCACAAAGGCTTCCAGCTGGGGGCATGAGCAAAGCTAAACTCAGCCCACATGCTGCACACCAAACCATGTGACCTCGCATGGGGCTGTATCTGCTCAGAGGAAGGGGCAGCTTCTCTTCACACAAGGAACCATCAGTAAGCCAAGCCACATCCTAGCTACACGGGAGGAGGCAACTTTCTATACTACTCACAAAGGTGTTATATAAGCCAGCATGAGCCGAGTCACTATGGTGTTAGAAGACTCCGTTTCAAGTCTCGGTTTGTATAAGCTTTGAGACCTAGGAAAAGAGGCATTACCTTTCTGACCTGCCTCAGTTTCTTGAAAGTCATTCCAATCATCACAACAGGAGGAGGGGGGCTACAGAGTGGGGCCCTTGGCCTTCAACAGGCAAAGGAGAAAACAACGCCCAGTCCTCTCTGATTTCAAAGGTAAAAGCAGACACCGCAGCCTAATTATTTCCCTGACCTGAGAATGATATTTGATGTAGACCCGCTTTCGGACAACACAGACCTGAGAGCAGAGAGGGAAGGCGACTTATTTCCCAGGAACACTTGAAAATGTCTGCGGCATCCCTGATGCTGTTGCTGATGGAGATAATTCGAGAGCGTTCTTTATTCATTATCTGGGGGGTTTTTGGACTCTGAACTCGGAGGTTTGATTTCCCTCCTTTCCCCCCCCTTCTCCCGAATATTTGTTACAGTTGCATTTTTCAAACCATTTACTGTCGAGAGGGTAAGTGGAGTGACACAGCTCATAATGGGCAAATAAATGGGAACGAAGCTCGTCAGCGCGAGTGGAATGAATTACTGTCGCCAGCAAGATGCGGTGATGGAGAGCAGCTGCCGACGCTGGGGGCGGGGGGCTCAAGCAGGTACGGTGCTGGAGTGGCCGGAATAACACTTACTATGATTTATCAAAGAGCACTTGAAAGCCCCTCGGAGGCTTTAAATAGGCATGAAAAGAGGCTCCGTGGCACTCAGGCCCTGGCAGAACAGAGTGATTAGCGGGCTCCAACGCCTGACCCCATGTGCGGCTTCCGGACCGGAAAAGCCGGAGATCTTCAAAGGCACTCGAGAAGGATGGCCAAGTGGGGGCAGTTCCAGGCAAGGGGACCTGTAGCCAGGTCCCAAAGAGGGAGGCGGGGGGACTTCCTAGGATGATGAGGTGAGCAAGCGGGAGGCTTCAGGAACTCATGGGGTGGCACAGAGGCTGCACGCTTTTCGGGGACCTGGGGTCTGGCAAAACGGGGGGCAGCCCATGAGAGCGAGGGTTCTTGGTCAAGGTTGTCCCCAAAGTGTGCATCAGAACTCTAAGCCTGTGGTCTGCCCACTGGTAATGCTTGGAGCCACCCAGAAAATTCTCCATGCCCCACTTTTGCTTCTCCCCTATTTGCTTGGTATGGTGCCTACAATGTCCCCATTAACGATGATTCCTTTAGGAGATGCAGTACCCTATTTGAGCAGGCTTTCCCATGTACAAATTCCTTTGAGAGACAGCACAGCCAAGATGTCCCATATGAATAAATCCTAGGAGGGGTTCGGGCTAAGTTGCAATTTCCCTCCTTTCCCATAGCTTGACACCCCCGCCCCCCCCCCACCCCCGCTACCAGTGCAGGATTTCTCAGCCTTGGCTCTAATGACGTTTTTGGACTGGATAATGCTTGCTGGGAAGAAGGGAGAAGCTTCCAAGTTTCAGCATCCCTCGTCTCTACCAACTAGATGCCCGGAGCACCCATTCTGTAAGTCAGGACCATCAGAAATGTTTCCAGACATTGCTGCGCAGTGACCGCCAGGCCCGCCCTGGGTTGGACAGCCCCTGCTCTAGTGTGACACCTCACAGATGGTGCTGGAATGATCTCTTGTGGATCTGCTTCCTTGCTTTGAATTTAAAACAATTTTTTTAAATTGATGTTTTTCATGAAAAGAAATCAATGTTAATTGAATTTAACAGAAAGAAAGGAAGTGAACCTGAAGCACTCGCTGAGCTTCCAGCTACATGTTTATTTACGACAAGACCTATTTAAAGTGAAGGAACCAAAGATTACGAAAAACTGAAGAGTTTGGAGTTAGTCGGTTGGGTAAGCCCCACACTTCAGCTTTACCGCTGTGTGCCGGTCCTTCCTCTCAAGTCTCCACCCATTTACTTGTTCAGGCTTGAATCACGTCCTCCAAAGCTCACATGTTGAAACCCTCAGCCCAAGTACCCCAGAATGTGAGGTTATTTGGAAATAAAGTCTTCCCAAAAGAAATCTAGGTCAAGTTGAAGTCAGCAGAGTGGGCCCTAACCCGTAGGACTGGTGTCCTTATGAAAAGGGGGAAATCCGGACATAGAGACAGGTGCACACACAGGGACAGCACCGTGTGAAGATGAAGGGGGAGATCGGGGACACCGGGAGCTGCTGGCAAACCACTAGACGCTTCTGGGGGGCACCAACCCCCCAACACCTAGATCGCAAGCTTCCAGCTTGCAGAGCTGTGAGACAAGACATTTCTGTTGTTCGAGCCCCCCAGCCGGGGGTCCTTTTTAGAGCGGCCCTAGCACACGCATCTAACACTCATCTTTTTCCTGTAGTTATCATCAGCTTTATAGTTCGAGTCAACAACATGCATACGCTCTTCTGTGTCCTAATCCCTGAGCTCTTCAGTCTGAGCTGCGGTATCGAATGGGATAAATGGGTCCCCTCCATCACCTCGCATTTCAGAATTCTTCTTTACTTTGGTTCATCCCTGAGTTGGCTAGATTCCATTAAGCATTAAGCATTTGTTTCTTCCTCCCTGCCTCCCTCCCTTCCTTCCTTCCTTCCTTTCTTTATTTCTTTCTCTCTTTCCTTCTTTCTTTCATCCCTCCCTCCCTTCTCTCTGTCTCTGTCTCTCTCTCTCTTTCCCAAGAAGGATCCCAGGTCCTACATCACTAAGTTCTTGGATACTTAAGAGTACGTGTTGTCTGTATACTTGAGTGCTAGTTTGGCTGGACATCCGCTTGAGGGTCTTATTTTTTCCTACGAGAGCATCATAAACGTTATTGCTTTATGAACTGCAAATTGCTAAGGAGAAGTTTGGGGTGCACCCAGCTATTTCCCCCCGGACTTGAGCCCCGTCCCCCAGTACCCTCCACACCAGATGATGACATGTGTACGTTGGACCGTGGTCTTCCATGTTTATCATCCCCCACCACTTTGATATTTATACTTTGTATTCTCTTCCCTTTCGGTGTCACAGTGTTCTCCGACCTGTTTGCTCACCACCTCCCTGGCTGAATTTTTCCCCTGGGCATGTTTGTGGTGGTCCGTTTCAGCAGTGCATTCGACTCTGTAAAGTTTCTGCCTTCTCTCCGTTTCTTGCCTGAGCTTTGCTAGTTTGCTTTTTCATCAAGACTCTGATTTCCTTTTTGTAGAAAGACCATATTGCAAACAAATCCTTTGAGTCTCCGGAAGCCCATCTCTCCAACTCTCTCTCTGTTGCACTGGGTGATTCTCCTCGAGGTGTACGCTCGTCAGCAGCTTTTGCTTGGATTTCTTTCCCTCCGCCCAATTTTTATTTTTATACCTCATTTGTATATCCGTTCATCCATCAATGGACACTTGGGTTGCTTTTACCTTCGGCTCTTGTGAGCTGCTCTCAACATGCAAATACACATTTCTCATTGAGACCCTGCTTTTGATTCTTTTGTGTATCTCCCCAGAAGTGAAACTGCTGAGTCTTACGGTAATTCCAGGTTTAATTTTTTTTTAGAAAACACTAGACTGTTCTCCACAGCAGCTGTACCGTTTTATATGCCCACCAACCGTGTCCAAGGGTTCCACGTTCTCCACATCCTTGCCAATACTTATTTCCTGGGTTTTTGTTTGCTTGGGTTTGGGTTTTTTTTTTTTTAAGATTTTGTTTATTTATTTGAGAGAAAGAGAGAGAGAGCACCAACAGTGGGAGGAGGAGCAGAGGGAGAGGCAAAGCAGACTCCTCGCTGAGCAGAGAGCCCGATGTGAGGCAGGACTCGATCCCAGGACCCTGGGATCATGCCCTGAGCCAAGGCAGACGCTTCACCAACTGAGCCACCCAGGCGCCCTCCAAATTATTCTTCTTTGCTACACAGAAAAGAAATAGCAAGACACATTTCCCGTCGTCAGAAGGAACTAACAGGACCCCCCTTGCCCACCCTGTCCCCTTACTGCCCTGTCCCAGGATCCTCCCTGGCCTGGAAAAATATGACCGAGATGTCATCAGGGCTCTCTCTGGTGATAGGAACATAGATCTCCACTTTCTACTTTTTTTTCTGTTTTATAAGCTTTGAAAAGTGAGCATAATTGTTTTATAATCATAGCGATATGGTATAATAATGATGACATTTTAAATGAGCACAGACTTCTAGCTAAAAATAAAGTCATTTTTCTCTACTCGTCTCCAGTAAAAGCTGCATCAAACAATCACAATTAGGTCAAAATAGAGAAAAACTTGGATTTCAATGGAGCAAGATGTGTCTACATCCCCAGACCATCTCTCTTTATCTGGAACAAAGCTCTGCAGGTGAAGAGAGCTGACGCAGCTGTCATCATACTTCAGGGGGGGATCTGCTTTCTCTGAAAAGAAGGTTCACCCCCTCTTAAAAAGACAGGAAATTCTGACCCCTGCTACGACATGGATGGACTTTGAGGACACTACGCTGAGTGAAATAAGCCAGCACAAGACACAAATACTATATAATCCCATGGATATGAGGTTCCTAGAATAGTCAAATTCATAGGGACAGAAAGTGGAACAGCAGGTGCTAGGGGCTGGGGGAGCAGGGAACGGGGCGTTATTATTTAATGGGGACAGATTGTCAGTTTTGCAAGAGGAAAGATGTTCTATGAATGGAAGGTGGTGATGGATGCTTACCAGTAAGAATGTACTTAATACCACTGAACTGTACACTTAGAAGTGATTGAGATGGTACATTTCATGTTATGTAGATTTCACCACAGTTGCAAAATATAATAATAAAAGAAGAAAAACTAAATCAAGAATCAGAGAGAAAACTGAAGCCCAGGCAAAAGACATAGGGCATTGCCGGGAGGCTGGTACCCCACCCCCCAAGGAAAGCATATACATCTAGTCAGTGTTTGGTCCCAGGGTGGCTGCAGGAGAAGGGTCCAACCGTCTCTGCCTTCTTGGGGGCTCTCCATGCAGCTGCAGGGTCCAGATCAATGACCTTGGAGTCATCAGGAGATAAAATCAGACAGAATATGATCACGGGGCCTCAAGGCAGAGGGTAGAGTAGGGGAGCAGGGTTTTTTCTAAAGATTTATTTATTTTTTTATTTGAGGGAGAGGCAAAGGGAAAGAGAGAGAAGGAGCCTCCACTAAGCACAGAGCCCTACTCGAGGCTCGATCCCAAGACCCTGAGATCACGACCTGAGCCAAAATCAAGAGTCAAGCACTTCACCAACTGAGTTGCCCAGGCGCCCCGGGGAGGCAGTTTTTCCGAGATTAAATGCCCTGTGACAAGAATTCAGGCTGGCAATGGAAGAAAGAAGAGGGATAATTCAAATCAACTGTTCAGTGTCATTTTCCAAGGGCTCACTAGGCTCTCTGTGGTCCATGGCAAGGGTCACGGGTGAGATTCATAATCACCCACGCCTGGTTGGGGGGCAACCGCACTCTCAGCAGGGGCCAGTGTTGCTTCCTGCTGCAACCAGAATTGCCTCGTATGTTTATCATCCATGCTCTAATTTACTCATTCATCTATAAGCGATCCATTCATTCATGAAGATAGAGGATGAGGGAGAGCCCTTAACCATGAGCAGACCTTGTGCGAGGTCTGGGAAGCAGGGCAGACACAGCCCCTGCCCTGTAGGAGCTAACACTCTAATGGGAGATATAGACATTTGTCAGGTAATCACTTGAAGGAATGTAAGTTGCAACCGTGACCAGCGTTGCGCAGGAAGAGTCACACGGCACAGGGTGAACCCATGAGTGGAAGGGATAGTCTGCTCAGGCTACAGGGAAGACTTCCCTGATGAAGCTTGAGCCAAGACCTTCTAGCAGTAGGACAAGCATGTGCAAAGGCCCTGAGGTGAGAGGGAACATGTAAGAACAAGGAAATGCAAGACATACGCATGGCAGCTGGGCACTGAGAGTGAGAGCCAGGGGTATGCAAGCTGAAAAGCCTCCCAAGGAAGCTGTATTTTCATAGGGGACATTGCCTCTAGCCAAATTCCTCCTTAATGATGGTGTAAGGCACCTTGGCAATACTTGGAGAAAGAGAGGTGATATGTAAGGGTATCCAAGTAGGACAAATAGCACCAGTAGAGGACTGGTAGTGGCAATGAACATGGTGTAGCCAAAAAACCCAGCTGCTTAGAGTGGAAACTCTAGCAAAGCATTTTGATGGGGCCCTCTCCTGTGCCCCAATTGCCTTGCTTGCCCTCTAGGGGCTCGCCAACCATCTTCCCGACCCCCAAGGGAGGCCTGAGAGGGGCTCCAAGGTTCTGGAACCTGGAGCTCAGCTCACCTCTCACGTAATTGCAAACACACTAGCTGACCTGAGCTTCCTCTTTCCCCGTCACCACGGCCTGACTCAAGATGCCTCGGTCCTCAGTCCACCTGCCCTGGCTGAAAAGCTGTCCTTCTGTCCAACGCCAGATACTTTTGGTCTTCATCAATTTTGAGATGCACTTTTTTTCTCACTTTTTAAAAAAAGATTTTATTGATTTATTTGACAGCAAGAGGGCACCGAGTGGGGAGGGACAGAGGGAGAGAGAGAAACAGACTCCCTGTTGAGCAGGGACCCCCGATGTGAGGCTCCATCCCAGGACCCCGAGACCGTGACCTGAGCCAAAGGCAGCCACTTCACCGACTGAGCCACCGAAGCACCCCCTTTTTCTCACATTTTAACACCATTAAAATCGGAAGCAATGTTGGCCAGGAGCAATCGTGACATCACTAGTGTGCCCTGCACGTGGGTGTCAAAATTTGCACAAGGGGTTCATTTCTCAGAAGGAAAATTCTAAAGACAGTAGTGCAGTATTCTTTTAAGAAAACACCGACATCAATGCCTCGGAGCTCAGAAAATTTGTTCCCTGAATATGAAGATGGTTAAGGAATATCTTCACCAATTTATTTCACTT
Source organism: Ursus maritimus (assembly GCF_017311325.1). Classification (NCBI taxonomy): domain Eukaryota; kingdom Metazoa; phylum Chordata; class Mammalia; order Carnivora; family Ursidae; genus Ursus; species Ursus maritimus. Next base: position 12,745,109 of record NW_024424341.1, read on the forward strand.
ACGTTTTCCTTTTTATGTGTACAGATGAATGATCTCTGATAAAAATCTATGTTTACGTAAGTGTGAAAAATCACTCTCATTACGTACGAAATACAAATTCTAAGTGATTCAAGGAGCATTATAATACTTTAGTTGGCAATGACTTTTTACTTAGTATATAAAATAATGATGCATTTTACAATGGACAGAGCCAATGAAATTCAATAAAACGCACTCATAAATGTTAACACTGTTTTTCACCTCCCCCCACCCCACCGTACACACAGGATAGGCTTGGCTCATTCTTACGCATCTAGCTAGAGCTGAATAAAAACTTCTAGAATGACTTGCATGAACAACCAGATACCTGCAAGTGATAATCAGACTATCCAATATCGGGAGAGAAAATGTGTTTGGTTCACTCAGAAAGTAAATCATCGGTGAACACACGGAAAGAAGTCTGAGTCAATACGGGAGGATAATTTATTGAAATATTAATTAGAGTCTGTTCTCCCTTTACCGTCCCCTTCAAGCAGGTAGGCGGGCTTTGTAATTCTTGGCCCCTGGAGTTTTAGCAAGGCTGCAAAGTGAAGCTGCCTGAAGTTGAAGGCTCTTCTGATCATTTGGGAAAGGAAAGCCATTGACGAGAGGGTGGGCAGCTGCTGGAGTGGGCTGGGGGTGCCCAAGAGGAGCCTCGACCTGAGAAGCAGGGAGCTGGCCTGAGCCCCGAGAGGAGGTTTGTGGAGACTCATCTAGGTCAGGACCTGCTCCCCACGGGCGGACAATCTCAGCAGAGCTCTGGAGGCTGGACCCTAGCTCCGCAGTTCTTGGCCTCGCCAGAGGTGCTTGGGTCTCATGCATGGAAGGGGAGCTGCGGGCCTTCCAGCCTGAGGGGACCATGCAGGGGGAGACAGGAGGGTCTTTGCCCTGCGTGAGGTCCTGGATGTCCACCCCCCTTGGGAGGTAGGGCAGAGAACTCAACCGATCTGAAGTTATAGGTCCCACCAACCTTGGAGCATGAGTCTCCGAGTCAGAATTACATAAATGTAAAGAAAGTGATGGGATATGTTACATCTTGTGCCCTTGAGTTTGTAAACTGACATCGACCGCGCATGACACCAACAAAATTATTCTCCAGGCTTGGGCAGCTAAGCATCCCCTTCCATGAGCATGGAATCGGGGTTGCTGGAAGTCTGAAGTGCTCAGACCCTGCTGGAAAGAGAGCACTTCTGGAAGCCTGAAGGCTGGGCTGCCCCATGTCCGTCGTGCTGGAGACAGCTTTAATGGGCTTGCTGTCACGTGTCCCTCGAAGGCCGGCCCCCCTGGACGGGGCTGTTTGCAAACTCCTCTCCAAAGCAGCTTCCCTTGAAGAGAGTTGCTACACAATCATTACAAATTGATTGCAAAAGAGCTAACAATCATGATTAAATCATTAAATTCTTGTCTACGCTTCAGAGAGCGGTGAGAAAATTAACTTCCCACCAACCTAATTTTTTCCTGAACATGAAATAATGATTTTCTGCCCGTCTAATTACAAAGCCAACATCTGATCAAGCCAGCATCCAGAGGGGATTATCGCATGCACGAGTATTAGACCTCATTACCAGCTTGAGTGCAAAATTATTACATCTTGTAATTGGATGGTGAGATTTATATACAGATCGGCCCGGTTTCTGTAAGATTGTAATTACAAGCTTCGTTGGTTAGCTACTTATCACTCAGCACAGAAGAGAGGAAAATAAGCAACAGAAAAGGCATTTCATTAACCCATAACCCTATCAAGGGAAAGCCACTGTAACACCCATGTCTGCATTAGGGAGAACAGCTAAATTCACAGATGAAACAATTTATTATACTCTTTGCAAATGGGATTGCATTTTGTTTAACCCCTAATGAACTCTTTGGGTAAAGTGTCTGAACAAACCATTCATTTTTATAGACAACTAGGTTCAATACAGTAATTATAAGGGGTAACTGACTGAGATAAATGCTCACCTGCTTAGAAGCCGTTGATTAGAGACACAATTGGTGGGCGCTGGGCGCCTGCGCAAAGGGCCGGGGGCTGGGGCCGCGGTTGGCTTCCCAGAGCCGCTGGGAGGGAGCAGGATCCCGCCTGGCAAATCTACGGGCTCCGGCAGAAAGTCTGCTCCTGCGTTCCCTGCATTCGTCAAGCTTGGCTGGATCATGCGAGGTTTAATAAAGCTGCAAGGACGGCACCGTTTAACAATTTCAGAGGCACTGGTGTGGAACGCAGAAATTTAAATACAGCCTGATGAGAGCTCCCCGCACGCTCCAGATGCGCGACCTAAATTAAATGTTACCTTTTCACACGTATGTATGGCACAACAATGGTCCTCACACAAAGTCTGCTTGGCGGGGTGTGGAACTGAAGGAGGATGTGACACTCGTGGTGGGTTGTTTTGCAGCCTACTGACCTCCAGTCCTCTCTGCCAGGAGGCAGCAAACCAAAGCTTGCGCCGCCTGCTTTTGAAGACCGCGGAGCTTGGTGTATTTCCCAACAGGTGAAATTTGCATGACGCTCAGACTTCAGTGTGCATAAAGTTTTATTAGCACACAGCCACCGTCATCTGTGTGTACTGCCCGTGACTGGTTTCCGCTACAACAGCAGAGCAGCAAAGCCAGAACTATTGACTCTCTGGCCCTTTAGACAATATCTGCTGATTTCTCTTCCATTCAGCCACACACTCATCAATTCATTCAACAAACATTGACTCAGCACTGAGTATGTGCTAGATCCTGGGGCAGGTGCTGGACTGTAAAAAAGGAAAGGCCACCCTTCCCGCCCTGGGGATCTCTCAGGCTGTGGGGCACATAGACCTGGACAGGGTGGAGCTTCAGCTAACTCAATACCTTCCTGCTTCTTCTGGTCCAATGGCCTGGATTTCCTCGGGGAAACCAGCCTCACCTGGATGCATGCCATGTCACCTGGGCTCCGTGGTGACTTTGGGAATGGACACATGGTCCAGTCAGAGCCCATGAGCTACGAGCCAGGACCCACTGTGGGGAGAAAGGGACACTCCCTCTTTTAATTGGAGTTCGACTTCGTTGTCTTCAGTCTGGAGCCATGGGAAGTACCCTGCTGCCCCAGGAGCCTGGGGAAAGGACCCAAAGAGGAGATGGAACGGATGATGCAAGAGACTGGGTCCTGAGATCCCTGTTCCAATCGAACTGCCCCTGAAGTCAGTCTACCCTGGACTTTTCCATTTTATGAGCCAATAAAGTAGCTCTTTGCCTCGAACCAGTCTACTGACACACCAGAAAGAATGTACCTAATTTGTACAAGAGCAATTACAGAAGGAGGCAGAGTGAAGTGTCATGTGCAGGGTATGAGGAGAGCTGGACTCTCCCTGGCACTCAAGGAATCCTTCCTGGAGGGGGTGGTCTTTGAGCCTGGGCTCAGAAGGCTGTCAAGGTTTTGATAAATAGAGAAAGGGAGTGATCTAGTTCCAGGTTGGAGGCTTGGGATGGGCAAGAGCAGGAGAGCACGGAGTATATGCAGAACCAGTGGGAAGGAATTTAGAGACCCTTCAGGACGACATCAAGCACACTCATCTCTACTCCTTCTGAACCACTTCCAAGTAGCTTATTCCCAGAGCACCGGGACATAAGAACACCAGGGCCCTCTTAGTCGGAAAGTTGTGAGGGTCACCACCCCCCAGAGATGACAGCGGGCGGACTCTAGCATGTCTACGATGATCTCCTCCTCCTGGTGTCCATACCTCGGTCTACTTCCCTCCCTGCGAGTGTGGGAGAAAGCTTCACTTTGCTTCTAACCAATCGGTTATGGCAAAGGCAAAATCTGTATGCTGAAAACTATGAAACGCTGATGAAAGAAATCAAAGAAGGCCTAAATAAATACAGATAGGCCACGTTTCATGATTGGAAGATTCAATAGTTTGAATATGTCAGTTCCTACCAAATAGATTTATAGATTAAATACAACTCAAATAAAAAACCCAGCAGGAAACTGCAAGCTGATTCTAAAATATACATGAAGAATCAAAGGAACCAGAATAGAGAGACAGAGGTCCAGACACCCCTTGCCTCAATTTGGGACCACTCTAAAAGACCATCTGGTTTCAGAGCTCCCCGTAAGGTGAGGCCTCGGTTGCGACTCTGCCTTGGGGCAACTTCTTCTGTCCAGTCTTGCCTTCCTCACCTCCTCACAGGCGTGTCTGCTGGGACCAAACCCCAATGGACAAGCCTCTACCTTCGAGTCAGTTTCCAGGGAATCCAATCGAATTCAGTGGTTTCAAGCCACTTTCATAAATGAAAATGTTGACTACTCGAGAAGTAATTTGATAGTAAAAAGAAAATCAGACTAATGTAACACAGAAAGTGTGTCATTAGGTCCCTTTAGGAATATTATCTACAAATTTATCTCTGATTCCTGACAAAGTCTGGGGGGGGGGGAAGGAGATTTTAAAAGGTATGTATACACTATATGATTACATTTATGTAACATTCTTCACGTGACAAACTTATGGAAATGGAAAACAGATGCATGGTTGCCAGGGGCTAAAGAGGGAGTGGGGAAGGGCGGGAAGTAGGTGTGGCTACTGGGGGGAGCATGAGGAACCCTCGCGATTATGGAAATGTTTGGTATTTTGACTGCATGGCTATCAATATCCTGGTCATTAGACTGCAAGATGTTGCCTTTGGGAGGCATGGGATCTCTTTGTATTATTTCTTCCAACTGCGTGTGGACCTACGATGGTCTCAAAGTTGAAAGTTTAATTTAAAAAAAGGAGAAAGAAGAATATGGCAAAGGTGATGGATGTCACTTCATGGTTAGGTTACATAAAAATATGGATTCTGCCTTGTTAGTGAACGTTCCCTATTGTTTTCTAAGCTTGCATGTGTTGCACGTTGGAGAGACCCATATGGCAAAGAACTGAAAGTGGTCTCTGGCCAACAGACCTCAATCCAGCAGCCCCTAGGAACCGAATTCTGGCAGCGATCATGTGAGCTTAGAAAAGGATCCTTCCCCAGTCAAGGCTTCAGATGAAACCCCAGTCTGGCCAACCCCTTGATTCAACCCTGAAGCAGAAGCCCTCCCTAAGCTGTGCCTGGATTCCTGACCCACAGAAACAGGGAGAAGGTAGATGTCTATTGTTTGAAGCTGCCTGGTTTGTAGTAATTTTTTATACATTGATAGATAGCTAATGCTTACACCAAAACAATCAAATGCTGGAATGTTGGAATTTTATTTTGTTCAAGATAATACAAGAGAAAGAAAGTGGACAGAAGGAAGCATCAGGAAGGGGGAAGGGATGTTGAGCTATCATTATTCTGGAGTTAGGTTCAATGTTAGTACTTCTCCAATTTTTCCTTCAAGACATCATTCATGACAGAGGAACATGTTTAAATATCTAGACCTGTGGTTACCAAATTTTTTTTTAAAGATTTTATTTATTTATTTGGCAGAGATAGAGACAGCCAGCGAGAGAGGGAACACAAGCAGGGGGAGTGGGAGAGGAAGAAGCAGGCTCACAGCGGAGGAGCCCGATGGGGGGCTCGATCCCACAACGCCGGGATCACGCCCTAAGCCGAAGGCAGACGCTTAACCGCTGTGCCACCCAGGCGCCCCTGTGGTTACCAAATTTTAATGATCGGGAACCACAAAGAGAAAAAAATTGCACTCACGCACAGACACACACACATACACATACATCTGTACAAATACGTATAATGGACAATATATTCTATGTGCTGTTTCTTCATTGTCAGCCTCTCCCCATGAGAATTTCAGCTCCATGAAAGCAACATAATTGCATCGCTTACTACCAAGCCCCAGGGGCTCTAGATCAATGATTTGTTGACTAAGGAATGAATGTATATGAATGTACATATACAAAAAAATGAATTTCGGAAATGATGAGATGAAAATAAAATGAGCAGTTATTTTTAATGTTTTTCTAATTGAGGGTGTCATACTCTCATTAGCTAATATCTTAGAGCCTACTATCCCCTCCTATTGTGTCAACAATAGGGATACGGTTTCAAATTATCTTTTTGTTAATTTTGATTGTTTTTAACCAAGTTCTTTCAGATCTTATTAGATAACCATCGTTTTTATCTCATGCTGTGGCTGGTCAAAGTCCCGTGCGAGGAGAGGAAGTGACAGCCCGACCATACTCTTCACTTCTACTGGCGTTACTATTATGAACTTTAATTGTGATTTCTTCATGGGAATCTTCTTCAGCCACTTGTCCTTTTAGCAAAGGCTGATTTAGTTAAATAAGATAAGATCATCTATAAATCCAATTCAGTTGCTACATGGAAAATACAACTCCTCAGAATGTACTGAAAGAAAAAAAATATCTATCCCTCCTCCCGGCGACGTCCACTCTTCTCCTCAGGGTACCTTGTAGAATTCATAGGACATACAACCTTTGTGACATAGGACAGAGTGAGGAAACCAGCGCCAATCTTGAACTTTAAAAACTGTTAAAGTTTCATTTATTACCTGAGTTTTAGATTTAAAAAATAGATTTATTTAGGGACTCGACCCTATTCCAACAACCTATATATCTCTCCTGTGCTGGTACCACACGGTCTTGATTACCATTGCTTTGTAGTAAGTTTCAAAATCTGGAAGCACGAGTCTCCCTTGTTTGCTTTTTTTCAAGATTATTTTGGCTATGTGGGGTCTCTCGCAATTCCTTACGAATTTTTAAATCAGCTTGTCAATGGCTATAAAGAAGTCAGCTGGGATTCTAACAGAGATTACGATGAATTTGTAGACCAATTTGGGGACTATAAACATTTTAATGATGTTAAGTCCTACAACCTATGCACATGGGATATTTTTCCAATTATTTAGATTTTATTTAATTTCTTTCGACAATGTTTGTAGTTTTCATAGTGCAAAGTTTTCACTTACGTTATTATTTTAATTATTTATTAAATTACTGCATCTTAATCTATTTTATGATTTAATTATTTCACTTAAGTTATTCCTAAGTGTTTTATTCTTTTTGTTGCTATTATCAATTGAATAGTTTCCTCAATTTCATTTTCAAATTGTTCACTGCAAGGGTATCCAATACAATTGATTTTGGCACACTGATCTCGTATCCTGTAACCTCGCTGATTTTCAGCAAGGTTGTCAAGACCATCCAATGGGGAAATAATAGTCTTTTCAAAAATGGTGCTGGGACAAATGGTTAGCTACAAGCAAAAGAATAAAGTTGGATCCCTACCTCACTAGATTACAAAAAAATTAACTTAAAATGGATCAAAGACCTAAATGTGAGAGCTAAATCCATAAAACTCACAGAAGAAAACTTATGACTAAACCTTCATGACCTTGACTTGGTGAAGAATTCTTAGATATGACACCTAAAGTATGAGCAACAAAGAGAGAAAATAAATAAATTGAAATTCAGCAAAATTAGAGACTGGTGCTTCAAGTGGGCCTTTACTAAAGGACTGAAGTCCCGAGAATGCTGTAACATGCATTGACAACGTGATGTTAAGTGATACAAACAGCCACAAAAGACCACCCGCTCTATGATTCCATTCATATGAAATATCCAGAATAGGGAAGTCTGTAGAAACAGAAAATAGGTTTGTGGTTGCCTAGGGCTGCAAGAGGTGGAGGGTGTAGAGGGTAGTAGCTAAAACATATCTTTTGAGGTGACAAAAATGTTTTAAAATTGGCTGATGGAAGATGGTACCTGGCTGTGAATATATTACAGGACACTGAACCGTATACTTCAGATGCATGAAATGAATGGCATGTGAATTACATCTCAGTAAAACTGTGAAAGAATTTAAATAGATATTCTTTCCTGCTGGCTTGAATATAAACATAATGGCTGGAGCTTGAGCAGCCTCCTTGGACCATTGAGGAGAATCATGATAGTGGGGCAAGAAGATAGAATGGCTCTAGATCCTGGTCACTGAGGACCATCACCCAAGATCCTGACTATTTCTGTACTTCCACTGCATGACAGAGAAGTGATTTTCTACTTTGTTGGGTTTTTAAAATGGTAGATATAGGAGTTCTAATACGGTCTTCTCATATCTGATTGAATAACACTGTCTTCTTCCTTGGAAGATCACTGGAGGACTCAAGAAATGGGAGAGGTCTGAAGGCAGAGCTCAAACAGCCACAAAGCTATTATGCCATTCCCCAAATATTCCTGGCTCTTTACATTTCAAGCATACGGTAGGATTGCTCTTCCTGCTCCTTCGTGGTTGGTTGGGACAATGGAATGCACCTAAGAAAGACACATTCTATTACGACCCAATATACACCAATATATTTGACCACACGGAATCTTGATACAGACCCTCATCTTCCCCGGTGCAATACATACGATTTTTCTATTCCATCCAGAACTATTCTTTGCTGCCTCATTTATTTTAAATATTGATCTTGACTCACTAAGTTCATTTTCTTACCCGCTAAAGAGTCATAAGCTGTGGTTTGAAAAACACCGCCGTGAGTAGATTTCACAAAAGGTGATTTAGAAGCACACCCACTGACAAGGAAAGGTGTCCAGAGTGTAACAGTGAGTAAAAAGGAAGGTCAAAAAATAGAATGTATAATATTGTCCCGTTCAGTTTAAATGCGTGTATGTGTATGTGCGTGTATTTCATGCAAATAGAAAGATAGCCTGGAGGAACAGACCCCAGCATAAACAGCAATGGTCCTCGGAAGAGGGAGAGTGGGGATTTGAGGATGATTTCATTTTCTTTTGGTTTGTCTTCCAGCTTTTTCTGTGATGGGCATCTATTACTTGTGTACTTTAAAATGAGTTCGTTGCATTAAAACATCAAGAATAAGGGTATGCGGAGTCTTGTCTGGAATTGAGCAAATGTAGCAAGAACCTGAGAATCACACTCAGTTAAAAAAGCTCGATTGTGTGGCGCCTGGGCGATGCAATAAGTTAAGACTATGACTCTTGATTTGGCTCAGGTCATGATCTCAGAGTCGTGAGATCGAGCCCCGCATTGGGGCTCTGCCTCTCCCTCTGCCCCTCCCCCCCAAAAAATAAATAAATAAATCTTATTAAAAAAAAAAAAAAAGGACTCAGGCCTCAGCTAACATCCAGTCTAAAGGCTGGGATCAGGTTCTGGTCTCCTACAACCTGCAGTGTACCAAGCGACTTCTTCCTCCCTCCCTTTCTTCCTCCCACCCTCCCCTCCTTTTCTCCCTCCCTGCCTTTCGTTCTTGCTTCCTACAAACACTAACGGAGCATCTCTCCATGCCAGGCACTGGGGATTGGCAAAGGAAAAATAACAACTCTGGGACATAGGAAGGGCTGAGCTGAGCTTACTGGTAGGCACGGTGGGGGGGACCTAATCCAAAACCAGGCCCTAGGGTCTATGGGCTGGGGCCTTTGGGGAAAAGAGCTGGTATAGGGTTTTTAAAGCCAGGTAACTCAGAAGGTTTCCTAGCCCAGGTTCAGCGTGGAGCATTTGCTGAGCAGCACCAGACAGTCTAGACAGAATAGCTAAGTGGCTGACACAAGTCATCACAATGTCACCGCTTTGTTGGTCCCAATCGGTTTTCTGAAAAGATGGTGCCCTGTGTTTTTTTGGTAGAGGGAATGGACCCTGACCACCTGCCCTCCCGCAATTTCTCACGCCCTCCAGGCTCAGGGTCCTACACAACCTCCTTTACATTAAAGTCCAAGAATCCTCAGAATGTAGAGGTAATGAACAAGGCAGATCGGGTGGCTATCCTCGGGAAGCCCCCAGCCTGGAGCTAGAGTTCATAAAGACATAACCAAGGAGGTACTTTGGGCTGTGATGAGTCTGTGAAAATAATAAAGCAGAATACTGCAACAGAGAGAAGCTGGTGGTACTTTAGTGCCTGGGGAATCCAGGAGGACTTCTTGGAAGTGGTGACATTGGGAGTCAAAGCCCAAATGAAGGCAAGAAGTCAGCCTTGAGGAAAAACACTTGGCAGAGGGACTAGCAAGCACAAGAGCCTCAGAGAAGGAAGATCTTGGTATGTCCCCGGACCACAAAAAGGCCAGCTGTCTTGAATACGAGCAGGGCTGCCTGCAGGGGCTCCAGACAAGGGCAGACAGGCCTCGCATACAGGCCCTGGTGGATCTGGCTAAGGACTTGGGATCTGTTCTGAAGTACGATGAGAAGCCACTGGAGGAAAGTGGCCTGTTGTGAAAAGATGACACCTTTGTTTGGTTTCATCCACGAGCGCCATGGTACCACCACTCGCCCGCTGATGCACTGCGCAGAGAAGGACACGCCGTCACGAATGCAGTATTTGTGCCTCGAATTTGCATGATCGCAACCCAATCGTGAGAAAACCGTTAGACAAATCCAAACTAATAGACATCCCACATGACGCCTGACCAGTGCCCTTCGAAAGTCATAAAACACTGAAGAATTGTCATGGCTAGGAAACTCGAAAACCCTAGACGCCATGGAGGATCTGGAATTGACTCCTGGGACATTAATGTCCTAATGTCAGGAGAAAAACTGATCAAGTTTGAATAAGGTCTGTAGTTTGATTAATAGTTTTGTATTAATGTTAATTTCCTGGTTTGATCACTTACTATGATTCTGTAAGCTGTTAGCACAGAGGAAAGCTGGGGAAGGGTCTATGTACTTTTCTTTAAGCCCCAAATCATTATTATTATTATTATCATTATTATTATTATCATTATTATTATTATTAGAGTGCGTGCACGAGAGCGAGGGAGGAGGCAGAGGGAAAGGGAGAATCTGAAGCAGACCCCCCACTGACTGTGGAGCTGGACACGGGCTCCATCTCATGACCCTGAGGTTGTGACCTGAGGTGAAATCAAGAGTCAGACGCTTAACTGACTGAGTCACCCAGGCACCCTCCAAAATTATTTTTTACATAAAGTTTTCAAAACTAAAGTACAAAACCTGTATCATGTACTGAATCTTTTTAAAAATATACACCGACACAGGCTTGCCCTTGTGTAGAAAATGTCTGGAAATAACACATAGGATGTAGGGCTGGTTGCCTCTAGAGAAAGATCCAGAATGGGAGACAGACTAACTTTTCACTGTGTTCCCTCTTGCACTGCTTGAACTTAGTACACATAACGTTCCTAATGAAAATACAGGGAAAAAAGCATGTGATGAAGTATTTGGAGGTTAAAAGAAAAGGCAATGCCTTTGTCCCACCGAGAATGGGTCCTAGCGATGAGAGTGGGAGCGGGACACCAGTAGGATGTAGGTGTCCAGGAGAGAAATGTGGTGCTCTGTGCTATGTTCATAATTAGGAGAAGCGGAGTGAAGGGTATACATAACTATACTATTTTTGCAACTTTTCCTTAAGTTTACAATTCCTTAAAAATTTTCCAGGGAAGAAGCAGTGGAGATGGTGAGCTATGGACAGAGTGGAGAAATGACATGGAGATGAACAGGACTTGCTGGTGGACTGGATGAGGAGTAAAAGAGACAGAGGGTCAGAGTGGCCCCCTAGTTCTAGCCTGGATGATGATCTCACTTCCTGAGATAGGAAGACCGGGAGAAGCAAGATGGGGCCATAACCCTGAGTCTGATTTAGGTGTTTGGGGACAATGGCAAAACCAGAGGGCATAGGGAAGGGCTGCCTGCCGCTACTCTCTGCACAAAAAAGCAACCAAAGGTCAAGCCTGGGTGGAGTGTTCAGGAGCCCCTCTCCAGCCCAGTCTTCTCACATTTAGGGCAGCCAGAGCTGAGAATGGGGAAGGGGACTGTACCAGTTCACTCAATTAATGGGTGGGGGGAAAGGGGGAGATAGGCAAGAGTCCGACCTCCTGCTGCCTTCTCTCCAATATGCATTGCACATGCCCGAGACGTGCAAGCCCGCATTAAGAAAAGGAAGCAGAGGAGGTGGGGCCTTGAACATGGAGCACAGCACCACATAACGTTTTGCATTGATCAGTCCTCCCTGGGAGATCCACTGGGCTGCGGCTGGTCTCGGTTTAAGGTCATTATTAGGACTGGGTGCATTATGATGCTATCAGCATGAATGTTTCTGCCATGTTCTCATAGTTTTTCTAAGTACATTATTTCTTTTGATTTTCTATAACCCCTGAGACCCAAATTATTCCGTCCCATTTTGCAGAGAAGGAAACCACAGCCCAGAGAAATTAAGTGACTTTCCCAAGGTCACACGGCCAGTAAACAGCAGAACTAGCACTTGAACTTAGACCTTCTCAGCACGAATTCCCGTGCGGCTGTGTTAGAGCCTGCTGCTTTCACTGTAGCTAAACAAACGAACTCCTTGGCTCATACAACATCAGCCTGTCCCACCAGCAGCCCCAAAAGCAATCCAGAAACTTCCAGAAGGGGCCTGCCATCAGCTAGAGTCCTAACTGTTAACTTCCGTTGGTCTTCGCTTTCACATCAGGGAGATGCAGTGAAGCAGTGGCGAGTGTGGGCTTTGGAGGCTGGCTTTCCGAGGGTTAAACCCCAGTCCCGCTCCTCACCAGCCGTGCATTGCATGCAAGGTGCCGAATCAGCTCACTGGTCAATGGACGTACCTCCCACACAGCCATAATCATTGAGATGACTGTCCAGAACATTCCTGCAGTGTAGGCTCAGGACAGGTCTCAACAAAGTCACCAGCCTGATAACGGTAGTCATGTCACCTACACGGAAAGCTCCTGGCAGATTCCTGTTAAGGGGACACTGGCGTCGTGTTTAGAACAGAGCCTGGCCTATAGGGAGCCCACGTAGTAAGCACTGATATTATGATTAGAGAAAGTATTCCCAATTTGCATGGCGAATAAAGTGAGTTTATCACACCCGGCTAAAGGTGCAGTCGCTCTGTCTACACCAGCTTTGATGGCTATGGTTTTCCACAACCACCCATCAGGAGCCTGGACCTGGGGCCTGGGCTGCTGGTCACGTCTTGTTTTCATTGCCTCCCGTGCCCCTTCTCCCTGCTGACATCCCGGCCGACGTCAGTAGGAGATGATAGGCCTGAAAACTGGTCTCCTGGGCACACATATCTTCCTGCCGATTGATGTGTGGGCCTTGGGAAATGGTCCCAAAGCCGGCGAACAAGAGCCGTCTCCTGGGGGCAGGTGGTCGGCTTGGGCCCGCCTGCGAGGCTGTGTGAGATGATGGGGCAGTGACGGCTGGGACAGCGGTGGGGGTCGGGTGGGACTGGCGGGCTGATGCGGTCCTCGAGGCGAGCCCCTTCCTTTCCAGAGGGACAAGTCAAAGGTGCCATTGGCACAAGGGCCGGGATAATCCTGCCCCTCACGACGCCTGTGGCTTCGGACCGCACATGAAAGATGGTCAGAGGTATTTAAAGCTGAACTTTTTGCCCACAGTCCTTAAAGGCTCCACTCAGCCACCCAACAGAAAACCATGTGTGTGTCTTAGTGTCGTGTGTTACCTTGATGGGTTTCTATTACTGACAAAAATGAAAAGAAACACAAAAACACTACTAGCTTTGCCCATTTGCGGGTGCCTTCGCCCTGTGTGCCCGGCCTCGTGTATGGGTTTGCCCATCTAATCCTCTTCAAAACCCCCTAAGGTGATGACAGCTACGATCCCCACGAGCAGAGGCTCAGAGGGGCTGGGGACACGGTCCAAGGTCACGCCACTCTCATTTGACAGGGTCAGGATTTGAACCCAGGTCAGTGTGAATCCAAAGCCCCACGTGTTCTGACAGGTATAAATGTCCTTGGTAGGGAAAGGCAGGGGGCTGGGGGCTGGGGACGTTTAGCTGGGGCTCAGAGACCCACTCCCCATAACCATTCGGACCAAGGATCTGGCCTCAGGCTTGATGCCCCCACCTCTGAAGCTAACGGGGACAGGGTCATGGGGGGAGGGTGGGGGTGGTGGGGGAGACCATCCCCACCACGCCCCAGTGCTCACACCCCCCCAGCCCCCCTCTGTGTGCCACAACAGCCAATCAATACTGGCTTACATTTTATGAGACAAGGAGTTAACTTGTTCAATTATGGGGGAGACAGCTCTATTCTTTCGTAACAAGTAATCTGAGTAGGAAAATCGATCCTGAGAGGCCCCATGCACGCTGGCTAATTTTATATTATCCTCAGCCAATGGGCGAGCGCAGAGTAATGGAGTTGTTGTTACAGTTCATTATGGGAGGGGAATCAATAGTGGGACAATCTGAGGCTCAGCATTACAGCTGTGGCAGGAAGGGGGGCGGGGAGTGCAGGGTGGGGAGCACCACGTCCTTGTGTGTGCTCCCAGCCCCGACACTGGGGCCTCCTGCCACAGCCCCTCGGCAAGGAGCCCCTCTCAGGATGGAGACCAAGAGACTCCCCATGACCCAAGCCCCAGTGCCCCCCAACAGCCAGACTGAAGGAAAGCAAAGCCTCTGTCACCGCAGCCTGGCTTGTGACCACCGCATTTTCCCTGCTGTCCTTGCAAGTGGCTTTTGGACACAACCCAGGTTTGGCCTGGCAGCGAGTTCTCCCTGGCATCTTGATGGCCCCAAACACTAATTCCTGGTTTTCTTCCTAAATACACGGCCGAGATAGACAGGCTGCCTCTGTCTTCTGTGTGCTCAGCGACCGAGAGATGCTGTCCCAGCTCCCCCTGGTTCCTCGGGCGGGGGGGGGATCTCCCCAGGGCAGTGGCTTCACTTCCAGGCCCAGATCTGATATTTGGGTTGTTGCAGTTTTCCCCCTTGCAACAGCGTGGCTAGGACTGAATCAGGGCTTTGTAATCCCATCTCGCGTGGACCTCTGCAAGCATTTGGGGAGCTGCGCTTCTGCGAAGGGCAGGCACGCCGGCAGCCTCTTTGTGTAGAAGAGCAGGTCTATCATCTGACTATTTAACTTCTTTACAGGAGGATTTCATATCTATTATGCACGAACCCATTTTATATTCATTATCTTATTCCCTTCTCGAAGCGGCTTCTACTAGTGTCCCAATATACAGATGGATAAACTGAGATTCAGAGAGGAAAAGCAATGTGCTGAGGATAGGTATTGAAGGTCAGAGCCAGGATTTGAGCTTCTTCTGTCTGGCATGCCTCCAGCTCTGAAAGGCACTCCACACGTCACTCTGGGAGGTAGGAACTGTATCATTTTGTTCAAAGTCTCTGTCTTGCCATGGCTAACCCAGCACCTGGCCTACTTATGTATAATGGGTATGATTTTTTAAAATATTAAATCAGGGGTGCCTGGGTGGCTCAATTGGTTGAGCGTCTGACTGTTGATTTCTGCTCAGGTTGTGATCTCACGGTCCTGGAATCGAGTCCCACGTCAGGCTCCATGCTCAGCTGGGAGCTGCTTGAGGACTCTCTCCCTCTCCCTCTGCTCCCCCCCGCCCCCGCTCGCTTGCTCTTTCTCTCTCTCTCTCAAATAAAAAAATAAACCTTAAAAAATCAAATTAACATATTTTATATTTTTGGATGCTGCCTTCCCCATTAAACATGCTCTCCTGTTGCTCTCCACACCATTATGGCCCCAGGGGAGTGGGGAGAACCAGTGTGTTCCCTCTGGGAGAGGACTGATTGGGGCAGGAAGAGTCCCTGACACACAAGAAGGGGATTAATGGTAGCCTGTCCTGTCCTGGCCAGTGTGAGCGGCAGAAGGACAGAAGTCAGGATAGGTCATGGTCACATGGGTGGGGGACTAACTGTACTCCAGTACCTAAATGAATTTATATCTGCTAATTCATATATACGCAAGTTCAACACACTCTCTATTTATTAATTTAATTCTTACAGCAAACTTTGGGGTAGTTGCAATTATGATCCCATTTTACAGATGAAGAAACAGAAGCACTGAAACTTTAAAGACCTGGCAGGATTTGAAGCCACGAATTCCAGATACTATCCACCACGATGCTATTCTGGAATAGAAGACAGTAGAATATGTCTGGACTCCTCTCTCTGGACCAAAATCCTGGCGGTAAGGGTGTTGGGTTGAGGGGAGAGATGAAACAGGGAGAGGTGGTGCTCCAGTTCTTATTTGGAAATCAGAGGTCACGCGGGACAAGGCCGTCCCTGTTCCAAGGTGGGTAATGCAGTGGAATGAACATGTGATATGGTTAGATGGGGAGATACCTGAGTTAGCACTCTGAGTCCCTTTATATCCCATCAGGCACAATTGGGAGCCAAAGTTTCAAATAGGGGATGTAGGACTTGGCCAACCGTCCCTGTTATGGGCTGAGTTGTGACCCCTAAAATTCGTCTGTTGACGTCCTAGCCCCTGTACCTCAGAATGTGACAGTATTTGGAGATGGGGTCTTTAAAGAGGTGATTAAACTAAAATGATGTCTGATGGTGGGTCCTAATCCAATATGGCAGGTGTTCTTATAAGGGGAGGAAATTTGGGGACACAAAGAGATATGAGAGATCTGCACATGCGCAGAAAAGCCATGTGAGGACACAGCAAGAATGTGGACACCTGCCAACCAAGGAACGAGGCCTCCAAAGACACCAAACCTGCTGGCACCTTGATCTTGGACTCCCAGCCTCCAGAACTGTGAGAAAACAAGCCTCCATTGTTGGAGCCCCCTGTCGATGGTGTTTGTTACGCAGCCCGAGCTGACTGAGACAGACCTGCCTTGAAGCCGCCAAGAAAGCAGCAAGGTGACCTCACCATGGAGGGCTCAGAGTGAGCAGCGTACGTTCAGGGCAAGACGGAGGAAGTGGCTGAAACTCGGGGTTCCAGAGACCAACACAGCCAAGGTAGGACTGGCTGGGTGAGTAAAGGAGGACCTCAGGCCCAGACCCAGGCCAGCAAACAGACCATGAGAACAGCAGCTGCATATAACAACCAGTCACCGGGCACGGGAAGAGGGGCAGAGCCATGGCCCCGAAGCCCCGAGGCCCGGAGGTGATCTGCTGTCACTCTTCAGAAGAGCCTGTGGACAGTGAGGGAGGGGAAAGGTGGAGCTGCTGAGGGGGCTGGGGAGGGTTCTCAGAAGGAGGACAACAGTTCACCATGAGAACCAAACATCATGCTTTAAATAATAGCACACACAGAATAATTACCATCTTTGTCCTAGACAAGAGGTCAGCAAACTGTGGCCCTCGGGCCAAATTCAGCCTATGTGTTTTTGTCAATAAAGTTTTATTGGGACACAAGTATGCCCGTTTGTGTACACACTGTGTAGGGCTGTTTTTTGTGCTACAACAGCTGTGTTGAATAGTTACGACTACGACTGAGCCTGTATAGCCCCAGAGCCTGAAATATTTACTATCTGGTCCTTTACAGAAAATGTTTGCCAACCTTTGCCCTAGAAACAACGTTTCTGTAACAGTGGTGGTTGGACTTTCTAGGACAGCTGGAGAATAGTGTGAAGGATTTCATCCATTCAATCATTTGTCCAGTCAGTCAGTCAACAAATATTTTCCCAAGGGACAGCCATGTGCCAAAACCCATGCTCAGTACTAATGATTCAACAATGAACAAAGAGTCACGGTTCTCTCGCCAAGGCACTTACCGTCTTGCGGGAACACAGACATTAAACAAATGATCACACACACGTGCTGTGTTCAACTGAGATGAATTCTGTGCTGGAGAATGTGGAAATCTGTTAAACCATATCTTCTCTTTCCCCGGAAGCAGACGCAGAGATAAGGGTTCAAGTGCAAATAGTTTATTTGGAAGATGGTCCCAGGAAGTACCAGCAGGAGAGTGGGAAAGTGAGACAGGGCACAAAGAGTGTGTAATTGAGCAGGTGACCCTGTGGCCCTCTGAGGATCTCAGGGACACAGTGGGCAATGCTCCTCAGAGTTCTCCCACTCAAGGACAAGAGAGCTGGGGTACCAACTCCCCATCTGTCATTGGTTGAGGGCTGCTCCCTGGTCCATGAAGTTTCCTGCCCTTCCTGCTTATCCTCACCTGGTAGACTTGGGGTAACAGGTGATCTCGAAGCAGGCTGCCCTGTGCAGAGGTGAATACAGAGGGGGTGAGGGTGTCCGGGGTTGAGGGGTGATGTTCAATCAGCCCTGAGGAGGAAGGGAGCCTTGGGAAAGAATATTCCCACAGAGGGAGCCTGTGGTTCCTGACCCAGGACAGCAAGCTGCTCCCCCCTTGGGGTGCCAGCACCCTTTGCTTTAATTAGAGCACCTAACTGAGGGAGGTGTGATCAGTTGTCGGCTTGGAGGGAATGGGCCATGCCATCTCCACTATTCTACCGCCAGAGCCTAATTCTGGGCCCAGCACACAGCAGGGCCACAGTGAATGATGGGTGAGCGTCTTCCCAGCTTTAATGGGATAACAAGGGCTCAGGAAAATTCTACTGTTGTCTGGTGCTTTCTGCAGACTGCTCCCAAGGGTTCCAGGGCTATATACTAGAGAAGCCCTGCCCAATTTTGGGCAAAGAGGTGGGAGGAGCTCAGCCTCAGGAAGGTCATGAGTGCAGAGGACATGACCTAGGTGTTGGATTTTATACGATGGCCGAAGTTGCTCTGTGTGTTAGGGCAGTGGTTCTCAAAATGAGGTCAAGGAACCCCTAGGGGTTCCCAAAGCCTCCCCATAATGTTCACAGTAATACTAAAGCATCATTTGTCCTTTTCTCATGCGTATACAGGGGAGTTTCCCAAGAGACTATTTTACATTTACAAAAATATAAAACATGAGAGACTATGGACTCTGGGAAACAAACTGAGGGCTTCAGAGGGGAGGGGGTGGGGGAATGGGATAGGCTGGTGATGGGTATTAAGGAGGGCACGTATTGCATGGTGCACTCGGTGTTATACGCAACTAATGAATCATCGAACTCTACATCAAAAACTAGGGATGTACTGTATGGTGACTAACAGAATATAATAAAAAATATTATTATAAAAAATATATATAAAACAGTGTCATGCCTCCTTATTGGTATTTTTAAATAAATTCATGAATACGTATTTCTTTTTTTAACTTCTCACATGGTAAATATCAATAACCCATCTAAATGAAAAGTTCTGGGTTCCTCAACAATATAATATTTGAAGGGCCACAGGGTCCTGAAACCACAAAGTTTGAGAACATCCATGTTGGGGAATTCTTCACCGTCTCAGTGGTCATGGGGCAGAGCCCACAGCCCACCATAGAAATAGTCACCTTCCCACTTTCCCAGCTGCCCTTGTGGCTGGGATGTGACCACAGGACCTAGGCCCACCCAGACAGACATTTCTCGCCCTATCTTTGGAGGGGGATGCTTGTGACCCGAAGTAGGGCCTAGAGTAGAGACGCGTCTGGCATCCAGATCAAAGGTCAGTGGAGGCCATGGGGGCTGCCGTGGTGACTGGCTTTTAGTAGCGGTGTCCTCCCTGGCCTGGGCTTGTGGCATGATCCGGCTACATCCGGGCTGCCTCCTGGCCTCCCTGCTCTGAGCCATCACCCCAGCCTGTCTCTTCAGGCTGCCTGGCAATACTGTGTAAGCTCGGGCAACTTGCTTGTGCTCTCTGGGCCTCAGCAGACATAGTAGAGGTGATAAGAAAGCGTGGGAAGGATCGTCAAGATCCAGCGAGGTCACATATGCACAGGATAACGGCTCGATAGCGTTGGTGGCCGCTGAGATGAGGATGGTGATGAAGCAGGGCATAGTTACCGTGATGAGTCATGGCCGCTAGCCGTGCTGCTCACCATGGAGTCACCTCGGGGCCCTGAGGCCTCATCCCTGACCTTGGTGCTCGGTGCAGAGTATGGGGCACTAGTCAGGGATATGCTTCCACTAATTCCTCTCCTTAAATCGGGCACAGTTGGGCTCCGTGGCCTGCACCCTGACAGCAGAGATGGATCGAGTGAAAGAGACCAGGTTCTAGCACATTCCAGAAGTCTCCACTGCAGAGCCAGTATTTGCGCCTCTGTTGTATATTTACATAATACCCTTCTTTGCATTGACTCACTTCTTCCCTTAAATAAATTTGCACCGAAAGCGTTTGACGTGCTACTTGTCATGTTTTTCCCCTCTCATGAAAGTCCTAGATAACTAGTCAGTAAAATCTCTTTGTCTCCGCACCTCCTAACAGCCTTTCCCACACCGTGAGTTCCCTGTTGTGGGACAATCTGCTCCCATGCTCTTCGCCCCCTGAGCAGGGCGGCAGGACAGGGCAGGTGGACGGCATGGGGTTGTGCCCCAGCCCTGATTTCCTCACCAGGAAGACAAGGCTACTTTGAAAGTGTTCCATGGGGACTGGAGAGAGTCAATGCTGAGTGCCAGACCTGAGTCCTGGCACCCAGTGGGATCTGGACACGAGTTTCCTTCTCACAGGCCACACGTCTCAGGGGACAGCTGGCTAAACCTCATCTCTCACAGCATGGGTCTGGCCTCACTACTATGCTGAGATCCCAGACTCATTCCCGAAGAAGCAGAGGAGTTGATGAGCAGGGAGAGGCGGAGCTGGGAAGCTCAGTGTGGGGGGAGGGGGGGAGGAGCTGGCAGGGAGGACGGAGAAGGACGGGAGGAGGGCAGGACCGACTTTCCCAGCCTACCTCCCTGTGTGTCCTCGGCTCCGCCCCTTCCCCTCACCACCCCGCATCTCCTCAGATCTTGGCTCCCTTTCCAGAAATGCCCAACGGTTCACATTTAATTACTTCATAAAAAAACTGGAAAGTAGAAGAGGAAGAGTTAAATGTTCTCCTAAAAGGAGGAAGCTGTAGCTAATCCCAATTAGGAGGAAGTCCCGGGCTATTGAAACGCTACAATCCAATTACATCAGGTAAAATGAATTACTCCGTTAATGCTGACTTATTATGAAGACACCTTCTTATTGCTCTCATTAATAATCTTTAGACATCATTTTAGCGCATATTGGCTGCAATAACATTTCTATTAGCATCATGGTGGAGCAGGGCTGACAATTAAAATAAAAAATAAATCAACCCAAGGAGCGAACAAACGTAATTATAGTTCAGAAAGAGCTTTTATGTGTATTTGATTAGTCAGTGGAACAGCGCCTCCTTTCTTGCCCTGACTTTGTGTTAGCCCCAGTCCCTGCAGAGGGCTGCAGTGGGAGCCGAGGCTGAGGGGTGTACGTGAGTGAGAGACAGAGACAGAGACAGAGACAGAGACAGAGACAGAGACAGAGAAGATAAGGCGGCTTATCAATCAGGGAATGGTCACATCCCAGTTCCCAGCTCTCTGGTGTAAGCTCCTTCTTCTCTCTGGGTCTCTGTTTCCCCATTTCTGAAACTGGAATTTGGGAAGATGTGTAATTTCTGGATCGTATCTCCTGTAATCTAGAGCTCTATAACATTTTCCTGCAACAGAGGATTGAAGATCCCAAATACCCCGAGGGCCAGGTGGCAGAAGCCTAAGAAAAAGAAAAATTGTTTTTGCCAAAACAGCGGCTATATGCCTGAGGCTTGGTTAATTCTAGAGCAGAGGTCCTCAACTGGGCAGTCTGTCCCCAGGAGACAGTTTTGATAGTTGTGACCCGGAGTGGGCTTGGAGAGATGCTACTGGAATCTTGTGGGTGGTGGCCAGCGATCCTACAATGCACGGGACATTATCTGACCCCAGGTGTCAATACGGCTGAGTTGAAGAATCATCCTCAGACTGCGTATTTTTGCACAACTGGAATCAGATTTCCAGGGTGGCCTTAATGGAAACCAAACATCTTTGGCGTCCTTGGTGAGATAATCTCCACGAAATACAGGATGAAAAGTCAGCCGAGGAATACAGTAAACTTAAATGCAGTAGCTATTAAATTCTCAAATACTTGTGTATTTATTCTCCAATTATTCTATATATAGGCACACATTAGCCTGGGTCCATCAGTGCCCTTAGCTCCAACCCCCTACTCAGGCCTTGGCTCCCTTTCCAGAAATCTACACACATAAGTAGTGCAAACACACACACACACACACATGCACACTGCCTCACAGATATGCACACATAATGCTTCATATGCGTATATACACGTATGATGTCTTATATATACACACATGCATACATGTGTGTCTGTGCGTGGAGATACTTGTAACCTAATGACCTTCTAAGAGAGCGTGAAAGAAGAGGTAAGATCCTCGATCCTCTAACTAAAGTAATTACAGATCAATAAAAAACACAGCAAGAAAGTGCCTGGGGACGTTGCCAAGTCAGGGATTTTGCCTGTGTCCTCTGGAGCCCTGAATTTGATAGAAGTCCTTCAGAGATTTCCCAAACATTTCACTTAAAACTATTTTTAAAACATAGTTTTAGCTATTTTTAAAAGTAATTTTTTTTAAATCCCTACAACTCTCCAGATGCTGGATACCAAATTTAATACACCCAGGACCACCGAATCATTAACTAGGGCTGACAGGCAGAATCACTCAGGAACAGACCCTGAAGTTAAGCTTCTCTTTCCAGCTCTGTATCCTCAAGAGCACACAGAATTTGCAACCTGAGATAACTACTTATCTGAGGGAATCTGGATTTTCTTGGTAGTCAACAATATTCAGGATAAAGCTGGATGCAACGTGAAAATAAAACCTGTGTTTCTCAGCCATCGTTTCTACTTTCAAGTGGGGAAGGGAGTCAGTCCATCGAAAGAACATTACTATAATCCTTGATCGATTTTTGAAGCTTCAGTGTTGCATTTTAACCCTGTGCTAGTTTTTGATTGTTGCATAGCACCTACCACAAACATAAGACAACACGGATTTACGATCACACAGCTTCCTGGGCTCCAAAGTCTGGATCCAGCATAATTGGGTTCTATGCTCAGGGGCTCATGAGGCTGACATGAGACTGTTGGCCACAGCCTGGTTTAGTATCTTCCTCCAGATTCATTCAGGTTGTTCATGGCAGCCAGTTTCTTACAGTCATAGGCCTGAGGTTTCTGTTTTCTTGTTGGCTTTTGGGCGAGGGTCTTGCTCTCATTAAATCTTAGGTTGTCCTCCTGTAAGAACAAGTCTGATGTGTGTAAGAAAAGTCTGATGAGAAAGTCCCCAGCCCCTGGCTGATGAGTTCTCCTCTGCCTCCTCCCCCCAAGGTCATCCTTATAAACAACAGAATCTTGTTTTCAAATTTAAAAGCTTTAAATTTATATTTTTAGATTGTAGCCTTTTTTCCCCACAATAGAGTTTACATGCATTCCCAATTAATCCCATTCGGCCCCATACTGCCCATGTAAACATTTTTAAACCTCTCTGGATTAATCACCCTTTGCAGCATAACAAAGTACCCCAAAATCTAGCAGCCAAAGACCACAGACATGCCTTGGGTCACACAGTTTCTGAGAGTCAGGAATCCAGCAGTGGCTTAGCTGGGTGGTTCCAGCTCCAGGTCTCCTGAGGCTGCAGTCATCCGAAGGCTCGACCGGGGCTGGTGTATGCACTTCCAAGCTCACTCTCTTGGACGTTGGCAGGAGGCCTCACTCATTTCCTGGTCTTGCGAGCCTTTCTGTAAAATAGAACTATCTGTGACATGGCAGATGGCTTCTCCCAAAGCAAGGGGTCTGTAAATGATATGTAAGAGAGAGCGGATGTGAGCAATCAAGACAGAAGCCAAAAAGCCCTTTATAACCTAATCTTGTCAGGGAAGTCCCGTCATCCCTGGCATAGTTTACTGGTCATACAGATCAAGGCTGGCACAGTGTGGAAGGTGACTGCACAAAGGTGTGACACCCAGGAGGCATTAGTGGCTAGTTGCCATACTTCCTGTGCCTCAGTATTCATCTGTAAAATGGGGTTAATGATGCACCAATGAGTTAATATATGTAAAAGCAGTTAGAGTCATTCATGGCATACAATAGGCACTAAATAAACATTACTTTTTCTTATTGTCACTATCAATCTTATGTGGCCGGTACTTTGCAGAGTACAGGGCTTACGAGCTTGTGAAGAGCCTATAATAATAAGTTTTGACAAGAATAAAAATTAGATGCACCAAAATATGAAAAGAGAACTGCAAAAGCATAAGTACTATATAACAGACCTCTACTCCTGGCCATGCGTTGGTAGTGGATCACCTTCCCACTGAAAGTAACTAGAAAAACTGGAAAAACATTTTTAAATATTCTGTTTGAAGGCTTCAGAGAAATACCAAACACCCGAGAGCTGAGGGACCATGATCCCAAAGAGAAGTGGACTCATTGCGGGGATCCTGAAGTTCTCCATCCTTTTCCCCCTTGAGGCATCTGCTTGTACTTAAGTGGTAGCCATGGAGAGGCTGAGACCTAGCCTCGAGGCATCTCAATACCCGATTGCTTTAACATGACCTGAATCTACTCTAATTGCCTTCCAGAAATGAAACTTCCTGGGAAAAGAAAACAGCAGCCAAAGCCTCTACAATTGTTTATACACAATATTTGGTAATTCAATAAAAAAAAATATTGCCAGACATACCAGAACGCAGGACCAAAAGAATAAGAAAATCAATTGGACAGACTCACAGGTAATCCAGATATTGGCGTTATCCAATGTGAACTTTAAAGTGACTGTGATTCCTATGTTAAAGAAAAATAAACTTTCAGGCGCCTGGGTAGCGCAGTCGTTAAGCGTCTGCCTTCGGCTCAGGGCGTGATCCCGGCGTTCCGGGATCGAGTCCCACATCAGGCTCCTCCGCTATGAGCCTGCTTCTTCCTCTCCCACTCCCCTGCTGTGTTCCCATTCTCTCTGGCTGTCTCTCACATTAAAAAAAAAAAAAATCTTTAAAAAAAAAGAAAAAGAAAAAGAAACTTTCTAGAAAGAATTCTAATTCTAGAGAATTTAACTGAAGAACTAGAATCTGTATTTAATAAGCCAAATAGAAACTGTAGAGGTGAAAATACAACAGCTAAAATTAAGAACCTAATAAATGGATTTATCAGAGTAGACACAGCTACAAAGAGGATTGATGATCTGGAAAGTATGTGGGTAGAAAATATTCAGTCTGAAAGTATCCAGAGAAAAGAGAAAAAGCAATATTTGAAAAGATCATGGCTAAGAACAAAACTGCAAAAGACATCAAGAGATACATTCAAGATGAGTTGTGAACCACAAGCAGAATTAAATACAAAGAAAAACACACCATAAAATAACCTTTGCAAGCCAAAGATGAGAGAAAAACCTTAAAAACATCTGGGGAGATATATAGATAGATTGGTAGATGGAGATATGCATATAGATATATATATTTACACATAAACATGCACACACGTTATGTCACCCAGCCAGGTGCATCAACCAAATGCTTAGACAGTTACACTTCACTTGTGGAATGGCCAGGCCATCATCAACTTGTATGAAACCCATGCTATGCTAAGATTCAGATCCATGTCCATAGACCCCACGTCCAGGGCAGTCAGTGGTATTCTGTGCTGCCTGCTGCAGGCCACTTTGCCTGTCTGCTCCCCTCCTCCTCACCTGTCAACTGTCCATCCCACAAGACTGTTATAAAAAGAAAAGTTACTGCACCCAATAGTGCTGTGTAAACTGTAATTCCTGCTTAATAGGTAAGATTCCTCTTCTCCAGGAAGCCCACCCTGATACAGCACCTCTAGAACTACTCTTGGCCTTTAGGGCTCTTCCATGGCATTCCCATCGTACTTATTCTTGCCATTTCTGCACATCTGTTCTGAAATAGTCTTTAATGCACTGCTTTCCCCACTAAAAGACAGACCAAGGTGACAGGGTAAAGCCTTAAGTCCCTATTCACAGTGTCCAAACATAGTTAGTTTTCAAATTAAATATGGGCTGACCAGATTACAGTGTGGTGGCCCTTTAGGGTTTACAATTCTAAAATTTCTGAGTGATTACTATGTACTAGGCACTATATTGAGAGTTTGCAAATGTTTTCTCATGTAATCTTCACAGCAGCCTAAGGGAGATACTGACATTATACCCATTTTATGGATAGGAAAACTGAGGCTTAGAAAAGTGAAGTAACAACTAATGAGTCATCGAGCCTTACATCGGAAACCGGGGATGTACTGTATGGTGACTAACATAATAAAATAAAAAATTATTATAAAAAAAAAAAAAGAAGAAAAGTGAAGTAAGACACCCAGAGTCAGCTAGCTGGAAAGGGGAGGAGCCAGGATTGGAGTCCGTGGCCATCAGACAGGACTTTCAATCATTCTTTTCTTCTACCTGTTGTGGGCCAGCCCCTGTGACCTTCTGGGAAATGTACATATGTTTACATCTTCCTGGGGAGGTGGGTCCTGAAACCTGCTGAGGACCACACACAACTAGGGTACCCCAGAGACGGACTGACCAGGACCTCTCCCAGCAGCCAGTTGCTATGGCTATGAAGCTGCACAGGAGCTCAGAGCCTGAGGCACTCGAAATGAATTCCCCTTATGCCATCCTCAGAAAGAGCAATCAAAAGCCTGTCTCTTGTTCCAAAGCTTGAGGTTAAAGAAAAAAATCCCTAGCCACAGGTAGTTAAGTGATTATAAACTGTAAAAATAAATCAGCCTGAAATAATTGCTCCAAGGAAAAAGATGACCAACATATTTAAAATGTCCATGGTGCCCCCTTTCCCATCTCCATTTGGCATCCTCTAATTACCTTCACATTTCATTTCCATCAGCAAGATGACCTGTATTTCCTTCGAGAAGTGCTGGGGAGGGGCCTGGCTGCGGAGCAGGGCCCCTGGTGATAAATCAGGCTCGCCATTAGGAGTGAAGTGCTCATCTCGGCAGCGCTAAATGCAGGATTTATAAAGATGTCTCCGCCATCCAGCCCAATTGTGGACACCATAATAAATTCATGAACGGGTGCCAGGGTAGCGCACTTCATTATGTGCGAGGCTCCTGGCCATTAATCTAGCCGGGCGGCGGGCAGGATTCCTGGGGAAGGGAGACAAATTTATGCGGCCCAAACTTACTCATTCCATTATGGATTTAATCGGCCCAGGCTCCAGGGTGCACAGAGGCGAGGGGACCATTTTTTACACTTTGGATCAAGTGTTTGTAACTCCCTGTTGTGTCTTATTTCTTCCACAATAACGCCCTAATTTTAGCCTTCACTGTGCTCTCAGGGAAAGTCTTCCAGAGACCTTCATTGCTGCCACTTACTCCGGATAAAATATTTATACAATCAATTGACAGAGAGCATTTTCCCTTAAATGTTCTATTAACATGGAAATGCTCATATGCAAAATGGGCCCAGGAGCCTCTCTAGACTCTTAACCCTTTAGTTGGCCACAGAGAAGGTTGGCAAAGGGTATGGAGAAGAGAGACAGCATGGGCCACGTAATGAGGGTGCTGTCTCCATCCTCTTGTGTGTTGCACGCAAGCGTGATGCGTGTTCGATGTGTTCGTGCGTGCACACTTTCATTTCTACTATGAGGGATTAGGAATTCCTTTGGCCTCTCCTTGGAATTAAACTCCAGAGATTGTCTAGAAGTTTCCAGATCTGCACCATTCCCATAGTGCCCTGCTAAAATAAAGACATTTTGGTTTCCTAGTGCCTACGGCAAGATGTGCAAATACTTGGCTTTTGGGACACCACCTCTTGCACACCAGACAGCATACTCTTCTCTGGCTAAGCCCTGACAAGTCCTCAGAATCCTTCTCAACACAGGCAGATAAGACCAACGAATCCTCGAATCCTCGTTGATAAGGATAACAAGAATTGCATTGCTTGTGTAGTGCTTACGATGAGCCGGCAGCGTGCTCGGTGATTACATGTAGTGACTCATGTAATCCCCATGACAACCTGACAAGGTAGGTACTGTTAGTATTCCCATGTTACAGATGGGCCGGGGAACAATGAGGTGGATAAATATGACCGGAGGCACGCGGTCTGTGACTGGTACCTTCCTAGCCTATGCAGACTCTGGAGCGCAGCATTGGAGGCCTTCCATGATTGACTAGACTCTTCCCCCAAGCATACCGCTGATATTGCTAAACAGGCCACGCCAAAGGAGTCATCCAAAGGGAGAGGTAGGACCTTCACGTCCTGTGAAGCCACCACCATCCTTCCCATCAGGTGCTCCCACCAACACGTACAACAAGACCTGATCTTATGGCACTGGGGGCTTTTTGACCTGAAACCTAATTCTGACCCCAAGGTAACAAGAGACCTTGGGCCAGTCAATTGCAAGATCCCACCAAAGCAACACCAACCCTTTCAACAAACATTTATGTGACCTATGACGTGTCAGGCACGGTGCCAAGTCTGCGCCATGCCAGGGGCGGAGACGCAAGCGAGAATAAGGCCTGCCCTTTCCTTCGAGGAACTTACCACCTTTCACAGCAATAAATGGCAACTAAAGGATAGTTAAAGTAGACAATATAGGGGCCCCTGGCTGGCTCAGTTGGTAGAACATGCAATTCTTGATCTCCAAATTGTGATTTCAAGCCCCATGTTGGGTGTAGAGATTACTTTTAAAAATAAAATAGGGGTGTCTGGGTGGCTCGGTTGAGTGTCCGACTCTTGATTTCGGATCAGGTCATGAACTCAGGGTCGTGAGATCAGGGAGTCTGCTTGAGATTCTCTCTCACCCTCTCTCTCTCTGCCTCTCTCTCTCTCAAATAAATAAATACTTTGAAAATTAAGAAATAAAATAAAATAGACAATATAGTAAGCACTATGAAACCTGTGCAGATGCTATGCGTGCCCAGAGCAGGGATGAAGGCATAGAAGCAACGACTAAACAGAGAAGATGACAACATTTAAGTGGACCTTGAAAGACAAACAGGACTTTGCCAAGAGTACTGTGTGATGGGCAAGAGAGAGAAAGGCATTCCAGGCAGAGGGCACAGCATGAGCAAAGACATGGTAAAGTGATGTAGCATGATCTGCTTGGGACTGGTGAACAAAAGGATGCTCCTTAGAGCATCTAGAACCTTCACCCATGGTAAAGATTTATTGCTATGTTAGGAGAGAGAAAGGAATGGAATTTGCTTGTAATCAGCTATTTGACTTACTCCTCTACAGAGGAAGTGTCTTCATTCATTCAACAAACGACTGTTTCCTTAACTGTTTCCCCAGCCCTAGAATTTGGTGTCTACCTGCTCAAATGAAGCTCCTAGTTGTGTGGGGGAAGGATGTGGAGACAGGAAGAACCCTGCAAACATGAGACCAGGCAAGAGAATTCAGAGGAAGGAGAAGGTATCCCCATCTTGATTCATTGGGGCCCTAAGAGATGGAAGTCAGCTAGCATTGGACTTAGGCTGGGTCAGACTGAAATTAGGTACTCCAATGTGCCATTCGGCTTGGACTGGTGATGGCATTTAACCAGTATACTGGTGAACAGAGAACTGGACAAAGATATCCAACACCTCCTTGTTCCGGGGAGAGCTTGCCCAAGAAACAAGGGGAAGGCTAATATTACAGGTGACCAAACCGACTGAGAAGGAAAGAGAGCAATATCTTGAAGATGCAGAGGATGAGCAGGACTTTGAAAACACAATCCACGGAAAGGATTCTAGAGAACTGTTGGGTGCTCTTAAGAGCATCCACTAACGAACGATCTCCATGAGACTAGAATACCAAGCTGTAAGAGGAATGTAAGTCACACCAACAGAATGAGATGCGAATAAATACAGATGAGATCATGGAGAACATTAAGGAAACGGAAATGCAACAGCCAAATCGAAATCCAGATTTCATACGAGAGAGAGGGATTGATATGTGAGCATCAAGCCATAGGATGGAGGACAGGCTAGAGAAACTCTCCAGAAGGTAGAAGAAAGGAAAGTGTTGTTGATAATGAGAAAAGGAAGGTCATAAACGTGGAGAAAATACAAGGACAGGTAAGGGAAACTGTGTCTCTATTTTTTTTTAAAGATTTTGTCTGTCTGTCTCCCTATCTATCTATCTATCTATTTATGTATTTATGTGAGAGAGAGAGAGCAGGGGGAGGAGCATTGGGAGAGGGACAGCAGACTTCACACTGAGCGTGAAGCCTGCCGTGGGGCTCGGTCCCGCAACCCAGAGATCATGACCTGAGCTGAAATCAAGCATCAGGTTCTCAACCAACCGAGCCACTCAGCCTCTATTTTTTTTTTTTTTTGTTACAATCTGTTAGTGGGTATGGTGGTGCTTAAGCCCCTATAATCTAAATAGTTGACCATAAAAACAGATTTCTCTGGGTTGTACTGCTGTCCATAGTACTTCAATACCAGTCCATGCAGAGCTGGGCTAGAAGAGAAGCGAATGGTTATAACCCCTCAAAGTCATTAGTCCGTTCCAATGTCCAAAGTTGAGTGTTGGTTATCTATTGCTAGGCATCCAACTATCCCCAAACTAAGTAGCTTTAAAAATCACTTTATCTTGCTCAGGATTCTGTGGGAAAGGATTAGGCAGGGATCAGCTGGACCGTTCATCTCTGAGTCATATCGTCGTGTCAGCTGGGCTGGAGGACTCATTTCCAAAATGCATCTCCACTATCACGCTGGTGCCCCAGTGAATGGCTAGAGGGCTGGGCTCAGTGGGATCCCTCTCACTGTCCATGTAGCTCAACCTTTCTTCACATGGAGCAGGGAAATTACACTTCCGACGTGGCAGCTTAGGGTACCAAGAACGAATGTTTCAAGAGACAGGAAGTAGAAGTTGCCCGGGCTCAGAAACTGGCACAGAGAATCTTCCATCATATTCTACTGGTCAAGCAGTCACAGAGTTCACCCAGATCCAAGAGCAGGAAACACGGAACCCCATTCTCAATGGAAGGGGTGTCAAAACTCATGGACATTTTTAATCTGCCACAGTTCATTATGTGAGACTCTCTCTTCCCTTAGGAGAATCCTAGAGGAAAATGATGCAAGGAAGATGATAAATGTGGAGAAAGTAAATGTGTTTTTTTTTTCCCCAGGAAACCCCTCAGTCCCTCATGAAAATAGATTCCTGGCAGATGCCTCCCTGAAGCTCGCCAGACTTGTCGGAACCCCTCGGGAGCCTGTGGTTCAAATGTAAGGTAGAGCTCGCTCTTGAAAGCTTAACAGTAAAAACTTAAATTTGTTTTCAAGAAAGAAAGAAGGAAAAAATGAAAACTTTCCAAATCATAAAAGAAGAAAACAAGAAAAAGAAGAAAAAAAAAAAAACCTGTGGGGATTTTATCAGAAGATCAATGAACACATCATTTAAAACAGAAAACACAAAATAAAGTGAAAGAAATGCAAACATGTATGCTAGTTCTGAAAATAAACCCACGTTCCCCAGGCAACACCAACCTACGAGGGTACGAATAGGTGCTGGATATAATCATTATCCGTGTGTTTGCTCTTGTCTCCTTGTGTAGGGTCCTAGGTTCCAAAAATGTACCCTTCCAGTTGCCAAGTTTTTGTCGAATTGCCCTGGGGAATCCCTCGTGGGCTCATTACCAAGTCCGACCAGCTGCCAGACGACATCCCTTGGGCTCTAGTGCCCCCCAGCCAGGCACGCACAGGTCCAGTTGGCATTTTGGCTACTCTCCCTAGACCAACAGATACACACAGGCATCACGGCCCTTCGGGTGTCTGAGCCACATGGTGGGTGTGGCAAAGGTGGGAGATGGTTTGCCCTTTCTCTTTTGGGTAACATGCGTTAGACAGGCTCTGTAACAATGGTGCCTGAGGGGTTGCACCCCACAGAGTGGGTAGCAGTGTTACCTCCACCTTCTGGCTCTCTCTTCTCTCTCTTTCCCTTCCTCTCCCTCTTTCCTATCCCTATCCCATTTCTTCTCCATCTCTTTCTATCACACAGGACCCCATAGTGGGCTACGATAGGGAAACTCATAAGTAAGAGAGAACATTCTGTCCATCCTAAATAAAAAGCACTTCCCCTTCCCCACCTCTAGGGATTTGCCTGTGGGTAGTTTTTCCCCAGCACCTCTTGGCCCTTCCAGTGATGGAGTGTGTCCCCAGGGCATCCCTCGGAGTCTTCTAAATGCACGCACACCTGAGAAACTGCAGGTAGGCCTAGATCCCTCTACAGCTAACCATAGCTCCAAAACCATAGTGTATGCAAATGACTTTAAATCCCCTATTAGAAGACTCACAGATGAGAGTGAAAGTAAAATTTGACTACATTCTATTTCCACGAACCATGCCAATAAAAAATGAGACCAAGGGGTCTAAAAAAGGCATTATATTAAAAACAAACAAACAAACAAAAACAAAAACAAAACGTAACAAAAAAACTAACAACAGGTCAAATTCATACAAAAAGAAAGCAAAAGATAATCCAAGTCTTGGAATTAAAGAATGTCATTTCATTATGACAAGAATTAAATCCCCAATGAAGATATCATAAAACTATCTGAACCTTCAAAATATGTCAATGTATTCAATACCAACAGAGACGCATTTGTGAGGTTAATGACCTTCAGATGCCTTCAGTATATCAACTGAGAAAACGTGAATAACAGTTACTAAGACTAAAGCTATATAGTATATCCAACTTTGTTCCCTATAAATACTTTTTCAAGTGTTAGTAGAACGTTTCAAAAGCTTTCCACATACTGCACTGTCAAGAAAATCTTGATGAAAAAGAAAAGTTTACAGGCCAAATTCCCCGTTAGAACTAAACCAAAAGGACACATTTCTAACAACCACAAAGAAAATACTAGAAACTTGGATAATAAATAAATAAGTAAAAAAATTCTCATAAATAGTTATTGAGTCAAAAGGGAAATAAAAACCTCAGTTACAGACTATTTAGAAAATAATAAAATGAGAACAAAACAATGCTCTGTCGAAGCCCATGGACTGCTGCCAAAGCTACACTTAAAGAAAAGAAATATAAAGCAATAAATTGTTTTATTATTAAACAAGAAAGAATCACAATAAATAAGTTAAATGTTTGTTTCCAGAATTTAAAAAATGAACAACAATATAAGCCTAAGGAAAGCTGGATAAAAAATTAAATAGATAAAAACAAAACAAAAGATTTATTTTAAAAAGGGAGGCAGAATATAAATGTGTAAGGTGACTCATTAAAGCTGTAAGAAAACAGACTTTACGCCATAAATTTAAGAATCAAAAG
Source organism: Ursus maritimus (assembly GCF_017311325.1). NCBI lineage: Eukaryota > Metazoa > Chordata > Mammalia > Carnivora > Ursidae > Ursus > Ursus maritimus. The sequence continues at coordinate 12,777,865 of NW_024424341.1, forward strand.
GAAAGCAAGAATAAACTCAAATAAAACTGGAAATGAGAAAGAGAATGTAACAAGAGATAAGAGCTGTTTAAAATGAAATAATGAAGAAAAAATTACAGAACAAAATGAAATGAAATGAAATAATGAAGTCCTTTTTAAGTATAAAAGTAAAGGAGGAAAGCATAAAGGAAAAATATTAATAGACTATATAAACAAGGAAAGTTTCTGTACTTCCAAGAAATTAAAAATCAAAAGCACATGACAATCTAGGAAAAAACATTGGCAATATATATAGTTGACAGATCTAAATTAATAAGGATAACAAGAGCACCCAACAGAAAATGAGAAAAGAACATGAATAGGCAACTCAGAGAATAAGAACTATAAATGCCCAATGCATGTGTAAAACAATGTTTAATCTGAATAGTAATGAAACGAATTAGACAGCCAGACAGATATTTGAAAGGCGATAGCCAGAATTGGTAAAGGTGTAGGCAAGCTGCCTTGGAATTAAGGACCAAAAAGCTTTAAGATATTCACAACCTTTGACTTACCAACTCTATTTCTAAAAATATATGCCGAGAAAATAACCATGTATGCATACCTAGTTACAAAGCTGTATGTTCTAGCGTTATTCAAAAGAAAACATAGAATTAATAAATTTCTAACTATAGGAAATTCGATAAATAAATTATGACAAATCCTTAGCATAAAATATTATTCAGTGCTTAATTTACATTTTTGAAAAATAAGACAGTCTCATGTTTTCTTCAACAAATTATGGAACCAGCTAGACAGATAGAAAGTTTATAGACCACAATGTGAAAAGGAACTTGAAATTTTTTTAAATTTGCTCTTTTTTTATTTTTTTAATTTGCTCTTGTGTTTTTCAACTGTTCTAAAATTAACACATACTTATCTTTCAAATCAAGTTAAACTAAATATTAAGGAAATTTGCCTGAAACATCTCAGTGAAATGGACAGTTTCTTAAGAAAATATAATTGATCAAAATTGATTTGAAACATTTCAAAACTATCAAAAAGTTGCCTTTGAAAAAATCTCCAGAGCTACACTGCCTTATTATGAATACCTTCGCACTTCCAGGGGGTCAAATTACTTCCATATTGATCATATTTCCAAAGTTAGAGTAAGTTAAAAAGCTTCCTGATTCATTTTACGGTATAGCGAAATATAACAAAGATAACACAGAAATCTATAACCCAATCACACTTGTAAATACGGGCTTGTAAATGTTTTCTAAATTAAAAAAAAAAACTAACAAATTGAAACCAGCAGTATGTTAAAATATAACTAACCAAATAATACTCCAAATATTAGCAATCTCAGGAATTAAACAATGGGTTTAAATTAGTAACATTATTAAAACAGAATTTTATGTCAATAAATCAAAGGCTGTTAAACCATCTGATCATTTCAGTAGATGCCAAATAGGCTTTGGATCAATTTCAACATCCAGTTCTCAGGAACCTGGAAAGAGAAGCGTACTTCTTTCTGTGTTAAAGTCTGGGATAGTAGTGAAAAACATGTGTTCTGGCATCAAAGCACATGGATAGGAATCATGCCTTTCTCAACTTGCTTAGAGACAAAGAGTATGATCTTGATGATGCTGTAAGTTCTAGCCTTAATCAGACATGTTTTTGTAGATGACATGAGGTCTACCTAGAATATCCAAAAGAAAAATATATGACACTCTTGAGATTGGGACCTGGGGAAAGACACCAATTCACTTGGCATTGAGTATCTTTCTCTACTGCTTCAAAACTTAAAAAAAAAAAAATCTTTTTTTTTAAATCATGAACAGGTATGATCTGTCCAATTAAAAAGAAAAGTAGAACCAAATGGGGAGAGCCGACAGCAGGTTTTCAGGATAACATGTATAATTTGGAAAATTTAACTAAGGGGAACAATCCATAATGTAGATTAAAAATTAGTATATATGAAATACTTGTGAATAAAATATGATTTTGTAGCATTTTCTTCAGAGCAATTTGGTGGGAAAATGTGTGTGTGTGTGTACGTGTGTGTGTGTGTAAAGTGAGTAGGGATTGGGCAAGAACAAATAAAGCAAGAATGGTGTTGAAAATTTTTAAAGCTAGAAGATGGATAGATGTGAGTTCATTATACTATTCTCTATAAGAAGTTAAGAACAAAAGAATATGACTTTAGAGAAAAACCTAATAGTGTATAAATTACAGTTCCAAACTAATAATTGCAAAAATAATTTATGTCTTATTTGATTTATTCACAGTTATTTCTATTTGGCATAATAAAAATCACTTGTTTAAATTAGAATGTACAATTTCAATTTGAAAAATAAAGATTTTGAAAAATAATCCAAAACAATGAACTGAAAAATTATTAGAAAGAATTAAATTAAAATTTAATGAAGATCCAGGAAGGTAGCAGATTTCACAACAAAATGTATGAAATAAAAGGCTTTCTTAAATAGCAGCAGAAACCAGTTAGAGAATAGTATTGATATAATGATCCCAGACACCAAACAGCAATACCCACAAAATACTTAAGAATAATGTTTATAGGGGCACCTGGGTGGCACAGCGGTTAAGCGTCTGCCTTCGGCTCAGGGCGTGATCCCGGCGTTATGGGATCGAGCCCCACGTCAGGCTCCTCCGCTGTGAGCCTGCTTCTTCCTCTCCCACTCCCCCTGCTTGTGTTCCCTCTCTCGCTGGCTGTCTCTATCTCTGTCTAATAAATAAATAAAATCTTAAAAAAAAAAAAAAAAGAAGTTTGAGCCCCACATTGGGTGTAGAGATAAAATCTTTAAAAAAAAAAAAAAGAATAATGTTTATAATCAGTATACAGAACTCCACATAAAAATACTTTATGGAGAGAGATACATAAAATAATTTGTAAACAGAACAAATGAGATGCCATGTTTCTGGATGGGAAGATGAAATGTTGAACGGATGTTGATTATTTCTAAATTTAGTAATACATTGTATACAGTTTAAGCCAAATCCCACCAAGATTCACCTGGGAGAGCAAGGAGGGGCACTACTTGCTGCCATGAATTGAAAGATTTTCTGGAAGAACAGGCACATAAAATTATTCAGGACATATTTTGAAGGGGTGGGGAAACAGCCAAGACTGGTTTCCTTGACTGAGTATTAAAATGTATTAAGGATATTATCATTAAAAAAGTAGGCTGTGTCTCAGTCAGCACAGACTAGCTTCTGCTGTAGTAACAAACAACCCTAAAATAGGAGTGTCTTAGAAACAAAATTTATATCTTTCTGAGGCACGCCCATTAGAGGTTGACTGGGGGTTCAGCTCCACTTCTCCTTACTCCAGCTGATGAAATCCGTGACGGAAAAGAGCAGAGCTCTGGAATGTCTCCCACTGGCAGGTAACGTTTCTAGCCCAGAAAAGAGCCGCCTCATGTCTCCTCATGTTTCATTGGCCAGAGCGAGTCAGATGAATCCATTCACACATAAGAAGTATGGCTGCCAGGTAATGCAATGGAGTCACACTCCCAGAAGCCAGCAAGCCAGAAGTATTGGTGGATAGCATTAATAACTACTACGGGTAATCGCAAAAAAAAAAAAAAAAAAAAAAAAAGGAGCCGCTAACCCACAAACAAACTCTATTAAGTAGAAGAATATATATCTGATGGCACCGCGTCAGGGAAAGAGAACAGAATTAGGTGATAAAAACCACTGGGAAAACTGGTTGCATATTTGAGGTAAAAAATATTAGTTTTTTTTTTTTTTAGCTAGTCCCATAAATAAACTTCAGATGCTAAATATCCAGAAGAATCCTTAAAAAGATAGAAGAGACTATATATATGTAGCTATTCTTATGTCTTTAATCATATCTTAATCCTATTTATATAGGATTATATAATATACTAAATGAAAACCTCTCTGTACAAGCACGTATATACAGAGATGAATCATATTTATATATGATTAAGATAAAAAAGAAATGACTGGCCTTAAAAGCAATGGGATAAAATCCAAAAGAAAAAGAAAGGATTTGACCAAATATATTAAAATGTCTTGCTGTAAACACACATAGATACATGCACAGACACATATGTATAAAAGTCAAACAACAGACTGGGGGGAATATTTATAGCAAATATACTAATCTTAATTTGAAGGCTAGTGTAACCTAAAGGGTTTATCCAAAAGAAAAACAGAAAAAAATTCCCCAAAGAAAAATGGATGAAGGACATGAACGGACAATTCATGCAAGAAAAATATACAAATAGCTGAAATCAGATTTAAATATTCAAACTCACTAACAAATATAAACTTTAAAACAAGACACTGTTCTTTTGCTTATAAAAACAGCAATTTTTACATTTTCATTTTTGATGAAAGTTCAGAGAAACTGGCCTTCATATTCCTTCCTGATAGAAGTATAATCTGGAGTCCTTTTTCTGAAAGAAATCTAATGTGTCAAGGATCTTAATAATTCCCATAAGCATTGAGCCAGTCATTACTCCACTATAAAGTTTAATTCTAGAAAAATCATCATCCGTATGCAAAGAAAACTTATGTGTAAGTTATGTTATCATGTAACGGTAGCAAAAAACAAATTCAAGGGTCCAGCTACAGAATATTTATTAAATAAATGTTAACACATCCATAGCATGGTATATCACTATGCCCTGAAATAACAATGCATATATATATATGTTTAAAGACACAGATAAGGGGCAGCTGGGTGGTGCAGGGTTGAGCGACTGACTCTCGGTTTCAGCTCAGGTTGTGATCTCAGGGTTCTGAGATCGAGCCCCATGGCAGGCTCCATGCTGAACATGGAATTTTCTTGAGTTTCTCTCTCCCTCTCCCTGCCCCTTCCTCTCGTGTCCTCTCTCTCTCTCTCATATAAATAAATAAATCTTAAAAAATAAAATAAATAAAGAGACACAGATAACACACATACCTTAGTGTTAATTAAAAAACATATGTTAATTAAAAAAACCATGAATTATCATGAATTCAACCTCAGAAAAATTTAGGGGAAGAATACATATGCCATAAAATAAAAGTATAAAAGGAGCTATCAGAATATCCATTGTGGCTATCTCTGGATTATATGGAATTTTTATCTTTTTCTCTTTCTTTGTCCTTTTTTTCTGTAGTAGTCACATATTACTAAAATGGTCAGAAAAACACATTTTTAAGCAACAAGTGTATTAAAAGCATTTCTTGTTGTTTAGCTTAATGAGATTTTAAATATTTTTAAATCGCCCTTAAATGTTTGCCCTTACCTGTGATAATTGAACATAAGAAAAACGTTTATGGTGCAAGGAAGGTAATGATGTTGCCAAAGTGCTACCTCTCATCCCTTCCTGTGCCCATGGCAGACATCACAAATCCATCCCAGCACTCTTCTCTGCTAGGCTCTGATGCTCAGCAGACGCAAGCACTCTATAGAGCCACTACCAGTCAATCACTTCGAAGGATTTCTCCCTTCTAATGTTGCAAGGAACCCTGAAGTGCTGCTCAGAACACAAGGATTCTCATTCTAGGTCTGCCAGCAACTCAAGCAAGTTCATCCCTAATCCGAGCCTCAGAACCCGTCTGTGCCCAGTGAAGATTACAGAAGACTGTACCATCTCTGGGACAATTTGACCACCTGTTCCGTTTCCTAATATCACCATCAGGCTCATCTATCCTTGCCAACCCCTGTCTTTTCTGAAGTGGCCTTGCAACAAAATCATGGAATGTTTATGGACATTTCCTTGAGCTGCCTAATGCCCAGTGATGCTTACTGAACAGTGTCTCTTCCCTATAGATCCAGGTTTCTCAGCAGTGGCACTGTTAACATTTTGGACCGGATAATTCTCTATACGGGGCCTGTCTTATGCATCTGAGAATGTTTACCAGCATTCTTGGTCTCCTCTACCCAGTCGATGCCAGGAATGTACCCTTACTCACGACGATCAGAAACATCTCCAGATATTGCGAACCTCCCCCTCCCGGCGGGGTGGGGGGGAGTGGCCTCTAGTTGAGTGCCTCTCTTCCAGATCCTTCTTCTCCATAGGAAGAAATTCGTTCCTTTGGATTCTGAGGTTTGCTGAAGGTCATTCCCTCAGTAGAGTTGGGGATGGAGAATGCTTTCCATCTGTCATCCAGATCCCTCTTTGGGGACAAGACCATGTCTCTGAGGTCTGGAGGAGAGATCCAGTGGGAGGGATGCAAGCCATTGTGCCCCACTCTGGCCACTGTGCACACAGCACAGTTGCCTGGAGGACCAAAGCCTTCCACGGAAGGGTGTAAATCACCATCCCAGGCTGGCTGGGCACTTAGCATAATGGAGTGATTGACAGGTGGATATTTACACTCAGCTGACTAAATGGGCAAATCAATCAGCTGGTGGCAGTGCAGAAAGAGGGCTGTCGGAGGAATTAACAGGCTGCAGGAGCATGGTGGCCACTCCCTGTGGGTACCATGGAAGGTTCTGGTAAGATTTCATATAGATCTGTGCTTTAAGGCATGTATAAGTCTCCCTTCCAGCTCCATGGCTCCCCCAGTGGTTACCTTTCTTGGGCAAAGCAGCCATTCCCCCATTTTCAGATGAGAAAACTGAGATTCAGCGAGGAAAAGAGATGAGACCAAGTCGCCTTGCTGACTTATGTTCAAAAGCTTTCGTTCTTCAAACTAAACAAAGGGAAAAAAACCGCTCCCCATTTTTGTCAGAGCCAGGATGATTTCTAACTTTCAGTTCATCATTTTGGGCTGAGGGGGATGTAACTCAATTAAAGACAGAAACATTAAAGGCACAGTAAAACCATCACACGTGCAAAATTTATAGGGGTATTGATTAACGCCATCCATAAAGTATTTACCTTAATCAATAGGAAAAGGTGATTTAAATGTTTAGGTGTCTCCTTACTTCTGTCTGCCAAGCCTTCCTTAAAAGCAGGCATTTAATGTGATACACCCCTCCGTCTCCCCGGCCCTTCGTGCACCCCTTCGCCAAGTTCATTGCCAGGGCTGAAGCCCTCCCCTCCCACACCACCAATGGGGGCTTTGTCCCCCACAGCAGGTAAGGGTCTCCTAAGAGAGATGCCAAGGTGGAGCTTGGGGTTGCAAGATGGTTTTTTAGGGGTCAGTACCTGTGAAGAGAATTGGAGGAAGTGGTACCAGGCACAAGGAAGTCCAACTGTGATGGCCCCACAAAGATGCCGTCAACGGGACAGGGAGCTCTGCAGTGAGCACTGCCCCTCAGTGGGTATCAGGACTTTGCACCCCGACCTCACCCAGGTGCCTGCTGTACCAGGAAGGGCATGACCTTGGGGGTGGCGGCTCTCTGCCACTCAGCAGACCCTGAGGGAGCCAACAGCTGGAGACTGCCTGCCGACCCCACTTCCCACAGCTGGGCAGCAAGCCCACCCCAGATGGCGGCCTGAGTGGCAGTCTGTCACAACACGACCAGGTGTCCTGGGAGGGTATCGCCATGCCATCATATGTCAGATTGCTGGGGATCTTTGTTCAGAAGGGATGGTGAATCAGGGGCCATTTAAAACCGAGGTTGACTTGATTATTCCTAAGACATGCTGAATCCCACCAGGGACTCTGTGGCGACATGCTCGAGGTGTAGAATCTTGTAGTCATTTCAAAATTTGGAAAAGACTCTTGCTCAGAAGGCAACTAAGTCACTTGAATTCTAGCCCCAGTAAGAATCTTCTTTCCAGATAACCTTTCTGGGCCTTTGTCTTTATTTCTTTAAAAAAAAAAAAGTGTCATTCTAGAAGACTGCTTTTTCAACTTTCCAGTGACTATAGAATGCCCTTGTGGGGCATTTATTAAAAGTCAGGATCCAGGACCGTACCTGAAATCTCTGGGGGAGTAACCTAGGAACTGGGTGTTTTTCATCAGCCCCCAGGATCCTTACGACCCGTTGATCGTGAAGCTAGATTTTCCCAAAGCCAGACCCCCCAGCATCAGAATCACTGGTGAAGTTTTGGGAGGTGGGGCTTCTCCAGCCCTAGGCTAGAAGATTGTGATCAAATCCTGCGTTTAAATACGAACAGTAATGAGGATAATCAATACAATAGACCCGTTGCATTGAATGGCCCTCTTCCTTGAGCCTCCTTATACCCCTGCCCTTCTCCTGTGACTTCGGAGTTCCTCCCCAGAAGGCAGAGAGTATCTCCCTCCTCTCCTGGGACTTGTTTGGCCAACAGAGGAAGAGGGAGCAGTGACTCCGTATCAATTCCTGTGTTTGGCCTCCAGGGGCCTCGCTGGTTTCTACTGACTCACTTGCTTTCCTGCTACAGCCACGAGGAGTCCACGCCTGGCCCAAGAAGGAGGAGAGGCACTGGAAGCAGAGCTGCCCAGCTCCGGTGTCCCAGCCAAGCTCAGCCTAGAGCGGGGCCCCAGCCGACCTGCAGAGACAGGAATGTGCCGGCCTGGATCAGCCAACCCCCAGCTGGTCCCCTGACTAATGAGCAATGAAGGGTCATGGTGTGCCACTAACATGTGGTCATTTGTCATACAGCATGGCTGTGGACCCAATTCATTGATGCAGTCAACAGAATAATAGCTGACAGCTATTGAGGGCTTATTAATTGGCAACTACTGTGTTCATTGTTCTGTACGTATTAATCAATCTGAAAAGTATCTACAAGACTCGGGGACTATTAGTACCCCCATTTTACAGATGGGGGAACTCAGGCACAGATGACAGACATAATTTGCTCGAGATCACACAGCCGGTGAGAGCCGAGCCGTAGGAACCTCGGAGACCTGGGATGGGGGGACGGGCTACCGAGGGCTCATTGGCAGGGCTGAGCGGCAGGAAGTGAAGGAAGAGAGAATGGCGGGAAATATTTTATTATGCTGTCGGTCTGAGGACAGAGAGGAAGAAGAATGATTGCCATGATTAGAATTGTACCACATTCTCAGGGAAAAAACCAGACCTCTTGCAAAGGCCTTCCCTCCCAAGAGAAAGATGAAATTCAAAGGGTCCGTGGTCATGGGGGACGATACACCTACCGCATTTCCCTTCTCTCAGCGAGGGATGAGGAGAAGGGCAGGTTTGTGCAGGTCGGCCAGGCACAAATGGACAGAAGCCCCTCTCTGTACTTTGGAGTCAAACCCCCTACTCACAGTTTCTGGTCAACCCCAAATTGTGGAGTTTTAATGGGCTCAGAGCTTATAGAAAGCAAGGGTCGCTAAATTCCAAGGGAGTTAAATCAATCAGATTTGTCTCCGAAGTAACTCACAGGTATCTATTATGTAGGATAAGTCAAGTAATAGGGTCCTTGGCAAAGCCTGTGCTCTCTGAATCTAGAACAATAGATCTGCTCTACCCCATGGGGAGGCTGGGTCTCATCCTCACCTGATACAGTTCCCTTTTTCAGTCCCCTTTCTTGGCCAGCCTTGGGGACTCTCCCAGAGCCTTTCCCCAGGGCCTAGATACTGGTTGGGGGCCCCTCATACTGCCCAAGGCTGATGACAGCCTGCCCAGTGCCTTCTGGCCTCTACCTGTCAGCCCCACCTCCCAGGAAGCTGGTCCTCTGGGCCTGGCCTGGTGACCTCCTCCTGCTATAGGCCAGCGCTATGGTGAACAGGCCCCAGCACAGTGCTCGGGCCTGCAGGGAGGCCGTGTTGCCCAGATGTTAGGAGCCTGGACCCAGGAGCCCCCATGTGCATTTCCCTCTTAGCTCTGTGGTGTGCTGCCCTTGGGCAAGCTCCTTAACCTCTCTGTGCCTCCATCGCCTTATCCAGAAAGTGGGGCTAATGACTGGATCACTCCATAAAGATTGGGTTACTTCATATAAGGTGTTCAGAACAGTACTTGGCACAAGGTAGGGTCTTTATATGTATTAGCTTTGCTGGGTGGGTCAACCCCGTTCTCTCCCCTACTTCCTTTCCTGTAACTGGGAAAATCTGCTAGAGATAGGCTAGGCTGTACCCACTGGCAAAATAAGAATGCGACTTTGGAAAAAGGAGCTCAGCAGATGGACAGATAGGACCCATCCAGTGTTAGGACAGGGGGACAGGATGGCAAAGCCCACACCCCCAGCCCACCCCACCAGGGCCGTGACCAGAGAGGGGTTTCGTTTTTTTTTTTTTTTTAATGATTTTTTATTATATTATGTTAGTCACCATACAGTACATCCCCGGTTTCCGATGTAAGGCTCGATGATTCATTAGTTGTGTATAACACCCAGTGCACCATGCAATACGTGCCCTCCTTACTACCCATCACCGCAGAGAGGGGTTTCGAAATGGCCCATCCTTAGATCCCAAGGGGTGGTACCTCTCACTCCCCATGCCCACCTCTCTGCCTGGCTTCCCTCAGCCCGTCAGCAGAGGCCCCCATCACTCCTATGCCTCCTTCCCCCCCTCTCTGGCTTCGATGGGGGAGGCCTCAGAGTTGGCTGGATCTCCTCTCTCTTTAAATCTATTCTCTCTATTTGAAATGCGCCTTTAATGTAAGCCACATCAAATCCTTTTGGGAAGTAGGAAGCATAGACATCATAAATAAACACTTTTGGATTAACTGGGGAGCAGGCCAGGGAGAAGGCAGAATTATAGAATATTTTTTAAGTGGATGCAGCTTTATTGCTCTCAAGTATTTACAGTGACTCGTCAGGCCCTGACATTCGATGAGTCTAACTGCTGACAAATTATTTCTAAGTTGAGGTCCTGCTGGGACTGCTTTGTTGACTAAATTAGAGGACAGGCTCCCATACTAATTGTAGGCCAGCGGTTGTACTAATTACAAAGGAATCCTCCCTTCCTATTCATCGTAAGTAGGTTGAGGCTGGATCTGCCTCTCTCCTGGTCTTGTTCACACAGGGCACTGCTCGGGGACCCCTGACTTCATGGGCTCAGCAAGGGCTCCCCTCACCCAGGGCAGCACCTGCCTTGTGTTCTTCCCTCCAACTTGACATCTGTGGCTGCGGTCAGTGCCTTTCAAGGTGCTTTCTGCTCATTTCCTTTTTTTTTCTGAGCATCTACCACCAATGCAGGAAGCGCGGACGGTGGGGGAAGTGGGGAGACGGCAGCCATGCTTGTATTACGTGACTCACCCTTTTCATTCATTCAACATCAAGTGGCTGACCTCACCAATCACAGGGTGCTCCTGGGCACTGGGCACCCAGCACTAACCAAAATAGACAAAGTCCCCCGTCCTCAAGGAGTTTGCCATGAGCCGCGAGGGGACACATACAAGCAAGTGTACAATAAGATGATCTCAGATACAGTAAATGCTATGCAGCAAAGGAAACAGGGCACCAGACTAAAACAGGCAGCCAGGGGAGGCCCCTGTGGGCATCTGGGACAAGGATGGTGACCAGGACACAGATGGTGGGGCTGAAGGAGATGGGGAGACGTGAATGGATGTGACCAATAGTATGGTCGTGGTATCGGCTGGATTTGATGATGGCTTGGGTGAGAGTCTCGAGTAAGAGGGAGGAAGGTTGTCTCTGAAGTTTTCACCCTGTTGCCTGTACGGTTGACCGTGCCATTGATCAAATCAGGCGAGAAGGAAGAGCAACAAGTTTAATGGGATGTTGGAGACTGCACTGCCTTCCCGCCAAATTCATGTTATTTAAAGTCCTAACCCTCAGCACCCCAGAATAGGACTTCGTTTGGAGATAGGGTCTTCACAGAGGTCATCAGGTTAAAGTGCAGTCAGTAGGGTGGGTCCTAATCCACTGTGACTGGTGTCCTTATAAGAAGAGGAGGTTAGGACACAGGCATGTACAGAGCAGGACGACCGTGCAAACACATCCATTAGCCAAGGAGAGAGAAGAAACCAGCCCTGCGACACCTTGACCTCAGACATCTAGCCCCCAGAACTGCGAGAAAACAACTCTTATGGGTTAAGCCAAACAACCCTAGCAAAATAATACAGGGGACAATCAAGACGTCTGACACAGGGGCACAATTCCAGAGGCTGGATGAGCCCGTCGCGCGCCCGTCCCAGGAACGTGAGGCTGGGTCGCTCGCTGCTGGGATGGAGCTTCATGTGCACAGCCACGAGGAGGACGGGCAGGGGTGCTCCCACAAAGGCACAGATGCACATGGTGATGTGGACAGAGGCAGCCGCTGAGAAAGCCATCTGTGCAAGGAAGGAAGGAAGGAAGGAAGGGGAAGCTGCCCAGAGAGCCCTAGAGATGCGATGCCACGGAGCCTCCAGCGGACAGCGCTGCCTTGCTTTAGGACCATTTCCCGTTCTGTCCAGCATGAGTCCTGAGCCATGGATGTCTATTCACCCCCCCCCCCCGCCTCTGCGTTCCACGCTAACTTGGTGGTCTTAATGTCCCTGCCTTGTGGTCAAGCCCTTTGCTGTGCAGCTTGCAGTGACCTCCCACTGGGTGGGCTGCTCTGCTCCACCCTTGACTCTGGGCTCGGTCCTGAGACTTGTCTGGGGGATGTTAGCTTGCAGTAGAAGCTTCGGAAAGCCCTGGAGTGTTTCCACGTGTGCTGGTGCTCCGCGGCTAACCCGGTGGCTGGTGAGGCACGCGGAGCGCAGCTGAACCCCCCCACCCCACGCTGCCCAGCCGAGGCCATTCTAGATCAGCTGTCCTGCAGCTGCCCCTAGGACCCGCATGGGCGCGGGGCAGGGAGCAGAAGCACTACCTTGCCGAAGGTCACATCATCAACCCACAGACTCGTCAACCGAAATCATGTTCCTTCTTCCCACTAACTGATGTTTTAGGTGGTTCGTGAAGCAGCGTTGCTCCGGGGACGATGACCTGTCCGGGTTCCTTAAGATGTCTCCACAGCCTCTAGATTAATTCCCTTTTTTTTTCTTTTTCTTTTGCTAAAATTTGGGAAAATCAAGCAATGTCTGCCTAAATCAATAGGGACCATACAGAAAGGAGCCCATACTTGCCGGCACGTCAGTGTCGTGTCTACAGACAGAGCAACAGCTCTGGAATGTTCTCACTTGCCTGTTACGCCTCGAACTGGAGAGAGGGGAAAAGCACAGAGGCTGCAGTGGGGAGAGCCTTCTAATCACAGCCCTTGAGGGAAAAGAAATATTTAAATATTTTATGAACTTTCTCTTCTCTCTCATCACTTAAACAACAATAAATGTAACCTATCAATTTACACTATGATCCTTTTATTACATTATAATCAAGTGCAAGTGATTAAAGATTTAGGGAGAGATATTGTTATGAAGGCAATCCTGAGGATTAATGGGCAGTGAGTGGAACGACTGGGAGGTGAGGGGAGCCTCAGCGAAGAGACCCCATAACAAAAGGGGGTGTCACGGAGGCCACGAAGCTTGAAGTGATTAAATGAATAAAAGCCAGTAGCATAGTTCCAGAGAAGGTGTAGCGGGGCCGTGAGCCCTGGCTCGGCCGTGTATGAGCTCTGCAACCCTAGATGAGACACCTAACAATGCCAAGCCTCAGTTTCCTGGTCTCTAAAATGGGCATGATACCTACTATATGCAGTTCGTGGAGTAAGGCTTTTATGACATCCTGGAGTAAGCACCTCGTGGGCTGGTTGTTTTGTTATTGTTGTTGCTAATTCTGTTCCAATTATTATTATATTTAGTGACGCTTCACACTCTTGAAATCCCCAGAGACATTCTAGGGCTATTTGCTTTTAACTAAGGTGGAATCTGTGATGGTCACTGCAAACTAATACATAATCTAACAGGCTGCTCATAATTGTGGTTTGCGGGAAACCATCCTGCAATCCTTTGACTAGTCCTTGGAAATCTGTGAGTGAATCGTAATCAAAGTCACGTGGAATTTGAACCATCGAGCCCCAGAGAGCACCGGAGGTCCAGCCCTGTCCACTCACTTGTCAAGGGTCCCCGTACAAATTGCCAAAGACTCAGGCATCTCAATATCCTATAAAATGAGGATAAAGTCATCTGCCCATAGCAGCAGCAAAGATCAAATGTGGTAACGGGTAAAGGGGTATTGAAATCAAATGTAAAAGGATTGGGGGGGGGGACTTTTAACTATAGAGAACAAAGTGAGGGTTGATGGAGGAAGGTGGGGGGGTGGGCTAAATGGGGGATGGGCATTAAGGAGGGCACTTGTTAAAATGAGCACTGGGTGTTAGAGATAAACGATGAATCACTAAATTCTACTCCTGAAACCAATCTTACACTGTATGTTAACTAGCTAGAATTTAAATAAAAATTTGGGGAAAAAAAAGAAATCAAATTTTAAAATACAGGGCAGTATTTTTTGGGTTATCTTGGTGAATAAATACAAGATAAAGTCAGTAAAGACGGCAGCCTCTAGAATCAGAGTTCCTGGGATTGAATCCTCCTGTCTTTAGCACCGTTTTGTCCTTGCATGAGTCACGGAACCTCTCCCAGGCTCAGTTTCCTCATCCGTAAAATGGGAGTAGCACTAGTGTCCACTTCACGTGACCTCCCTGAAGCTTACATGACGTGGTATCTGCAAAGTTACGGCACAAGCCTAGCAGAGCCTATGAACCCAATAATCATGAGCTATTACTTGGGCTTGTTTAAAACCTCAGCTATCACACAGGTGTGCTTCCAGAGAAGCCAGAGGAGGTCCAGAGGGTGATTTTGGACTTGTCTGGGAAGGGTAATGTGTGTACCGAGTGGAAGAAGCAGAGTTCACTTGCAGCCTCAAATGGGACTCCCCTTCAAGAAGCCAAGGCCAGGTTTAGGGAGACCCCCCCAAAAAAAAAAAATTTAAATGCACACGTGACATATAGATTCTCCTCTCTCCTGTCATGTGGCATCAATTGAGCACAATGAGTTAGAAAAGCAGAGAACATCTAGTTCTAAGAATCAGAATACCTACCAAAAGATCACCCAGGAATAACAAAAATTTTATCTTAAAATTGAAATATAAGTCCCTGGGAAATGAAAGCCACCAAATTCCCTGGACCATTTCTTTTTTTTTTTTTTTTAAAGATTTTATTTATTTATTCGACAGAGATAAAGACAGCCAGTGAGAGAGGGAACACAAGCAGGGGGAGCTGGAGAGGGAGAAGCAGGCTCATAGCGGAGGAGCCCGATGTGGGGCTCGATCCCATAACGCCGGGATCACGCCCTGAGCCGAAGGCAGACGCTCAACCGCTGTGCCACCCAGGCGCCCCCCCTGGACCATTTCTAATGACAAAGGTGGGGTGTCCCCAGCAAGGTCTAAAGCAGTGGTTCCCAAAGCAGGACCCCTCCCACCAGCAGCAAAGTCTCAGGTCCCACCCCAGTCCTATGGAATTAGGACTTTATCCTCGGAACTCAGACCTCCCCTGTCCTATTGCACCCCTCCTCTCCCTTCTCCCTTGTCACTTACAAATTATTTTCTCTTCTTTGAAATTGATCATGAACCTGTTTAGAGTATCAATTTTTTACATAAAATCTTTTGGACAGAAGTGGATTTGCCAAGTTGCGGGCCTCCCTTCCCCAACCTCCCCTCCCCCACTCCCAGAAATTATTTCTCCTATTTTCCCATGAAGCCCGAGGCTTTAGACTCTGTTGTGCCTGCATTACTGAATCATAACAAATCCTCACAATAAGCACTAACTTTGAGTATTTATCCTGTAAATACTTTATATGGATTGTTTCTTTTACTCCTCACAACAACGTGGCTTGACATTGCCAGAGGGGATGATTCCAATGTGGTAGGTGTCGTCGTCATCATCCCCTCCTGACAGATGGAGAAACTGAGGCACAAAAAGGAGACTAGTATTTGAGATCCCATTGCTGGTACGCAGCACAGGTGGGACTTGAGCCTGTGTAGTCTGAGTCCAGAGTCTGCGCTCTCAACCCCCGGGTAGTGCAGCCTCCTGGAAAAGGGATCCTTCACTTTTCCTACTAGTGAATTAGGAAAAGCAGTGAGTTCGTGGTATGCAGGGGATGTGTTAAATCTTGGCTGTCACTAATCAGATCTATGTCTTAGCTTTTAACACTCCGTCTACCCTTTTATAAACTAGGGGTGCTAATTCCGATCAGCTTTCCTCCAGGAGCACCAAAGAGACCATGCATAGGAAGGTACTTTGCAAGCTGAAGAATGCCAGGTGAATAGAAGAGACCGTGAGTCCAGTGTGACACCCAAGCCTGAGGTTGAACGGTCCTCCTGGGTAAAAGTGACATATGCATAGCTGGTGGCCATAGCTTCCACAGAACTAGGAGGCAGATAGCATTGGTTTCCAAGTTTAAAGTCACACTCACCAAGCATTCCCCAGCTCCATCCCACCAGGATGCCCCCCCAGCTCCCCAGCTGGAGTAGTTTAATGATGTGACTAATTTCCCTGGTGTGAGTCCGAAGGTCGGGTATTGTATTTTTCACTTGCAAAAGACAAATCCAAGAGGAGAGTGAGTTTCAGGCACAGTGTGACTCAGGCTCAAACAATATCAGCAGGATCCATCCCTTGACTCTGTTTGCCATGGGTTGGTTCTGTCCTCAGACATGGCTGGCCATTCAAGCTCCTAATTCCCCATGCCAGTTCAGAGGAAGAGAGGTTTCTTCTCTGATAGCTCAAACGTAAGTCCCAGTATTGAGTCAGGCTGGTTCTGACTGGAGCCCCTTGGCCCATGCACCCTTGCCTCAGCCAAACAACCTGGCAAGAGGGATCGAAAGAGTAGATTGGCTTGGCTTTGGTCTCAGGCCCCTCCCCTGAAATGTGAAGCCCATGAACCAAAAGGGTGAGCCTCTCTAGAACAAAATCTGAGTGCTTTTGCCTCAAGAAAAAGGGATAGGAGATAACAAAAGAAAATTTACAAATGATACACCCCAAGGCCTGGCACGAATCCGTGGCCACTGTGGGCAGGTGACGGAGGCCTACAGAGGCAGCACACCAGCCCCCTGAAGAAGACCCCCCTGTGTGTGCACAGGTCCTGGCTCCAGGAGGTGAGAGCCCTCCCCTGGAAAGGGCGGAGCAGAGCCTCCCGCAGCCCAGCTGCTCACAGAGGCCAGCTAGGAGGAGAGGGACCAAGGCTGGCCCCAGGGCAGCATAGGCCCTAGAGGGCCGGACTCATTTCCTGGCCTCTCTGAAAGGTAGCTTGGAGCAGGAATAACAGAGTCTGTTTTTCCTTATTGCCCTGTCACTGTAATCCAGAAACAAACACACCCTCCGATGCCCTCTCGGTATCTTCTCAAAGCCACTCTCCGTCACTTTATCTCCTTTTTGGGATTTCCTGTTTCTTTTGCTGGAGAATGTGTGTGTGTGTGTGTGTGTGTGTGTGTGTGTGTGTGTGTGTAAGTGCATTTTCCCTTGAGACATCATTTTTTTTTACCCATTATGTGAATTTTATATTTTTAATCTTTTTTTAATAATTTTTTATTATATTATGTTAGTCACCATGCAGTACATCCCCAGTTCTTGATGTACAGTTCGATGATTCATTAGTTGCGTATAACACCCAGTGCACCATGCAATACGTGCCCTCCTTACCCATCACCGGCCTATCCCATTCCCCCACCTCCCTCCCCTCTGAAGCCCTCAGTTTGTTTCCCTTGAGACATCATGACTATTCAGCTGCATTTTTCAAAGTATAAGATGTCTGAGCTATTGGGGTGCAGAGGATGATATGGTGTGACATGTGCACATGATGCTTTTGTAATGTTAGTATTTCGTGTCTATTTAAAAATAGGCAAAAAATTAAAAATTAATAAAAATAAAAATAGGCAATCTGCTATGAGAATAGCTAGCATTTTCTGAGTGCTTGCTATGTCCTAGGCACTGGTCAAAGGGCTTTCCTACACTAACTTATTTCATCTTCACAACAACTCTATGCAGACAGTCCTCTCATTAGCCTCATTTTATAAATGAGGAACAGAGGTACAGAGAGGTTAAGTAACTTGCTCGAGGTCACACAGTTAATAAACAGTAGAGCCAGGACTCCAACCCAGGCAGCCTGGCTCCAGAGCTAAGCTCTTAACCACGACGTGAAACCTGAGGTTTCACAGATATCATGGTCCTGTATCTAGCACCCTCTTACAGCTAAATTAAAGCTCCGGAAGTCAATTTAGAGGAAATATTATATGAACGATGGGAAAGGCGGTGCGGGGATGTGTTAAAACTTTCTAGATGATGAACAGCATTTGGGAACCCCTGAAGCACTGCAGCACGTGGTATTGGGCTTCACCCCATGGATTCCAAGGGGGTGCACCAGCGGCTTTTAGTGGAGCCCGTGAACCCCTGAAATCATGCATAATTTTGTATGAATAGGAGCATTTTTATGAGAAAAGAGTATGTTGCTTTTTTCTTATCTCAAAGGGGTTTCTGACCAGAGCTGCTGCGAATCTAAATTATGCTTTAGGAAATTTGGTAAAGGCGTTCCTTGGAGGGATAATGAATTAGAAAAGGGTGCCACTTCCTCCAGGAAGGCAGGAGATTTCTGAGCAGAAATTGCATGGTCCTTACCACAGATCGCCTGTTGACTAAAATTGGGTTAAGAAGTACTTGTGAATGTGAACTTAGCGGGGGGATTTTGCAAGGGAACCTGAAGGCACTTGGGCATCAGGGCATGTTGTCAGAGACTGCAGTGATGTCTGCAAGGGGCCCAGGGCTGAAGGGTGTGGCATTGGGAGTTGGGTCTCAATGCTACTGTGTCGCCTTAGGGGAGTCCCCTTTCCAAACTGAGGTGTCGTCCCGATGAGGGTCCCTAAAGCGAGGACAGCATCTTCTATCTCTCCTGCCCACTCAGAGGAGTGATATTAGGATCTCATGAGATCAAATCATTGAAGGAGACAGGATGTTCTAAAGCTCTGAAGGGATTGCATCAGTCAATCTGATTTGGAAAGCTGGGTACATTCCAGAAACTCTAATCAATGGAATTTAGTGCGGAGAATTCAATACGAAGGAGGTGGAGAGTGGAATAGGCAAACGGGGGAGGTGAAGCGGCTCCCATGCGGCAGTAACAGGGTGGGAAGGACCCTGGTGGGGTTGCCAGAGCCTGGGGGATGGGGTCAGCAGCTGCCCAGCCCAGAGCTGGAGCCAGAGCCCTGCTAGACACCCAAAGCAGGAGTGAGGGAGGGAGGGGAGAGGCCCTGGCTTCTCTCCTCTTATCCCTCAGTCTCCACCCATACCACCCATTGGCTCACCAGAAGCCTGTTGGCAAAGGAGGCTGGGAAATGTAGTTTTCAGGGGAAGGACAGGAAATGGAGCAGACCAGTAGCTAGCATGCCCCTGCTTAAACTTCTTCAACCAGGACTACGTTTTTAGGTGCCTAACTACACACGGAATTGAATTTCTAATGGTTGAAATTGATGATACCAAGCAGCTGGTTAGACTAAGTCTTGTAGAAACAAGTTGTTCTTTCAACAAACACTGGCAGAAGGCTCTCTATGTACAAGACACAGCTCTAAGCTCTGAGAGCTACACACGCCTTTTCCCACGCCCTCACAGGATTGGAGCAGGCTGCCTTCAAAGATGACCCCCAACGATACCCACCTCTTCGTATTTGTGCCCTTGTGTAATCCCTCCCTGTCAGTTTGGGCTGGACTAATAACTTGCTTATAACAAATAGAACTTGCAGAAGTGAGGGGGGCATTGCTTGAGATTAGGTCATAAAAGACTGATTTCCATCTTTCACACACTCTCTTATTCTTCTCACTTGCTCTGATGAAGCAAGGCGCCATGCTGTGCACTGCTCTGTGGAGAAACCATGGGGCAAGGAACTGAGGGCACCTCCACCTCACAGCCTATGAGGAACTGAATCCTGTCAACACCAAGCCAACGAGCTTGGAGGTGGACCTTCCCCAGGCAAGCTTCCAGAAGACAGGAGTCCCAGCCACCATCTTGATTTGCAGTCTATGAGAGACCTTCAGTGGAAGAGCCCAGTTTGGTCATGCCAAGATTCCTGACCCACTGAGATATTTGATGCTTATTATTTAAAGATGCTAAGTTTGGGGTGAATCGCTATGCAGCAATTAATAACCAATACACAGGATGCTTCACTTTCTAGTTTACGTAGCATTTTAATAGGTATTCTCATTTGTACCTACCGTCAACCTTGCACAATTGACATTTCTCAGATAAAGGGATGAAGCTCAGAGAAGCGAAGTGATGTTTCAGGGAGGTTAGGTCACAGGGCCGGGAAGTATCGAGCCAGAAGACAAATTCAGGTATGTCTGACCTACCAAAAGCAAATGCTCTTTCCATTAAACAAGACTGCCTTGAAGTGCTCCTAGGGCCAATGGTTGACCAGAGCTTGGGCACAGGGAAGACAAGGTGGAAACATCAACAAAGGTTTTTGAAAAATGCTGATATTTCAGAAATGTGTTGAGTACCAGGAAAATTCAATGGGGAAGAGAATAGCCTTTTCAGCAAATGGTATGGGAACCACTGGATATCCACAGGCAGAAGGATGCAGCTGGACCCTTTCCTTAGATCGTATTACACAAAAGTTAACTCAACATGGATCACAGACCTGAATATTAACTCTAAATCTATAAAACTCTCAGAAGAACTCGTGAGACTTCATCTCCGTGACCTTGGGTGACACAATGGTTTCTTGGAGAGGATATGAAAATCACAAGCAGCAAAAACAACAAAATAGATAAATGAAACACACCAAAATTAAAAGCTTTTGTCCTGCAAATACTACTACCAAGAAAGTGAAAGGACAAATCAGAAGAATGGGAGCATATTTGCAAATCACACATCTGGTAAGGGACTGGCGTCCAGAATATATAAAGAACTCTTGCAAGTCTAGTCTACACTCACTTCGTGGTGATGGTTGCATAGCCCTGTGGATATATGAAAACCACTGATTTTCATGCTTTAAAAGGGTGAATTTTATGGTAGAAGAATTACATCTCAACAAAATTATTTTTTTAATGATTGATTTAATGATTGATTTTTTGGAAAGATTTTGTTTATTTATTTATTTGAGAGAGAGAGCAAGAGCAAAAGAGAGAGAAAAAGAGAGAAAGCGAGCAGAGGGAGAGGGAGAAGTAGACTGCCTGCTGAGCAGAAAGCCCGATGGAGGGCTCGATCCCAGGACCCTGGGATCATGACCTGAGCCAAAGGCAGATGCTTAACCGACTGAGCCACCCAGGTGCCCCCCCAACAAAGCTATTTTTTTAAATGCATTGAGAGAACCATACACTGTAAAGTGCTTATGCTGGTAAATTGTATGTTATATGTATTTTCCCAAAAGAAAAAAAAATGCATTGAGAAATTTAAGGAGAAACTTACCCCCTCTAGGAAGTGGAGCTCAAGTGCCTTCGCCTTGAGTTTGGGCTGGGCTTAGTGACTCCTTTCCAAAGAAGAGAGTATGAAAAGGGAAAAGTATTAACTTTGCAGCAGAGAAACCTGACAGGTATCACCTTCGCCAAGGAGTAAAGGTTAATCTCACAGGTGAGAAATAATGTTGATGTCCTATGCCCGCGATATCATGTGATGAAAGGGGTATCTCACCTCTGTGATAGTCTTCCCCGAAACTCATAAGCCCAAACTAATCGTGAGAAAATATCAGATCATTTCAAAGTGAGGGACATTCTACAAACGTAATGGTTTTACTTTTAATAACATGGAGGGGTAAGCAGTCCTATTTTTTTTTTTAAGATTTTATTTATTTATTTAACAGAGAGAGACAGCCAGTGAGAGAGGGAACACAAGCAGGGGGAGTGGGAGAGGAAGAAGCAGGCTCCCAGCGGAGGAGCCCGATGCGGGGCTCGATCCCAGAACGCCGGGATCACGCCCTGAGCCGAAGGCAGACGCTTAATGACTGAGCCACTCAGGCGCCCCAATATCTTTGGACCTCAGGAGCAGTGGGTGAGTTGATTTTGTCCTCAGTCGACCATGCGTTGCCATTATTGGTCCTGTCAGGACTGGCTTGGTTGTGTTTATTTGGTTGTTATCTGATTATTCCCACTAACCCCCATTTCCCTCTGTGCATGCCCTTCTACTGTATATCTTCATTTTCGTGTGTGGATATACATTTAATGAACACAAATGGCATTACATTACATATTTCTGCCACCATTAACCCCATGTGTCGAAACTCCAGCCCCAGCACTGTGTGAATATCTAGTCTGTTGCTTCCAACTTTGTCAGCTCTCCATGATAAGCATTCTCAATTTTCCCAAGGATGAGCCCCAGATTGTCTCCAACTCTCCATCACGAGAACGTATAAGGCAATGGATGTCCTCTTGATATCCCTTTGCAATGACGTGTGTGGGAATTTCCATGGGGCATAGACACGGGGTCACTATGACTGGGCCTTGCGTTGTACACATACTTACGTTGACCAAGTGCTGCCATACTGCTTTCAGAATGATGTCACAGCATAGCAGGATGCTTGCTTTACCCACCCACGCACTCCGCAGTTCCCATCACCATGATGTTTTCAATGCTTAGTGCCTCCATAGGTCAAAATCTGGCCTTGAATTGAAAAGTGATGGGGACAATGATGGGAAATTGTATCCTAATATTTGCTAAGGTGCGTGGAGCCTTTGGTGTAGACCACACACTGTTCTAAACTCTATGTTGGGGGGTGGGTTTAATTTTTGCAATAGTCTCAATAGGTATGTACTATTTTTAGCTCTGTTTTACAGATGAGGAAGGAGGCTCAGAGAGGTCGGGTGACTTGCCCAGACTCATCCGACTATAACCATGATGCTGTATGGCTCGAGACAGCCTACTGGTCAACCCTTCCTCCGCTTTTGCATCTCCGCCCTGAGAACCTTTGTGTGTCAGGGCTTGGGGTCCCTGAGCAATATCTGTGTTCGTTGTGAGGCTTAATTAAAACACAAACCACACTCAGAATAGTATCAGTAACTCAGTGCTACCTGAATCCAAATTAATCATCTTTTCACGCCCCAAAGGGGTCACATGCTAGGTCCTGGAGTGATTGGAAAGTTGTTCTGAGGTCCCCAAGATGAATGCGTGCCACCTCTCACTCGACTCATGATGCTAAGAAGGCAGACCACAGAAAAAGATTGCTGTCCAAATTCCAGGGGTGGGAACACTGGCCACGCGGGCACCGTGGCCCCATGGGCGATCCACAGTGCTCCATTAGGCTGTGAAATCAACACGCAGCAGGCAGATCCAGCCAATTAGGCTTATCGGCGGACAGAGCGGGGCAGGAAGTCTTCTTTTCCTCCTGGTTGTTTTCCTGCCCCATGGAAGAAGTCAGTTCCCATTTTTTATCTCTGGGTTCCCACCAAGCCATCTCCGTAGGGAGGGAGTTCTGACAGAAAGCAGCGTTAAGCTATCTCACTCCCCTTGAGCCCGGGGTCAGGCCAGACTGCCCTTAAGGTCAGGCATGCAATCAGATGCAAAAAAAAAAAAAAAAAAAATCAAATGCAAAATCCAAGAGCTTCTTGGCAGAGAGTAAAGACACCAGTCAGTCCCGGCACAGCCATACCTTTTTTCGTCTCTATCCCCCTCATCTTCCCTACAGACTTGAGAAATTTCCCACCAGCCTCCTTGAGTGTCTCTCCCCTGGGGGGCAGAAAGTGGTGTGTGTCGGGGGGTGGAGAACTAGCCCCAGCTGGGGCAGTTTGAGATCTCAGTTTCACAGCCCCCGACGGCAGCACCGAACTGAGACTAATTGTACACTGCAAAATAGTGTACTTATCAACTACATCTGCCTTTCCCCTACTTTCTCCTTCCAAGGAGATAAATTACTGGGGCAGATAAGGATCCAGCTTTCAGGGTGATCAAATGAACGCCAGGAGTCCTCAAGATAGGAATGGTTTGTGAAACCCCAGCTCCTGCCCACTTGAGTGAGCCAGCTAAGAGGGTGCTGGCTGCCAAGAATGTAATGGCCCGCATGGATTGTTGGCCTTCCCACCACCACCTCACCCCCCACCCCCGGTACATTACACGAGGGTAAGGGAATTTGCTTTTAAAGTATCTTTTGCAGTCCCTTCCAATAAATCACTCAGCAATTCCTGGGGCTTGTTGTGGCCGGCAGTGTTGATCCATGCTGAAAGGACCGGCTGGTTCCAGAGCTGGATTTTCCACCAGTCACGGCCTGAGCATGGTGGGTGAACCACAAATGCAGCAAAACAAGATGGCGGCCTCCAAGCCCAGGAGCCTGTGATGCTGCCTCGGGGCGGGCACAGGCTCTCTCTGACCCTGGCCGGGATTTCTTGGTAGACTTCTGGAGTGGCCGCATGGATTCCCCTGCTCATGATTCGAACCCATCTTCTGGGGCTGAACATTCCAGTTAGCAAATCATATTTAATGGTGTGTAACCTCAAGGCCCCAAACGCAAGATTTGTGAGAGACAGAAATCAGAGTTCTAAGAAAACTTGCCCCACCCCTGCAGGACGAAACAGGGTTGTTTTGGTGTCTGTATAGTACCACCAGCCTGTGTTTAGGGTAGACCCATATAAAATCTCTCGAGCGTTGGGGTATCTAATACCTCCCTTCAAAGTACTACCCTCGGTGACGTAGTAGCTCCCGTCAGGCAGGTCTATTAATTACAGTGATGTTTGTCCTAAATGTCCTTCTGTTTTATTTCAGTCATCTACTTACTCTTAATTCAACCTTGTCCCCGTGTGTAAATACTCCCCCCTTTCCCTTGCCATGTGTCCCTGTCCAGATTAGTAGGCAGTTATCAAACCGTGCCCCCTGTCCACACCCCACCCCAATCACCACTTAGCCAAACTGCATACATATATATTTAGCTCTTTTAATCTTTTTTTCTCATAAGGTTCTAATTTTACATTTTCCAGGGTATTTTGGATTTGGCAAAACAGCCTTCGTCTGTGAAGAGTAGAACTTAATTATCAAAAGCTGAACTGGAGTGAGCAACCCATCACTGGGTGACACATCCTTGCCTGTGTTCATTTGAAAAACATTTTTTTGTGGCTCTTGGAAGAGGAGGGGGTGAAAGCTGTCAGAACAGGAAGAAAGAGAGAAAGGAAGGAAGAAAAGAAAAAGAAAGAAAGAAAGAAAGAAAGAAAGAAAGAAAGAAAGAAAGAAAGAAAGAGAAAGAAAAGGGAAAGAAGGAAAAAAGTTCATCCTGGCATTCACCATCCCACAACACAACCACATAACAATATCGCAATCGCGGGATTAAGAATCGGGAGGGTTCCTTTGGCTCCTGTCGCCTTTCTTGTTTTTATTTTGTTTGAAACTGGATCTCAAATGTCTCCTAGCACATGAAAGTTAGTCATGTAAAATGCCTCCTACAGTAAACATCATCTTTTCGACAAGGTTTGCATTATAATTAAGGCCCGCCTGCATCCTTATCCAACCCTCAAGTTCCACTGTTTTCCTTAAGAGGCAGGGTTTTTTAACAGCCAGATAAATGCTCTCCGTGGCCCAGCCCAGTGGCACAGTGACACCCAGTGGCCACGTCAGGTCATGGACCCACGGTGGGGCCCCACGGGGCTGGACCCAGAGGAAGGCGAGCCCCAGAAGGTTCCCAGCAGGGGCGAATCTGGCATTGTCTTACCATCTGAATGCTGATGAGATTTGCCAAAAGGGAGCCAGTCTTGAAGCAGGGGAACTGGTCCCGTGTTGATCTGAATGAGACAGAGCCAGCCAAAGGGCCTAGCAGAGGGCCTGGCAACCACTGGCTCTTACCTACCTCGAGGCAGTTCCACATTCCATGCCAGAAACTTCTCTCGGCCTCGTTTACACCTCACCCAGACCGGTGACAAATCCAGTCGGTCACCAGGGGTCTCCAGAAACCTTTAGATGATGGATTCAAATATTTCCTCTTGGAAGGGAAAGATGGTTTTGTCTGTTGACTGGTGGTATAGCCCCTCGTTTAAATCATCGACCGATAAAATAAACGTTTTTGTAGTACAGGAAGCCTGTGGACCCTCACCCCATCTTTGCTTAGTCGGGAGCCCCTCTTATCCACGAGATGAACTTACACTGTGACGGGGGCGGGGGGCACGTCTCCTCCTGCAGGGAGCATTGTGAGCGTCCCTATCGGTCCCGCCCGGTGGCTGATACGTTCCGGAAACAGATCCGTGTCATCTCCGTCCTCTGAGTTATTCCAGGTTGCTTCAAATCACACGCATTTAAATCACTTGGTCCAGAGTAGGTTTTTGTTTTTGTTTTTGTTTTTCCTTTTTTAATTTGTTATATTTACTGAGCATAACCAAGACCTCTCCCTCTGGCACGTGAAGGCCTGCTATTTCCTGCCAGGGGCTGTTTCCACTCGGAGCTGATTGAGTCCCAGGGCCGAACCCCGAATGGCAGAGACGGAAACAGAAGGGGGGCAGCTCATGTCCAGAGCGTCCGGTGCCACGAAACACCAAGCCCCAGAGACCGACATGAGTGTTGAGAGTGAGGGACCTCTTAAATCCTGGAGCCTATGGGTTCATGAAAATCGCAGGGATAATGAGCAAGACACGTCCTGTTTTATTGAGCATTTACTTTCCACCAGCTGCTATTCAAACATTTTGTGCTTAGCAACTCACTTAATTTAGTTTCACCACGACAAGGTGGTCTTCTTGTCATCACTGGCGTAAAGATTAGGAAACTGGGGCACAGAAAGGGTTCATTCTTCGGCTGAAGGGTACCCACTGACTTTGGAGAAATACTGAGCTCCGAAGTCCAGACGCTACCTGCCTAATGGCCACACCGCACTGCCTTCTACGTAATCGGCCAATGAGATAAACATCTCAGTCGTAAATTAAACCTACAGATCCTTCCCCTATAACTGATTAGCCCATCACCACTTCTCCCCATTCTGTGGACTTTCATGCAACAAGATGGGGAAATACCCACTTTAAAGCTGGAGAGACTGGGAGCCAGGGTGTGGCTGCTGACTGCCCAGGTCACAGGGGGTGACAGGGAGGGACTGGGACCCAGCGCGGCTGATTCTCAGTGTGGTGTCCTCGACCCCACGTGGCAGCCCACCCAGGTGCTTCCCAGGATGGCACCCAGATCGTGGTACTTTCACCTACACAGCAAATACTTCAATTTCTGTTCCCTGCTCTTGGAGGGTACCATCGTGAGCCCCTCAGGAAGGTTGCAAGGCTACTCTTCTTTCCCTTTCTCTGGGTTTCGTTGTCACCGCAGATGAGAAATAATTACAATGCTGAAGAACAGCACTGTGTTTGTCATGCGGGCCTCAAGGCAGGCTGGGCAGGAGTGTTCGGTTTCACGATGAAGCTGGGAGGAAGTTCCACTTGGGGTCAATCCAAGAGGGACCTGGAGATGGGGGCCCTGGTTGCACAGGCATCCTCACTGCCCTCCTCACCCCATTACTGCTCTCCACGATGTGTCTGCTCCCCAGGGCCATCTCTTCTAATACCACAGGCCACTCAGCACTTCTCCTGCTGGCGTCCCTTCTCCCAGGCTCTCTCCAGCTCTTTCTCTGGCCATGATGACTTTCATCTGTGCTACGTAGTGCTGCTCACTGAGACTTTCTGAAGCAGGTCTCATTTCATTCTATCTTTCAAAGCCTTCAATGGCTCCCCACTGCTCACAGAACAAAGTCCAAGCTCCTAGACCCAACCCTAACTTCTCATTCCCTTCCAATTTCCCCCAAGCATCTTACGCTCAAGCCAAACCAAACACAAACTGTCCTGCCTTTGAGTCTTTCCTCCACCGTCAGGACTTTTGCACCGCCCAACTCCAGGAGGCCCATTTTCATCAGAGGCAATGTGACTAGCACCCACTGGAGTTGGTCAGTGCGCAGCCTGCACAGCTGTATCTGTCCACCTGGTCATCTGGATCATATATACCATCACACCTGTTTCCCTCCGTCTAAAACAGGATTCCTCAAGAGCAGAAGTATTGACATTTTAGGCCAGATCATTCTGTGCTGTGGGGAACTGTCCTGAACCTTATATGACGCTTAGGTGCATCCCTGACACCCTCTCCTGACACCCAAACTGAAAATGTTTCTGACATTGTCTAGGGTCCCATGGACGGCAAAAATCATCTCTGGTTGAGAGTTGCTGCTCTAAAACCTACCCATATTTGAAGCTTTACCCTCAAAGCCACCTACTTGCTCCACACTGCTGAGAGAGTGTACCCCCTCGCCAGGAGTACCCCTAGAACGGTGCCCACGGGTCCACTTTCCACTTCAAACTAGATACATGTCTCCTACCAGAATATAATCTCTGCTGTGTGCTTTTCGACTGCATATCACTCCAGGACTTACATGCAGCAGAGGGGAGGCATATATCACAGAACAAGGGCGACGGACAAAACAGTTTGCACGCAGCCTTCCCCGTAGGAAAGCGAGTTTCGGACATGCCTCGTGACGGCTGCCATACCCATCACAGAAAAGTACAGCCTGTTGCTGGGTTCGATGCAGCAGAAACCTAATATTTTACCTGAAACTCTGATTTATGTGTGACCACTCTGTTTCTCGCTACAACAGAGCTTGTTTTAGCAAATGGGTCCAGATTTAGTCCATTAGCTTAAAATAAGTGAAAGACTCTAGGGTTTGGTGAAATCACACAATAAAATATCATTAAGCACTACAGCCTGTCAAGGCCGACGGCAGGTTTGAGTTGAAAGTCCGAAGACCGTCTGAAAGGGAGTAAAACACACAATGGATGCAATGGGGGCAGCTGGCTTTCATTTGGGGGAAGTCGTCCGAGGACTCTCCCGTCTGTGATGTAAATAAGGAACAGAGGCCCCGACAATTTAACTGTCATCGGCAGAAATGCCTCGACGGGCATGGCCACGAGCTCCGGCCCTTTGCTCCAGCTCACAGTTCTTGGTCTGCATTACGAGAAGGGGCCGTGGGGCAGGGAGATAAAAGAACCAGGTCAGGCCCCTG
Source organism: Ursus maritimus (assembly GCF_017311325.1). Lineage (NCBI taxonomy): Eukaryota > Metazoa > Chordata > Mammalia > Carnivora > Ursidae > Ursus > Ursus maritimus. The sequence continues at coordinate 12,806,468 of NW_024424341.1, forward strand.
GAAGCCAGAAAGTTCTTGCCAGTGTGCCAGGCTGGGGGCAGATGCGCAGCGGGGGGTCCCGGGGACAAGATGGGGGCCCCCTCCACGTCCAACGGCCCCGGAGTGTGCAGATCTCACTCTCCAGAGTGAGTGGACTCCATTCTGTTTCCTCGGGGTCTGGGAGCTTTGGGCGGCCTTTGCACTCTCCCTTTCTCTTCTTTCTCTCTCTCTATTTATCTCTCCAACTCACTCTCTCCTGCCCTATCTCTCTGTGTCCCCACTTCCCTCCCCGTATGTGTATCTCTCTCTCTCTCTGTATAGCTGTGTATGTCTCTCTCTCTCCATGTCTCTGTCTCGCCTTCTCTGTGCCTGTCCTTGGCCGTTTCCCTCTGTGCTTCTCTCCTTTTCTCTCTCTCCATCCCTCCTTTTCTCTCTCTCCATCCCTCTCTCTTTCTCCCATGTCTCTCTGACTCTGTCTCTTCCTCTTCCCAGTCTCTTTCTGTCTCTTCTCTGTCGTTCTCTGCCTCTTGTCTGCTGCTCTGTCGTCCTTTGTCTCAGGCTTTTGTTCCTTCTCTCTTCCTCCTGTCTCTGTCTCTTTCTCGCTCTCACCCCAAGACAATCAACCTAAAATGGACTAGTTCCCTGGAGAGTCCTGGCCGTGCTCCTTGAGACGCCAGCAGCACGGTGGAATCCGAAATCCAGCTCAAGTTTTACAACATTTGGCTGCCGACTGTTCTGTGCTACGGCTTCTTGCCACCTCACTCCTTCGCTCTGCACGTCTTCTTTCTTTGCCAGCCAAGTATGTGCAGGTGACGGTGTTAACGTCTTCCCTGCTAGGGTCCGGAGCGAGGTCATCAAGCATGGTCGTGATACTCACGTGCCTCCCCTCCTCTCCATGCACCTGCAGCAGACAGCGCCCATTGCTCTTTCCCCCAGAGCCCCGGGTCGCTCGTTCTAATCAAATTGCTCCAGGGGACTCCAACCAAGAGCAGAACAAACACAGAAGACACAGGAGACAGAATGGTTGTGCCAGCCCAGACCTAGACAGGAAAGAGCTCACACTCATCCAGAAGTAGCCAACCACGGCCATCACGGAATAATTTGAGCAGCCGCCTTTGAAAACACTCGACACCGGGCCCTGTGTTTTACTACGGCCTCACGTAGCCTTCAGGATCTATTTTTAGCCCCACTCCCCAAATTTAAAATCGGAGCTTCAGAGAGAAAATATCACTTTCCCAAGTTCACCCACATAGCAAGTCGCCTAGCTGGGGCACAACCCTAGGACTGTCTGACTTCCTCCCATTTCAGCCAAAAGACTGACTTGCTTCCTTTACGGAGCTCATGCCCCATGCCCGACCCAGTGTGAGGCAGAATCCCACAAATTCATAATCCTATAGAGTATCCACCATGCCTACCACCTCCCATTGAGCAGATGAGGAAACTAAAGACCAGAGAGGTTAATTCACCTGCCCCAGGTCACACAGCCAGTTGAGCAGCAGAGCTAGGGTGACGGGCGGCAAGCAAATTCATAGATTCCAACTGGCATCTCTAAATTTATATTTCCGCCTCCGCCGAGGTCCCCACCACTGCAAGTAATCCTGAAAATTCGTCATGAAGCTTTCAAAACAATTTATGCAAACAAACCTCAAGTGGGGCTATTTGTATTGGCAGCCCATTTCACTTAAACCACCCACAACAAGGAACAGATGGCCAGAGCGTTGGACTCGCCTGCAAAGAAAACAGGAGGGGCAAAAGCATCAGAAGCCGCCTTCCTTCCCCCCCACGCCTGCCCTGCTTTGTGACGATTACAGGCTTGAGCTTGTTTATGTCTTTGATTCCGTTGTTATTTTATGTACTTGTGAAACCGACCCGGCATTTCATGAGACAAGTTTGTTCAAAGACCATTTGCCAACCATCTTGGGTTACCAGGAGCCTGGCTTTCAACGCTGAACCTGGAGTCCTTTCCCGACTGAGCTTTCTGGAAAGGGCACAGCAGGAAGTGGAAAGAGCCTGCAGATGTTGGATGAGAGATTGGCAAAAACCTTCCAGACAAACGGTTGGAGAGTCATATTTACCTGCCTTTTTTTTTTCACCTTTGTTTCAACTGGGCGTTTGCCACTCGAGGTGGGGACGAGTCCTGAGCTGAGAGGCAAATCCTGGATTCAAATCTGTCTTTTGCCAGCTGCGATGACATTAGACAAATTGTCTAAACTCTCTGAGACTTCGGTGAACTGAATGAGGCTGTGAGCTCCTCCTCGGCTGGGTTGCTGCGATATCTGAATGATATTTCGGTTATGCATAGATCTGAGGGATTTCTCCATTATTTGTTAACCCAAAATAGTCGGGTAGCTGTCTCCATCACAGGTCAGTTAATCAACCAATAAATATGGCTGAGTATGCGTCATTTTCAAGATGGGCCTGGAAAAGAGTCAAAGAGAACTAAGTCAGGGTCTCCATCCCAGAGGACAAGTGTCCAGGACTGTGGCCAATGGTATTTTCCAAAGATTGCTGCAACAAGACCTCCCATCCCAAATGCTCTTCAAGCGTGTCTTCAACACTCTTCCCACTGAGAGGTGGGGACTCTATATCTTCCCCTTGAACCTGGGCTGGCCTGGGACTAAAAGTGAGGTGGTGACATGGGACATCCAGGCTAGCTCATCACGGGCTTCTCCATGGCTCTGTTGGGGCATTTGCCTTTGAGGCCCTGAGCTGCCTGGCGAGATGTCTGATGCGGCCATGATGGGAGGAAGCCCAGTCCACACGGAGAGGTCGGATGTGGGTGTCCAGCCACAGCCAATAGTCACCATCAAATGCCAGACGTGTGAGTAAAGACATCTCCAGATGATTCCTGCCCCAGCCATGAAGTCATAGCCACCCTCAGCAGGGGGTGGGGGAGAGTGGGGGCAGAAATCGTCTGAGAAGAGACCCCAGACGTCTTGGCACAGTTCTACCCATTCCTAATTCCTGCCCCACACATGTTATCGACAGAATACAATGATCACCGTCGGTGCTAATTGGGGGGCTAACGGCAGCCATTGGTAACTGGAATAAGAAAGCAGAGGGAGACATATACACATGAAACGTTCATTTAAAATATATACTGATACATCTCCTAGAGAGTGGTCAGGACGGGAGCTGAGAGGAGGGACGAGACGTGTGGGCTGGAGGTCAGGAAATAGTGTGTGAGGCAGTAAGGCAAAACTTAAGCCTTAATTAAATGGGTATTATTTGGATCGGGGAGCACAAGGTGAAGGGAGTTCACTTATTAATAAAAGAACCCATAACTCAATATGTCTATAATGATTATAGTAATAACAATTATAGTAATAGCTAATGATGCAGGGTGATAATTTTAAATACGTACCAATTATTGTTTTTCTCTGGTATTTCCTGTTACCCCCTGACCCCTCCTTACCTTTCCAGTGGTTCCACCATATGGCATCCATTGCCTCAAGGAAAGGAGGAGAAAGCAAAAGCAGAGAAAAGGTAATTGTGAGCCAATCGCCTGGGCCCCGAATCTCCTTCGAGAAGACGCAAGAGGCTGGAGCCATATTTGTTCATATTGGCTCCAAAAGCCAACCTGCCTTCCTGAGATTAGATCGATCGTCCCTGGGGGTGGAGATACTTCAGAGGAGCATCTGAAGAAATCAAGAGGAGCATTTAGAGATCTCTGGATCTGGGTGAAGGGCCTTAAAACTCAACCCCAGCCCCATTCCACCCTCTAGCAGGGATGTTTAAGGAATTCCAAAGCTGAACATATCAGTGTCCGGGTTCCCACAGCAAGGGCAAGACTCAGGCATGGTGGGAGAGCAGAATAAAGAGGTGTGTCCAGCCAAAGGGGACACACACCCTCGCAGGGGCTCCTGCAGCGAGCCGGGGACAATGGGTCCCTCCGTGGAGAGGTTTCCAGAAGCCCAGAGATGTGAGGGGGATGTGGAATGTCTTCTCAGGAAAGAAGGCAGTCCCAGCAGTGACAAGTGTGGACACATGACCAAAGTCCAGATGGCAATAAAGATGACTCAGCAGGTGCCGACCGAGATTGAAGATGGCTACCCTCATCCCCCCTCCCATGCCCTGCTGCTATGAGGACATAGCGCCAGGGAAAATGGACAACATGAAACTGACTGGTTTCTAACTTTTGGCTTAAAATCGAGATTGAACTGTTTAACAAAGCAAAGAAAGTTACACTTGTCTTCACTATGGCTACATCAACATTTGTTGAGTTTCCCCAAACTGAAGGAACCTCGCCGGGTTCTTTTATTTTCTCCCTGGCTCCCTACAAGGACTCTACAAGATAGGTCCCAGCTTCATTTTTCCAGAGAAAGGAAATGAGGCCCAGAGACGTTGAGTAACTTGTCTCAAGTGACTCAGCCTCTCCATGGCACAGCAGGGATTCAAACCCAGGACTGCGTGACTCCGGAAAACCTGCTCTTCACACATGCTCCACAGCGCCCTCTCCAGGGGTCTATTGTCCACATGGGGACTCGCTTCTGTTCAAGTTCCTCAATCAATATGAACCTGTGTTCTAGAATAACCACATGTGCTAAGCAGGGTGGGCTGGGTTTTGCCTCAGTAACAAATAACCGAAAATCCGTGTGCCTTAACACAACAGAAGCATGGCATTTTGCTCACACCGCGTATCCGTTGGAGGTCAGCGTGAAGGATATGTCCATTCAACTCATTCATGGGTCTGGGCAGTTGAGGCCTCCTCTTTCTGGAAGGTTACCAGTTACTGGGGCAGGAGAAGGAGGCAAAGGGTGAATTGCACATTGACTCTTAGAATTTCTGCCCAGAACATCACATGGGTCATGGGTCATGACACATGACACATCACTTCTGCTCACGTCCCATAGGACAAGGCAAGTCAATGGCTCCATTGGTAGGAGGTGAGAAAATCTAGTTCCATCATGTGCCCCAATGTAGGAGAGCTTGACTCCGATGGTGACGTTGCTAATGGCAACCCCATATGACAACTCCATTTATCATAAAATAACATTTAACGATGGAGGGGAGAGATGGCACGATGCAGCCTCTGCTGAAACTCAGCTCCCCAGCAGTTCAACCAATCGACAAGACCACAGACTGTTGTGACTAATTTTAAGCCCTTCTCTTAAAACCCCCTGAGCACCCACACCCAGGTGACTTCTCACCAAGTGTCAAAGCTACAGGGGGCGATGAAGCTTCAATGATGCTGAAGAGAAGTCTGAGCTCCAGGGAGGAAAAAGGGTGGTGAAAGCTTAGCATCTCCTCCCTCCTCCTGCAGGGCCCCCTTCAATATATTTTTAGCCATCTCTGCCCTGGAAGGGGCCCCTGACTCCTCCTCGGACATCTGAAAGTCAGACACATTTCATGCCACATTTCTACAGTGGAGAACACATTTTCTGCTAATGTCCTAAATGCAGCACCTATCTCTTTGATCTCATCTACACTCACAGATCATGATTCAAGGAAGCTGCAGCCATATCACACCTGAGACAAGGAACATTTTCCAATGTGGCTTCAGACACTCCTACTGCCCTTCACGGCTATGAAAGGACCAGCAGGTCAGCAAAGCTGGGACTGAGGCAAGAAGCAGGGCCTGAGTTCAGAGATTACAACTTCTCCTGGGGATTTTGGTTGCATCTTTAACCACCAAATGATAATTAATCCTCCGAAAGGTCTCAGATGTTAATCCCCCAGGAAATCTTAATCAACCCTTATTAGGATTAGTTCTGAATCTTGGGAGGAAATAACAGACACATCCAAGTAATGCTAAATTGTGAATGCATCATCTTTCATACAAAGAAAGAGCTCGCCACCCCTTTATTCTTCCAACCAGCCATTCATTCATCCATCTATCCATCCATCCATCCATCCATCCATCCATCCATCCATCCAACCATCCAACCAGCCATTCATCCACGCATCCAACCACCTGTCCATCCATCCATCCATCCATCCATCCATCCATCCATCCATCCATCCAACCAGCCATTCATCCACGCATCCAACCACCTGTCCATCCATTCATCCATCCATCATCCATCCATCCATCCATCCATCCATCCATCCAACCAGCCATTCATCCACGCATCCAACCACCTGTCCATCCATCCATCCATCCATCCAACCATCCATCCATCCATCCAACCAGCCATTCATCCATCCATCCAACCACCTGTCCATCCATCCAACCATCCATCCATCTATTCATTCAACAATAATTAAATGTAGACATGGTTCCTGCCTCATGGAAGTTACACGCTAACGGAGATTGGGGAAAGGATGGATGGCCACCACATAATCACACCAATGTCATTACAAAGTGACACATGAAAGGAAGGAACATATGGATCTGAGAATAATTAGAACTAGTGTGGAAGACATCACTAGTGTTCACCCGTATCCACTTCCTTCCTGCCTGGGCATTCGGGACATTGATGTCTCAGATTTTGGGGTCATGTGACATGTTCTGACCAATGAAACATGGCCCACTGACACACCTCTCCATGATTCTCCAGCCTCTCGTTCCCCTTTGAGGCAACTGTGTGGAGAAGGCGAAGCCATAAGGAGGAAATAACCCAGAGTTATCACACCGTGCACCAGGGTTCTGCAGAGTTGCCTGGATCTGCAGGGGACTTGGCATGACTGAGAAATGAACCTGAGCCGTGATGAGCCGCTCAGATTTGAGATGGTTGTTACTGCTGCATAGCCTAGCCTAGCCTGACTAACGGCCTAGGGCAAGGCGGGGCACGGGCTGGAGTAGGACTTCTGAGGAAGTGCTGATTCAGTTGGAATCTCTAGGTTGAGTAGGAGCCAGTTCTACAAGAGACGGTAGGTCTCCTGCATGGGGCCACCCACCGCCCACTCCTTGGCCTCCCATGACCCAAGTCAGGTCTCTGCCCCGGCTGGTGCCACGTGAGAGAGCACAGCCCAGAGAGATGGGCCCAGCAGGCCTGATGCAAAAGGCTGCAAAATAAGTCAGAGGTGGGGGACGTTTCCAGAGGGAGGCACTATTCCCCAATGAACGCAAAGCTGACCATCAGCAAGACACCAACAACCAAAACTTTCAGGAAAACAAAAGGAGCTGGCACGGCTGTTGTGGTTGAGAACGTGGTCTAGAACCACGCTGCCTGGGTTCAAATTCTGATCTGTCACTGACTATCTGTGTGACCCTGGACAAGCTCCTCAACCTCTCTGTCCTCGGTTCCCTCATCTGTAAGATGGGAATGATAGGGGCGCCTGGGCGGAACAGTCAGTTAAGCATCTGACTCTTGGTTCCCCCCCAGGTCGTGATCTCAGGGTCGTGAGATGGAGCCCCACATCGGGCTCTGGCTCAGAGGAGTCTGCTTGAGATTCTGTCTGTCTCCCTCTCCCTCTGCCCCTTCTGCTCGTTCTCTCTCTCTCTCTGTCTCTCTCTTTCTCAAATAAATTAAAAAATCTTAAAAAAAAAAAAAGTTGGGAATGATTATAGTACCTACCAGCTAGAGTTTTTCTGGGGGTGACTTGAGTTAATGTTCGGAAAGGACAGTGAGAGACCAGACAGCAAGCCAGCCTGGGCTCCGTCCGATGGTCCTTTCTCCGGTCCAGGGAAACAATGTGCCAGACAGGAGCCGCCCGCTGACTCTGCCAGCTGCTCTGTCACCCAGTGAGGTCCTGGAAGCAGATTCAACTTAGAAGAGTGTCCCCCTTCTTCTGGAAAGAACTGAGAAGACAGGAGGGGAGAACCCCCACCGATCAGCAAAACGCCTTTATAATAGGATAACATAGGAAGATAGACCTTACGTTTCAGCTAGTAGAAGCTCTTATTTTAAGGTTTTGATTCTTTCTAGGATATTCCAATCAGCATCCTTCTTTTGCTTGCCTACCTCCAGCGACAGGGAATTCACTACCTTACAGGTCAGCCCGTCCTTCACAGGAGCACAAGTTTTGCCCCCTAGCTTCTGCCCATTGGGCTTAACTCTGCCTCCGTGTAGACAGAGTGTGCTGTCTCCTCTACACTCCACCGGCAAGGGCAGCAGCTCAGAGAGGCGGCCAGCGGCCAGAGCTGGTAGGCGGGGGACTGGATGCTGGCTAGCCTCCTGTCACAGGAAGCATGGGATGTTGGAAAACAACAGTGACCTCATCAGCTTCCTACTTTAAAAGGATCTCTTTTGGTGGCCGGGTGGCGGATGGACGGCAGGGGAGCGAGGGTGAAGGCAGGGGCCAGGTGCTCAATTACTGCTCATTAATGAATGTGGAACAACACCTCAGAAGGCCTTGCCGGCAGCAATGGCCAGTGATAAAAAGGCACTTCTTCGTGGGGCTTCGGGAGCCGCTGGGCTCGCTCCTCTCAAAGCTGTCATCCCACTGTGTTGTAATTATCTGCCTACTGGTCCGTACCCCCTTTGGACAGAGTTCCCCAGCCACAAATCATCCCCATAGCTCCCCCCTCCCCAACTCTTGTGCCCAGGCGAGTGCCTGAAACGTGGCGGTTTCTGGAAGGACTTCGCAAATAGTAGTCTTGCCATGGTTGTTGGTGTGACCGACGCCAGGACCGTAAGAGCCATCCTTCATTACAGTTGGAAGGATGTAAGTTAGACAATAAGCAACCTTTCCCAACAGCGAGGAATACGTGGGCAGCTCAGAAGCAACCTGCCCGCGGATTGGCGGTGATGATATGATTTATCATCTAACTGGGGCACTTTCGTTAGGGACGAAGGCTGAACCAAACGGAACTGCCAGGACAACAGGTGTAGGCTGGGCAGAGAGGGGGGGTGATTGCCCATTATTTTCTGCTCCTTAAATCCATTTGTCAGCCTGAAGTCAGTCTGTTAATGACCTCAGCAAACTTGCACCACCAACCCTCTGACTCCAAAAGCTCAAATGTACCTCTTCTTTGACATCCTTGACTCACCCCACTTGGCAGGTCTGCTCACTTGCTTCTCAATTTTCACCAGATGCCTCCTCCTTCCTTTTTCTCCCGATGGCCCCCTCATCTGGGCTCCACGGCCCTCCTCTTGGAAAACCACAGCGCACAATTAACAAAGCAGTTGCGTTCACAGCTGTGAGGGCTCCTTTGATGCGTGGACTCGGCTGGACCACAGGGCACCCTGATGTTTGGTCACACGGTTTTCCAGGTGTATCTGTGAGGGTGTTTGGGGATGAGATGAACACTGGAACTGAGTCGAGCAGACTGCCCTCTCCAATCACCCACTCCGCTGAAAACCCAAGTACAACACAAAGGCTGGCCGTACTGTGAGTAAGGGGCAGCTCCTCCTGCCTGAGTGCCTTCAAGTTGGGGCCTTGGATTTTTCCAGGCTTTGGGCTTGAACGGCAACATCAGCCCTTCCTAGTCTCCAGCTTACCAAGTTCAGATCTTGGGACTTGTCCCTCATAATCGTGTCATTCATTTCCTTAGGATAAGTCTCTCTGTCTCTCCACCTCTCTCTCTCTCCATATATATCCTATTGGTTCTGTTTCTTTTTTAAATTTTACTTTATTCAAATTCAATTAATTAACATACAGTGCATTACTAGGTTCAGAGGTAGAGTTCGTGATTCATCAGTTGCATATAACACCCAGTGCTCATTACATCGCGTGCCCTCCTTAATGCCTATCACCCAGTTACCCATCCCCCTGCCCACCTCCCCTCCAGCAAGCCTCACTTGGTTTCCTATAGTTAAGAGTCTCTTATGGTTTGTCTCCCTCTCTGATTTCATCTTATTTTATTCTTCCCTCCCTTCCCCTATGATCCTCTGTTTTGTTTCTTAAATTCCACCTATGTTCTGTTTCTCTGGAAAACTCTAAGACAACAGCTATGTCCCAGTACCCAGCACGATACTTGGCACCTCAGTGAATGTGGGACCAGACTGAGACACTGTCAAGGCCCTGAGCCTTGTAAAGATAACAGAGTCCCCAACTCTCTATACATAATCCAAAATGTAAGTAATAGTAAGATACAAAACACAAATTATATACAGATGCTAAAAAATAGTTTAAAGCATATTCTAAGATTATCAGATTATAAAATTCAGGAAAAATCTATTGAAGCTGAACCTTGGGTGGGAGGGAGTTGGAGTAGGGGAGTTTCTCTACTTTGCTCATGCCCTAAGCACACACTGAGTCTACAACTGGGTGATCCCAAATGGTTGAATGAATGAGTGTAAGAATGAATGAATGAGCATACACAAATCTTAGGCAATGAAGAGAAACTGACATGTAAATTGCACTTTGCTATTCTTTCACCTTTCTCAATTTGAGCAATAGTATATTTCCAGCAGGGAACTTTTTTTTTCTTTCTCATGTTGCTGGTTACTTGAAACCTGCCCTTTAATTGCCGTGATGCTGCAATTTAAGCTAATTAGCTTCTGGGTATGACTCCTTCCCAGCTCGCCATCTGACCCCGAAATCCGAGCTTGCTGCTGGACCCCTCTGCGGGGCTCCGAGCACAGTCTCCACGCAGCAGCCTCCCCACATTGGCGAGGACGGTGCCCACTGACGCTTGGACAAATCAGGCCTTGGCCCTGCTCTCTCCTCGGTCCAGCTCTCGGCAGCGAAATGAGCAACCGCTCTCTCAGAAGTTCTAACACCCACAGAGGAGCCAGAGGGGGAGCCGCAGTCTCCAGGTAGTGAGCCTCAGTACGGCACCTGCTCCATAGGGCACCATCTGTCCTCTGGGGAGCCTGGGCCGATGTTGGTACTTGCGTTCGTTTCTGCCCTTTGGGGATAATTCATCATCGTAGATGACGGAATCTCCTGCGTCATTCAGCCATTCTTGGCTGTTTAAAAAAAAAAAAAAATGGCTAGAGCCTAAGCTGAATCTCTGCCTTTTGAGTCAGCCCGGAGAGAGGCAAAGAAGAATCTCTTTCCGTTCAGGCTGCGTCTACGACACCCATTGGCTGTGCAATGGGTGAGGTTTTCCCAGGCGATTTTGATTTCTGTTGTTTGCTCTTTTCCTCGGCTGTTTTGAGCACTGTCTGCGCGTCACGCGCTCCTTGGAGACATTTAACTTCATCCCCTCTAGGAGGCCGACCACGCGGGGCGGTGATGAGAAGCTGTTCTGGCTCGGATCCCAGCATGTACTCGTTGTGCAACATTCTGTAAGTTCCTTAACTGCCCTAAGCCTCAGTTTCTCCTTCTGCGGAATGGGCAACGTGGTAATAATAGTGACCTACTCCACGGGGCTGCTGTTAGAACTCAACCACTTAATTCCAGCCAAGTGATTAAAATCGGGCCTGACCCTTAGTAAGAATTCAATGTGCGGAAGCGCCTATGGTCCCATTGTTCACGTAGGCAAGTGGAGGAAGCCCAGGGCAGGGAGGCCAGTGTCCCAGGGCCACAAAGCTGCAAAGTGAAAGAATCCAGACTCCACCCCGGGTCTGTCTGATTTCAGACGCCCAACTCCTAACTGCCGCTGCTCCCTGGCTGAGAAAATACAGAGGGAGCCTTGCCTTGGGTAATTCAGGTTCTGCTTGATCAAAGGGGATAACAGATCTAACATGTCACAGCATTAGACTTGTCTGGCGGGACACTTTCTACGTGACTGTTTGCCGGAAACTAATATCCTTCTAAGAATTTACCCCTTGATTTTAAAATGTCTTTCTCCAGGTGTTTCTGTTTGTTTGTTTTTTTTTTTTTTTCTTTCTCTGGGTGGGATTTAAGCCTCACATTTCCACTTCTTGTCCCTTGTCAATATAAAGTTGGACATCGAGTCTGTCCAAGTCCCTAGTCACCTGGTGCTGCATGCATGGGGGGCGGAGGACACCCCTGGTCCTGAGCTCTCCACGTTTATGCACAGAGAAACTGAGGCCTGGAGAAGGAAAGGGACTTGTCCCTTAGCCCCGTGACAGGCTGGACCCCAGGATGGGGGCCTGAGTCCACATGGACTCTGAGCCACATTGGCCACCTAACTTCACCCACAAGGCCCCCATGGTGGTGGCAGGTGCTGCAGAGCCCAGGGCCCATCAGACGTGGTAGAGAGCTTGCCGGGTCTGGAACGAGGCCGAGGGACTGGCGACCGCGCCTGCCGGGGATTGGACGGGAGGCCCTTGGAATAGGGAAAGCCAGAGCCTCAGAATTTGACCTTCATCCTGGGGAATGGTGTGAACGGGTCCTGAGATGCTTTCTCTTCCTGTGGTCCGTCACTTGTTCCAAACAGGCAGCCTCGATTTCAGGAAGTCCTATTGGGTCCCTCGAGTCCGGGCCATGACCCATGGAGGCTGAGAGATCTTTCCTGTAGGTAACCTAGCTAGCTTTGCTCCCCTCGGCTCACCTGCACTTTCCTCTGTTCACCCCTACTCCGCTCTGCCCACTTCTGCTCTCGCCTCTGCTCACCTCCACTTCCCTCTGCCCATCCCCACTCCCCTCTACCCACTTCTGCTACCTCTGCTCATGTCCGCCTGTCTCTTCTGGCTGAAACGGTCCTTGTTCCAGGGAGAAAAATCTGGGTCTCCAAGGAGGCTCCCAAGGTCCTAGCAATAGCTTTAGGCTGGACACACAGGGACTAGCAGTGAAATCAAGCAGGGGTGCAATGGGGGGGGGGGTGAGGTGGAAAAAGTCCTGGTCCCGGAAGAGGAGCTGGGAAACAGCCTAGATGACCTGGGACCTGAATTCAAGCCAAGCTGAGAAACACTAGCTACATAGTAACAGCTAACGCTGGAGGGCATCCGCAAGTCCCCCCCCCAGAATAAATATGCCTATTAACTCAATTGATCCTCAGAACTGCCCTAGGGGACAAGAACGCTGAGGTCCAGAGAGGTGGCCCGCAATGGCATACTTCCTTGACTCCCAGGCTACACTCCCCATTCCTGGAAGCTCACATGGAAGGGTGCATGGGAATGGGGGTTCCAGAGCTTTCTGACACCCAGATCAGCTTCAGAGGGAGAAGCCAGCCTTCCTCCGCGGCATAGGCTACAAAGCCAAAGGTGGAAGTGACGACGAGGCTTGCCCACGACTGTTCTCTGGGTCAGCAACGGAAAACGTGGACCAAGTCTAAACTCCGTAGTCAATGGGGGGCATTTGTCTCCGGCACGCCCTGCCTCCATTTTCTGGTCACCGCCTCTTCTAGCTCCTTTGTTCCTGGGGGCAGTGCAGCAGCCGGCATCGGGGTCCCCCCCTCCCCGGGTTCTGGGCTCCTGCAGTCAACACGTCAGCTCTCCGGAATACTGTTTGGCTCCGAGACCTTGGGCACGTGACTTAACTTCTCTTGGCCTCAGTGTCCTTGTGTGAAATGCATCCTATTCCTAATAGCGTCTGCTTCGTGGAGGCATTTTGAGGATGACCACAGGCGATACAACCAAGGTGCTTTGAAGGCTCTCCCCGATACACGGTGGGCCTCCCTGAAGGTTTGGTTATCGGGAGTAACCAGGAGGTGTGAGTTCTCATTTTCTCCCACTAACATGCCCACCCCGCCCGTATCGACCCCGGCCAAGACAATGTGAAACTCTAAGATGTTTATGACAGCAGGTAGTCCTTCTTCTGGACTCATTTGCACAGAAAAGCATTGCAAGGGAAGAGAGCAATTGTTCATGCCAAGGAGCACTTGGTCATGGCATCAAAAGCCAAGAATGTTGAGGCGTTATTTGGGGGGGGGGGGTTGGGTAAGGTACAAATGTCCATTTCGTGGCACTCCCAAAACTACACACACCTCCTCTGATTAAACACAAGGCTGGCTCTTTCCAGAAAGGTCAGAGGAGCGAGGACATTCTCTGCAAAGGGCCAAGCCTGACTCTTCAGGAGGATATGACGCGTCTAAGAACCGGGGTGAGGAAAGCCTGAGATCAGAGCAGGATCCTGGAGGAATCTGCTGCCAGGGGAAGGAAGAGGAGGGATGCTCGGTGACTCGGCTCTGCCTCCTACCAGTACCACCAGCTGGGGTGCCGTGAGCAGCTTAGAAAGACAGAATCCCTCTTACCCGTGGCAACAGATTCTGCAATTAAAGAAGATTCCCGGTGATTCATATGCACATTACAACCTGAGAAGTCCTGTTTAGAAAGCTGAGCCTGGGCCCCTGGGTGGCTCAGTTCGTTGAGCTGCCGGCTCTTGATCTCCACTGAGGTCAGATCTCAGGGTCCTGGGATCGAGCCCCATGCGGAGCTTCCCACTCAGCAGGGAGTCTGCTTGAGATTCTCTCTTTCTCCCTCTCCCTCTGCCCCTCCTCCTGCTCTCTCTCTCTCTCTCTCTCAAGTAAGTCAATAAATCTTTAAAAAAATTTTTTTAAAAAAAGCTAGGCCTGGTAGAATGTGTCAGGAGCACTTTAAGAGGAGTCAGTATGAGCCAGGTGTCAGGTCACACAGTCTGGTGTGAGTGGCGGCCTAAGAGTTTAAGGGATCAATGGAAGAAAACCAGGAATGCTTCAGGGTCTGGTTCTGGGACGAAGTGCACATGATTGGATAAGCATGAGGGGTCAGGAGACTGTGACAGCCCCTTGGCATGACCATGGGGTCTCTGCGGGGTTCCCAGCAGCCTCACTGTCCTGCTGGAGTCGCCCCACTCTTGTAGTTCCCTTCAAACTTCTCTGAGCACAGAGTGCCTCTCTCTAGCGATAAGATGGGGTGGCCTCGCAAGGCTGCAGAGTGAAGACCCCCCCCCCAACACCCAGCTGGCTGGTTCTGGGCAGGCCAGGGAGCCCTCACAGGTGAAAGCCCCAAGGGAACCTTCCCTTCCCCCAGGATGCAGGGGACAGCAAGTCCCAGCCTGGCTGGGCTGCCTTCTCTCCCCCAGGCTTGTCCGCCCCGCCCTTGCTCTCTGAGCTAGCTTGCTCACCAGACCTCATGCTCAGGATTCTCGTGAAGGTCACATGAGAACCTTGGCAGGAGCTCTGAAAAGCACCATAACTCCTGCCCCCACCCCCGGTTGCACTTCTAGGAGCCTGCCCTCATGGTCAAGAGCGCACGGTCACTGGAGCTGCCCGAAGGTCCACAGAAGGGGGATCCAGGCCCAGAAGTGGGGTTCTCCTCCATGCATCGTCACAGGGGCCGCAGTCCCATTCCCGCCCCGCAGAAGGAGAGCCCCGGTAAATTGGGAGAGCCAACACATCGCAGAGCACAGACACAGTTTCATTGCACTATAAAAACAACCAGGGATTCTTTTCAGGGCCTGGAAGGACACACTCAGAGCCAGTTAACCCTGGCACAGGGGTCAAAGCAGTGTCTCCCAATCTTTTTTTATCGCCCCTCAATATCCCAACCATGGAATGTTTGTACAGATATACTGTATATTTGTTCATATACCGAATGTGTATTTGTGCTTTATACAAAAAGAACTAGATTTTCTTAGAATCAGTTGTGCCCCCTTGAGGGTGATATCACCCTTGTCGAGAATGCATAGGTGAAAGGGGGCAGACAGAAGCCTTTGCCCTTACTACCATTATTTACTCTTTTGTTTTTTAGCACTTGGGGGGGGGGAGTATTTTTTTCTAATTTTATTTTTTTGAGTAATCTCTACACCCAAGTCCACAACCCCACAATCGAGAGTTGCCCATTCCACCTACCGAGCCCGCCAGGCGCCCCCCCCCCCCACTGTTTACTTTCTGATGAAGTTTTTATTTTTAAAAAACAGTAGTAGCAGAGACTCTTACAGCACTGGTGTATGCCTTGCACTACTGTAAGAGCTTTACACATTTTAAATCATATAATCCCCATAACAGCCTATGAAATAGGTGCTATATTATCCCCACTTTACAGACGGAGAAATTGAGGTTCAGGGAGAATACGTCACTTGCCCAAAGTCACAGCTGGTAAGAGACGGAGCTGAGATTCAAACCGTGGCAGCCTGGGTCCCAAGTTGACATTCCTGATGACATAGAAACTGTGAACCACATTTACAATGAAAGGAAGTGATTGAAAAAAGAAAGAAAAAGCAGAATGGGGATGGGTTTTGTCTCTAAATGGGTTAACATAGAGAAAAGTACTCTTCGAGCTTGAAGTGGTTTGTAAACATAGGATTATCTTTACTATGATGATTAATATGGGAATATCACCACTACCGTTACCCTAATAACCCCCCCAAGCTTGGGGATTTCATCTCAAGCCGGAAGCGGGAGTAGGGATGAACCCATGAAAAGCCGGGGGGCCGAATGAGAGAGCCCCTTTAATGAAGATGAGACAGAGCACAAGAAGCTGTGAGCAGGAACCTGGGGGCAAAATATTTAGGCAGCTGCTCCTGGCCCAGCAGGGCCTGCTCCTCCCTCCTCTGCTCAGGGCCCTGGAGTGTCAGCCCCGTCCACAGGGAGCACTCACCCGGCTGGCGAGTGGAAGGGGACCCACAGAACACCACGCCTGGGCCCACGCACAGAGTAGGTCACTCTAGTGGCGATGAGGAAGGGGGTCCCAGATCCTACACATTCAGCAGTACCCTTCTCCCCCCAAACATTGTCTCTGAATCTTGGGGATCCAAGGAACACAATTCAAAAACCGCTCATCTGGGGGCCCCTGCGTGGCCCAGTCGGGTGAGTGTCTGACTCTTGGTTTTGGTTCAGGTCGTAGTCTCAGAGTTGAGGGATCAAGCCCGGCATCAGGCTCTGGGCTCAGTGTGGAGTCTGCTTGAAATTCTGCCTCTCTCTCTCCCTCTGCCCCACCTGCTCGTGCTCTCTCTCGCTCCCTAAAATAAAAAAAAAATAAAAAAAATTTAAAAACCACTCATCTAGTCCAAAAACCCTTATTCGGAGGAAACTGAGGCTCAGAGAGGGGATATCATTTGTGTAAGACCACACAGCCAAATGGCAACAAGTTTGGAACTCAAACCGTGTCTCCTGGCTCTGCAGTCACCAAGCCTAACTGCACGATACGACTCTCCTAGGCTTCGAAATGATGCATTAGTTTCCTTCCTTGGGGCCACTTGGGTAGAATGGCTTATCTTTCCAAATTCTATCAAAAATTATTTGTTCATTCCAGGGCCTCTGACCACATCCTCTCAGACTTTTTAGAGTTTTTTGTCTCAATCGGTCTGACCTGACAACGGAAACGTGTCTCCAGGGTCAAATTCACTAGTGGTTCTCTTTCATTGAGCTCTTTTAAAAGAACCTGGCACAAAAATGAAAACGGAAACCTGGATAGAATTTCCAGGCATCCATAACGCAGACAGCTTGGTATCTTTGAAGTTGAAACTGCTGAGGGTCTCCCTAGAGATGGATTGACCCCCAGCTGTCCAGTCTCTGAGGTGACCCTCAGCTGGACACGCTTGCCACTCCAGCCCCGAAGCAATCTGCCCGCGATGAGACTCACAGATGTCAGAGAACGTCTGGAATTCTGTGTCACCATCCGTGTGCAGGTCCCTTCCCTCCCTTCCTGTGTGTGAACGCTTCATTCACTGCGGTTCTGTCCTGCAGAGCCATGACCCAACCTCAGAATCTTTCTTAACACAGTGGTCGAAGCAGCCCTTTCCGGTCTATCAGTGTTGGCCCTCAAAATAAAGGCACTTCCTATTTATTCCTATTCTTGTCCAGCATCCCGCTGTTACAGGTAAGGAAACAAAGTCCAGAGGAGCTAGTTGCACCAAGCAAACCCTGGTCTTAAGAATCCCCACCGATTAATATGCCAGCCAAGACTCCCTACAGTTTTGTCCCCATCTGTCCTAGTATTGACCTCCATGTTGGTTGAAGAGGTGACTCGGGCCCCATGTCACCCAACTCTTGGCTCTACACGACTGCTCCTGCCTCAGGCTCTTGGCGTTGGTGTCTGATCCTGTATCAGGCAGCGAGGCTGTGTTAACAGAGCCCAAAACGTGAGACCTCAAACACAGCCCACCGTTACCAGTCCTTAAGTTACAGCCTCAGGCAGATGTCCCCGGTCAGTGGGTGCTTTCCTCCGTGTTGGGATTTAGGGACCTCGCCTCTATTTGTTGTGTAGCCCTATCAACTCCTGGGCGGGGGACAGTCTTGTCGTAAGCGGTGTGCAACCAGAGGAAGGGGAGAGAGAAGATGGGAGGGTGGGAGGAACATATTACTTCTACACATCCTTGGCCCGAAACAGAACGTGTTCATTTCCGCTCACATGCCATGGGCTGGGATTCAGTCACGTAGCCAAACCCAAGTGTGGGGGGACTGAGGAATGGGGGCAAGCTCCGCGATGATGGGGATGACGGCGATGACGGCGATAACGAAGAAGGAGAGGAAGAAAAAGAAGGAAGAGGAGGAGGGGGAGGAGGAGGAGGGGGAAGGGGGGAGGAGGAGGAGGATTTTTGGTGAACGGCAAGCAATCTCTCCGAGTCTCTGCAATCCCTATCGTTTTTCCTAGTTGGACCCCCTCCCCACCCCCATTCCAGGTTCCACTTCTCAGAACCTAATCCCAACCACTAGGTCAATGTCAACCTACATCTAAACGCATGATTGACCCAAATTCGCACGACAAGATGGGCCTGAGTCATGACTCCAGAATCACCCTGCTCCAAGTTTAACAGAATAGGCAGGTTTTTAGGAGTGGAATCTGCAACACCTAGAGAGTTATAAATAAGGCGCGCTTGGCCGGTATTTACATGAGGGAGGCACGGCTTCTCTTTTTTTTTTTCATGAATCTCTGTGTTGTCTTCAAACCAGGTTCCCAGAGCCTCTCGGTCTTCGGATGGTACGAGTCTCACTCGGAAAAGTAAGAGCAAAGATGAGAATCGGAACAGAGGAAAGAACGATGTCACACTTAGTAGATGCTCAGTAAAAGGGGTTTTATTCATTTGAATGAAGTTAAGGTGGTGTCTGTTCTGAGTAAATCAGTGCTCCGGAGCAAAATAAAAATGCAAACGTTCTGTGAGTTTTCATTTTGCCTGGTCTTAAGTACCTCCTTTTTTTTTTTTTCTTGTTTCTAAAGCCATATTCTTCTATTATTAAAAAAAAATAGAAGACACAGATAAACAAAAAGAAGAAAATTCAAGTAGCTCATAACTCCCCAGCCAAGAATAGCCACTTTTAACATATTGATGGGCATTGGGCCAGATTTTATAGCCCTAAAACTTAATTTAAAAAAAAAAAGGGGGGGTGGGGCTTTTAAGAGATTTTACCTCATTAGGCAAAAGTGACCAAATCCCATCCTGCTTCTCGAGAACTCACTAATGTTTTGCAAGCCACGCTCGATGAAATCTTTGGGCACCGGGGCGAACGCGTGACCTGCATATATTCTTAATATGCTAATTTTTGTTTGGGTTTCTGAACAAAACCCGTCTTTTAAAGGAAAATTTAACAGATTTGAAACCAGAAACCCTGTCCTCCCTAGAGGCATTAAAAAATGCAAACTGAAGGCTTCCCATGTGTGGAGACTATTACTGATTTCCTTCCAAAAACAGGAGAAGTGTTGCCCTGGCCGAAACGCTTGAGGTCCCCGAGCCAGAAACTGTTTGCTTTCCGCGCACTCATTAACCATGGTGTGGGGTCCAATAACTACTCTAATTTCCTACTTTAAATGTTTTTCTTTCCCCCGCTTTTCAAAAATGTCTTTTTATGTCGTCCCTTCACATATCCGTAGTCAGCCCCTTGCGCCGCGAGGCTGGTTACTGTCAGACACAATAAGAGACAGAAATCACCGCGCATTACAGTAGCATTAGTGTTGAAAATGGAAATTTAATTTCCAGAAATGAACCTCGGCGATAAAAGCTCCCTTTGTTGCTGTTCAGATCAGAAATGAATCAGGTCTGAAAGGAAGCTAACGTGCAATTAACAACATCTCAAAGAGGTACTTGTTATGTGTTAGAACAGATGCGTTGGAATGGTGTTTTGAACCCCGGGGGGGGGGGGCGGGGAGGGCTGGATAAATGTTTTTGATGAGAATGAAGATAATAGTAATGCCTTACATGTGCACGGTGCTTTTAGCCTTGGTGACATATTTGGATTTTCACGGGGACCCAGCAGAAGCAGGGCTAGAAGCAGGGCTAGCAGAGGCCTTCGGTGCTCTGCTTCATAGAGTTCAATGAGGGAAAAATCTCCAGCTTCCAGAGAACCACAGTGTTACCTGATGCTGTGGCATAATGGAGGCATATTTTGAAATACTGGCCCCGGGGCCTCCTTGATCACTATTTCGGGCCACCCCTGCCTCCCCTCCTCCCACCCCCCAACACGCACTCTGAAAGCAGCGGCCAGCCTTCTAGGTGCCTGCCCTCGGGGTGCAGAAGGGAGAGAGAAAGAGAACATTCTCGTTTCAGTTTCAAAACAGACATTGGAAACTCAAGGCAAAAGCAATCATTTGAGAGCCGAGTTCTTAAGCCCCTGAAACCTGAGGTGTTGAGGTTTGAATATTAAAAAGTGCAGCCCTAAATGTCAGGAACGAGAGGAGGAAGGGGAGCAAATTCAGCCAGGGCCTTCCCCCAGCCGGAGGCAAGTCAGGACCTGGGGGGACAATAGGACCCCCAGAGAGGGGAGGGGACCCCAGAAGGGATTGATTCCTGGGTTGAGACAAGGGAGGCAGCACCCCATTTATTGTTGTAGAAATCGACTGAATTTACCCTAACTTCTCTAGCTCCCGCCACCACATCTCGGAGCCGTGGAGAGACCACGGGCCGTCCGCCACTGGAAACTGGAACGGCCCCGCAGCCACACAACCAGAGAAACAAGGAGTCCAGTTGTCCTAGACCTCACACCTGAACAGCTAAAACTGGACCAAATATTTACATTTTTAAAATTAATTCGCAAACGTTCCGAAAGACAATGGTAGCACATTCCTTTAGCCCCTTGGAAGGGCAAAGATCTTTCTCATAATGACTCAAAGCTAAGATGTCACAAAATTCACAAATTTGATTCAATAAACCAAAAAAAAGCTCTGCAATTTCCAAAATAATAATAATAATAATAATAATAAAGGTGAAACCCAAGTAACAACTAAGTACAGGGCTAGATAAGAAAAAGATTAGCCATGAAAGAAATGGAGACAGAGGAGTAAAAGTAAGTTTTATTGAAAGTGCATCGAGCTACTGTGATTCACCTATCAGATTGGCAAAAGTCCCAAAGTTAGATAGCACATTCTGTTGTCGAGGGCAGGGGAAAACAGGCACGCCTCATGCATTATGGTGTAAGAAGAAACCCTACAACCCTTGCTGTGGAGGGTAAGTTGGCAATATTTATCCAAATCATTCCTGCGGATACTGTCCCAGCAGTTGTGACTCTGAGAACTTATCCAGACATATAAACTCATGAGGAGAAGAGACATGAACACACAAAACTAACTGTTGCAACAGCAGCTTGTAACAGCAAAAAGGAGAAACAACTCCAATATGTAAGACACAAGGAAATACGATGTATTGGTAAAAAAAAAAAAAAATCTAAGGAACTATTCTACGCACTGACATAGAAAGATTGTCAAAATACGTGAGGGAGAAAGATGACGGTGCAGTATTTTATGAAGAGGAGAATAGGAAACTCCATTCATACTTTTCTTAGTGTGCAGAAAGATACTTTGGCAGACACACAGAAACAGATAAAAATGGATGCCAGGAGGAAATAATGGGAACCAGGCAGACTGAGGGAAGGTTGAGAGAAAAACTTCTTCCTGTATTTTTAAAATTATACTCTGTGAATAGATTGCTGTCCTCTCAACATACTCTAGTCAAAGTATTACAAAGTCCACAAAGGGGAGCCTGGGTGGCTCAGTCGGTTAGGCGTCCAGCTCTTGATTTTGGCTCCAGTCAGGATCTCAGGGTCGTGAGATCGAGCCCCACGTCGGACTCTGCACTGAGCCTGGAGCCTGCTTAAGATTGTCCCTCTTCCTCTGCCCCTCCCCACCCGGCTCATGTGTGCACACTCTCCCTCTCTCAAAATCAACATCAAAATAAAAAATCCGTGAAAAATCCTTTAGGAAAACCGAAGTTTTATGTCATTAAGTGGATGAAGGGGGAAGATATAAATTACAATAATTTACAGAAGACATCTTTAAAAGTTACATTTTTATACAACCTGACTTTGTGGCCAGTGAAATTTATCCCTTTTACAGCATTATCTAAAAGAAAAACAACAGGGTAGTTGTTTTTGGTAGTCAAATGTGATTGGAAGCTATTGAATTAAATTTTAAAAAAAGATTTCATTAGGCAGAATTTTCCAGAACCTTAAATAAGCTAATGGACATAGTGAGTCTCCAAGGGGGAAAGTACAGAATGCAACATGGCCCAACATATTTGACCCAGAAACTTTTTTCGTAGAGTATTGTATGGAAGTGCTGGCCTGGCTGAGTCAGGGATCCAAATTCCTACAGTTTGGAACAGAGATGGTCTCTTTCTACAAGAACACAGTATCATCACCTTTAGAAGGAGGTCTGAGACCAAGACAGTAACTAGAACCAGACTTTCCCTCCCACTGTAAACAACAAGAAAACTGAAAGAAACAAGGACATAGGTCAGCTGCCTTCAGACATTGAACAACAGGCAAGATAGAACTGTGTGATCTTTGAGTAGTTTTGCCAGGTTTAGTAAAAGAAATACATGATGCCCAGCTAAACGTGAATCTTAGATAAACAATGAATAATTCTTAGTATGAATATTTCCCATCCAATATTCGAGACATATTTATGCTAAAAAAATATGCACCGTTTATCTGAAATTTTAACTGAAGTGGGTATTCTGTATTTTATCTGGCAACCCTCTCTGAGAGCAGAAAGATGTAGGAAGTAAGCCCACCTTAGCTTTCTACCTGGAGGCACCTTCTGGCCACAAAGCAGGAAGAAGGAACAAATTAATAATAGAACATATATGGAAAATCTCCAATTATATAGAGATTAAACAACACACTCTAAATAACCTAGGAGTCAAGGAAAATATTAGGAGAACTTACAAAATGTTTTGAATTAAATGACAATGAGCATACAACATATAAAAATATGTGGCCTGCAGTTAAAGCAGAGTTTAGAGGGAAATATTTAGCTTTATCTGCTTATATTAGAAAAGCAGGAAGGTCCAAAGTTTATGTTAAGAAGCAAGCAAAATAAATAAGACATTAATCCCAAAGGAAAGAGAAGGAAAGAAATGAGGATAAGCGTGAACATCAGTGAAATAGAAATATGCAAACAAAAAAGAAAATTAATGAAACCAAAAGCCGGTTCTTTGAAAAGATCAATAAAAGTGATAAATTTTAAGCTAAACCACTCAAAGAGGAGGGCTTAGAAGGAAGAGAAAGAGAGAGAGGGAGCAATTGCTAATTGCTAATGTTGCAAATGAGAAAGGGTACATCACTACAGTTTCTACAGACATTAAAAAAATAATGGGAAAGTTTAATAACTTTACGCAAACGCTTTGGCAATTTAGATGAAATGGTCAAATTCCTTGAAAATATCGCTTAATAATAGACAAAAGATGAAATAATATCTGAACAGCCTTATAGATACAAGACATTATAGATATAAAACATTGAACTTATAATTTAAAATTGCCCCTCAAAAGAATTCCAGGCTCAGGTAACTTTAGTGATTCTCCCAAATATTTAAGGAGGAAATAATACTAACTCCACACGAACACTTTCAAGAAGTAGAAGAGGGACTATTTCCCCACTCATTTGATGAAGTCAGCATTATCCTGATAATAAAACCATTCAAAAAAAACCATGGAACAACACTCCTAAGGAACACAAACACAGAAATTCTTAAGGAAATGTTAGCAATTGAATCCAGCAATAAATAAAAAGGGATAAGACAATATGACCAAGTAGAGCTTATCCCAAAAATGCAAAATTGGTTTCACATTTGAAAATCACTGTAATTCAGCATATTAACAGAATAAAGGAAAACATCATATGTTCACTTCAATGGATTCAGAGAACACATTTGAGGAGATTTAGTACCCATTCGTAATAAAAACTCTCCTCAAACTAAGAATAGAAGGAAACTTTTTAAGGGCATCTATGAAAAAACCTACGGCTAAGATTATACTTAGTGGCAAAAAACTAAACATGTTTCCTGCAAGATCAGGAAGCAAATTCTCACTTTTGTTCAACATCGTCTTGGAGGTTCTAACCTGTGTACTAGGACAAGAAAACAAAATAAAACATGTACGTGCTGGAGAGGAAGAAGTAAAATCATCTTGATTCAGAGCTCTCTTCTGCCACAGAGGGCTAGAAAGCCTCTTCATTAAAAGAAGCCACTTAATTCTCTGTACCCCAGCCTCCTGTCCAGCTAGACCACAGGCACGTTGCTAGAAAGAGCACCTGGCAGCTTTAGACTGACTTTGCACCTGTGGGTTAATAATAGCTGAAGCCGTAAGGCAGATACGGGGGGATTTGTGATATCAGTTCTCTACGTCCATGTTTTTGTGAAGTATTTCCTCATAAATCGACTATTTTTTTTTAAGATTTTATTTATTTATTCGACAGAGATAGAGACAGCCGGCGAGAGAGGGAACACAAGCGGGGGGAGTGGGAGAGGAAGAAGCAGGCTCATAGCAGAAGAGCCTGATGTGGGGCTCGATCCCAGATCGCCGGGATCACGCCCTGAGCCGAAGGCAGACGCTCAACCGCTCTGCCACCCAGGTGCCCCATAAATCGACTATTTTTAACTTGACATCTCTTGATTTCTATTTGGGTGACAACGCATTAGCCTCAAGTGAACACTGGAGGGGTCAGCTGAATTTAAGAGCTAGCCAAACTATTAATTTGCTGTGTGACCTCAGGCAAGTGCATTCCCCTCTCTGGGCTTCAGCATCCCGAGTTAAAATGAGAGGGTGGACCAGATCGCTGGTTTAAAATTTTCAGGTGGAACCTTTTGCTCCCATGAGGCTGTTTTGCAGGCTCTGCTAGTGCAGGTTAAGGAGGGGGTAGGGATCAGACTGGAAGCATGAAAATGCCCCCCCACAAAAACTCCGTGTTTTTTTGCTTTGTCCACTGCATTGGTGCCTCTCAAACTATTGTGTTTTGTTTTTGCTTGATTTCCTTCTGTCAGATCCTTCACATGGACCACTTTTCATTCCCCCAGTTAATACTAAAGCAGAAAAAGATCCCTGGCGTGGGGGTACATTTTTTCTGCTCTAAAGACTAAGGAAGGGGTGAAGGAAGGAAGGGAGAAACCAGAGGGTGACTCAGATGGAAGAAGAAGTTGTTCACAGAGCAGCAGCCTCCAGAGTGGGAGATGAGGGTCCTTCTGACCGTAGACTGAGAGCAGGGAGAAAGACACTCAGTCCACAGCTACTCTCCAGTATAGACAGCAACTCCCCAGTGTAGACACTCCCTCCCCTAATATGCCCAATATCTGCCAGCCGTGCAGTGTCCTGAACTGAGTGTGGAGAACTCAGAAAGCCACTGTGGACACAGGGACATGAAGTGAAAGCCTCACCCCATACCCAAGTGGCCCATATCTGAACCAGTTGGAGATTTGCCCATGAGCTTGGGCAGAAGTCAAATATGAGTATGATTTAATTTTGAAAGGGTTCCCTATACCAGATGATCTTGGTATTCTGGGAGATGATCGAATCGAATCCTTAAATGAACTTACCCTTGACAAAGAGGATGTAAAAACAGAGGCATGAGATTCCGTTTCTGACATTTTGATTTGTCAGATTGCACAATTCTTTTTCTCCTCCCCTGTACAACGGTGCGCAAGACAACGTGCAGTTTTTCCTGAAGTGGTTTTCTCTGCATGTTTTTCCTACAGAACAGTCGCCTTATTATACAGGTCTCTGTTCTCACATGTGAACATTTAAGTAAACATTAAATAACCTCAAAAGTTCTTCCCAGCTCTGAAGTTTTGCAAACTCTGAGAATGCTATTACTTTGTCACTTTACTAGAATAGATCTCTAAATTTTAGAATTTATGGATAGATGAGCAGCATGGATGAAATAAAAAAGAAAAATGAAAAACTGAGGAAAACTGGCGGACAGATTAATGCCCTTAATATGTAAAGAGCACCTGCAAATAAATGGGAAAAATACGAACATAATTTAAAAACATTGTCGAAAGACATGAATAGGTGACTAACAAAAGAAGCATGCAAACGGTTTACAGATATGGAAAAATGTTTAGCTTCACTACACATCACAGAAATAATTTTTTTAAGATTTATTTATTTATTTATTTATTTATTTATTTGAAAGAGAGAGAGAGCACAAGTGGGAGGGGCAGAGGGAGAGGAAGAGAGAATCTCAAGCAGACTCCGCACTGAGCGTGGAGCCCTACACAGGGCTCGTCCTCACGACCCTGAGATCACCACCCAAGGCAAAAACCAAGAGTTGGACACTCAACAGACTGCACCACCCAGGCGCCCCAAGAAATAGTGGTTTTTTTAATAATATATTTTTAGCTACTAAAAGGCAGCATATTAGGTGAGTTAAGAGTATAGAATCAGACAAGCCTGGGTTCAAATCAGTGTGCGACTTCAGACATATAATTTAACCTGCATTTTGGTTTTGGTTTCTTTTTAAAATAGACCCAATAATTAAATGTACTTCATCTAGTTGTTAGCTCTTAGTAGTGCCTGACAGTACCAGAAAAATTATAGCTCAAAGAGAAGGATTTTAAAATAATAGTGATAATTCTCAGTATTTGCAAAGGTACTGGGAAATTTGTCAATTTCAAATATCGCGAGGCCACAGAGAAACTTCCCACTGTTCAAAAGCCTGAGGAATGTACACAAACTTTATACCTAACAACGTCATTTGCGAATATGAATCCTAAAATATAACCAGCGATATGAACGAGTCTTACGACATGGATCTCAGTTACAACAGTATTTGTAATGCAGACAATTTGGAAGCAAACTAGATATCCAAACACTATGAAGTTGGTTATGTAAATCATAGTCTCTCCATAACACAAATTTTCTGTGCGACCATTAAAAATCACAGCAAAGAATGTTTCATCCCATGGGAAAATGTTCATAACGTACTAAGTGATAAAGGCAGATTATATATCAGTAAGCCCCGTGTGATCTCGATTTTGTTAAGAAAAAAAGTTGAAAGAGAGAGAGAGAGGGAGGGAGGGAGGGAGGGAGGAAGGAAGGAAGAGGAGAAGGGGGAGGGGGGAAGGGAGGAAGGGGGGAGGGAAGGAAGGAAGGAAGGAAGGAAGGAAGGAAGGAAGGAAGGAAGGAAAGAGGGAGGCAGGGAGGAAGGAAAAGAGCAAAGTACATCCAGAATGTGCCATGCAGGTAAATTTTGGTTATCTGCATGGCATACTTCCCCGGAATTTAATGACTTTAAACAGCATCCAAGTTACGATTGAATGTGGTTTTATTATTGAACGGGGAGATGTTTCTGTTCCATGTGCCATCAGCTGGGGTCCCTCTGCGGCATTCAGCCGGTAGCTGGTGCCCTGGTACAGCCAGACCTGCCCCTCTACGTGTGGTCTCAGGGTTTCTCCACCTATTCTGTCCCCAGCGGGCCAGTCGGACTTTCCACAAAGCAGCTCAAGACTCCGAGAAGGAGGTCGCACCCGCCGCCAGCCCGCTTGAAGCCTGCACCCAGAGCCGGCCTGGCGTCACCTGCCCTGCGCACCGACGGTCAGTGTCTTCCAGACCAACCCGCGCTCAGCGTGAGGGGAGATGGACCCATCTCTGATGGGCAGAGGAGCCCAAACTTTCCAGCCATGCTGAGCGCACCGCGACTGCACGTTCAAACAGCAAAGAAGAGACCGCAGCTGGCGTTCTCCTTGGAGAACGGATCTAGGCTGAGGCTTCCCGCTCCACCTCTTCACCTCGCAGCCGATCGCCACATAAGCTGGTGCTCATCTGGCAGCCGGGGTCTGGTATCGCTATGAAAGGGCTTCCCTGCACGCCTCAGAAGGAGCCCTTGTGTTACACAGCCCCGCGCACCCCTCACGAGGCAGCATGTCCCCAGAGGTCAATGCCAAGTAAGTCTCTGGGTGCGGAGGCCCACCATCCATCCAGCTTTCAGGGGTCGCTTTGATCATACAGAAGAGGTTGCGAACCGCAGTTCTAGCATTTCTAGCGGCCCTCGGGCAGGCTTCCTGGGGCACCGCCCCCCCATCCCCTGAAAGACCCCCAGGTCCTGCCTGGGCCCACCACATTCCTGCCTGGCAGCGGCTGACCCGGGCTGAGTAATGGTTGTGCTCTGATGTGGAGACGGGGCCTCCCGCCTCCCCCAGAATGCATGCGTGTCCTAAAACCTAGCCCACTCGGCTCACAGCCCTTGACCGCCCCGGGCATTTTCACTTCAGACACCTGATACATGACAGGCCGGCATCGTTCATGAATCACAAGGAAGGAGCGAAGCCCGCTCTCTACTGGATCACCGTTGCTTTCAGCGTTTGCTCCTGATGGTGGATCCATTGTGCCCCGCGACCTAGGATTTGTCTGCCCAATGTGGTGACTTGGGAGCCCAGGCTCTCGTGGAATCCAGCAGAAAATGCAGAAAAGGCGAGGGGGAAAGGCCAGCCACCACCAGGGCTAGCAGCCCTTGAAATCTGGGAACCCTGTAGCGACAGACCAGGCTCCAAGAAAGCCACCCCCACTGAGAGGCTCCTGGGAGGGGTGTGGGATTCCTGGACACCGCCCCGGCCTGTGATTCTCGCCACAAACCTGGAATTGTATGTCTTCATCTGAAAAGCTTGAGATTTTCCCTCCCAGATGTTACACATGAGATGGCAGCGCTGATAGAAACAGACACAGCACGACTTTGATGTTTGCATGTGCCCTGATGCTCTGCTAGAGGGAGTCCTTGGGGATGTGGGTCCTTAAAGAGATATTCACGAGCCCCCCCCCTCCCAAAAAGAGCCCATGCCCTCCCAACAAACCAGCACGCACAACTGTTCTTAATTCCAGTGAATTGTTTTCTTTTATTATTCGTTTTGGCAGTAAAAAAAATACCCCTTGGATATCAAAGAAGGCAGGCCTACTAGAAATTATTATTAGATTAGTAATCATGGTGGTAATAAATTGGACCGAACAAGAGTTGATGGAATGGACCCTCCTGGCCCCAAGCACAGGGCTGTCAGTTCTGCTTAACTCTGTCTTCGTTCTGCCCTGGGTTATAAGTCCTTGTGTGTCTGTCTCTCTCTCTGCTGGAGTTGTCAGCACCTGGAAGGCACAGGCCTCGTCTTGTTCGCTGGTTACTCCCAGCCCTGCACGGCACAAAGCACAGAGAGTGCTTAATCAATGCATCAAGTAAGATATTCAGGAAAGCTTCAATTAGCTAGAAACCTCATTGAACTGAATTTTATAAATTACCCTCTACTCAAAGGAGGACAAGGCGAATGGGAGGAGAAAGCTCAAGGATTAGATGCTTTCTGCTCTGTTCTGGCTTTTGTCTTGAAAGCATCTGTAAGGACTGCCTTCAGATCGGCTCTGGTTCGACTCAGTGTCTACACCCTGTATTTCCCCTCCCCAGGCCTGGAGAGGAAGTCTGAAGAAGGCCTGATCGAAACAAGTCCCTCTTTGTCCCTGAACCATGATGGGGCGGAGACAGGGAAATAGTTTCAGACATTGAACAAATGTTGTCCTGGGGCCCAAACATTCATTCATTCACTCATTCATTCCTTCAACAAGCGGTCTACCATGCGCACTGCTCCAGGCGGTGGGACGTAACCCGGAGCCCCCTGTCCCAGTGAGGGAGCCAAGCAGGCAATAAACAAGGGAACTCAAAACAGGGGTGCTATGTCAAGTGACTCCAAGTGCTGCAAAGAAAAATAAAACAGCTTCAGGGCACAGGGTGGGGAGAGGCATTCCTCGAAGGAGCTAAGGAAGGCGTTTCTGGGAGGGGGTGCAAGCCACAGATGACAGGAAGAGAGCTCCGGGCCGAGGGGACGGCCAGTGCACCCTGGGGGAGCGCCTGGGACTTTGAAGGAGCCCCGTGTGTTAGCCAGGCTGCCCTAAGGACTTGGGATTTTACCCTGGATGAGATGGGTTTTGTGCAGAGACATAATGTGATCTGATTTGCATCTAAAAGCCCGATTCTGGCTTCTGCCTGGGTGCTGGACCAAGAGGGCCGGAGTGAGGAGGGAAAAAGGGAAAAGCAGGTAGGAATGCCAGTGCAGGATCCCGGCCGCGTGTGATGGTGAGCTGGAGTCTTGGGGGGGGGGGGGGCATCAGCTTCCAGACAGACTTCCCTGGTACAGCAAGCAGGATTTGTTGGGGTGTGTGTGTGTGTCCGCACATGTGCGTGTGTGCAGGGGGAGAGACAGAGGCGAGGATGATGGCAAAGTTGGAGCCCAAGCACCTGGAGAACCAGTGTGGGACCTGGAGGGGTGGGGTGGGACAGGTGAGTTCACCTGTGAATCGAGGCTCCTTCCCTTATAAAATAATGAGGCTATTTCTGACCTCGAGGGGCTGCCGTGTTGAATCAAGAGCATGGGTGGAGGCAGATTTAAAACCTAGCAGGGCTCTGTAAAGGTATCTTTACCCCTCCTCGAGAATCGGCGGCACATTCTTTCAGGATTTCTTACCTGGTGGACGTTCAGAATCATCGTTTCTCTCAAGAGGACAATCAGAATTACAAGAGGAGCGTTTTCATCACACAGATGCTAGGGTGAGCCTGCACCTGTGAGGGGGTCCCGTGCCGGGGGGGCGGTCGGGCGCAGGTCACAGAGCTCTCCAGATAGGTCTCAGGTGTGCTCCGATGGAGACCTGGAGGTTTGGAGGAACACGGGCAGACATGGGAGGATAAGGGACACATAGGAGAAGCAGCGCCCTGTCTTACAAGGATCTCTGACCTTGGGGGTTGAGACCTGAGCTTAAAGAAATAGAATTAGGTTTATTATTATTAGCATAATATATTAAGATTCACCCTAATTCTCCCTAGAAGAAAATTTGAAGGGAAATGAAGAAATTGAGTCATTGAGTACTTTTATGGTTTCTATATTAAAAGTGATATTAAAGTGATTTTACAAGGCAAAGAATATTGTTTTATAAGTTCACTGTTTTGTATTTTATTATTATAAATACAGTAGACTGTGTATTTGAATCAAGTAGAAAATCGTGATTTCTGGATAGTCAGTAATGGTCGGCTAACTCTTCCAAGAGTATAAAATGACACAGTTGTAAAAATCACATGTGTTGGGGCGCCTGGCTGGCTCGGTCAGTAGAGAATATAACTCATGATCTCAGGGCTGTAAGTTCAAACCCCACATTGGGTGCAGAAACAACTTAAAAATAAAATCACTTTGGGGCGCCTGGGTGGCACAGCGGTTAAGCGTCTGCCTTCGGCTCAGGGCGTGATCCCGGCGTTATGGGATCGAGCCCCACGTCAGGCTCCTCCGCTGTGAGCCTGCTTCTTCCTCTCCTACTCCCCCTGCTTGTGTTTGCTCTCTCGCTGGCTGTCTCTATCTCTGTCAAATAAATAAATAAAATCTTTAAAAAAATAAAAAATAAATAAAAATAAATAAATAAAAATAAAATCCCTTTTAAAATTACATGTGTGTATATATGTATATACGCACATACACATATGTATTATACACAAAAATGTGTGTACATGTATACAGATATCACATGTATATAAAATACATACATACACACAGACATGTAATATATGCAGACACATCTATCACTGAATCTGAAAAATAGAAATAATTCAAACTCTAATCAGTCACATGGCCTGTGGTGGGTTTTTTCTTGTTGTTGTTTTGTTTTGTTTTTCATTTATAAAGTAAAAATTTACTGACCACTGACTGTCAAAAGGCAAAGTTACTCTTATCTTTGCTGTGAAGCTCTGAATTACCTAACTCTACCACTAGGGGGTAGCATCTTCCATTACTTTCTTCAACTGTCATTTCCACCTGGATTATGGGTACATTGGACATACAGTTTTAAGAGTGTTGAGGAAAGAGGGGGAGATGTGTCTTATATGGCAGTAAGTTCAGTGTGTCTCTTTATCATCCTCACTTGAAAGATGGGGAAACTGATGCTCAGAGAGGTTAAGTGATTTACGGGAGGCCACACAGCTGGAACCATATAGAGCCAATGCTGAAATTCAGTTCTAACTGCAGGAACCAATTTGCTAACCACAATGGTGAATACCTCTCTGTGTCCCACGAAATTATTTCAATCTACTGTCAAAAGAGTCCTAAGGGACCGGTGGTCCAACTACTTATGTGATTCTTGAAAAGGTTTTGAAAACTACAAAGTGCTATACAGATATAAGGAGTTTTATTGGTAATAAAATTGTATCCTGTCTGATTCAAATTGCCCTACAACATGACAAACTCCTTGAGAATGGGAAGCCCTGCTTCTCCTTTTTTTTGGGCCCCGCTGCTGGTGCCCAGCACCCACTGGGCGCCCCACACATGCTCACTGAAGTGTTCATCTGCATTTGTCTGCTCTGTGAAATCGGAGAAGGCACAATTAATTTGGCTGCACTCGGTATTATTAATGTTGCTGAGATTGATATCAGTGCTGAATGCCAGAGAAGCATTCCAGCTGCCTGTCTTCTTGAATCGGCACGGCAAGAAAGATGAAACAGTTTCAAGTTTCCCCAGCGAGGCCCTACCTAGCACTGATTCATGACTTCTGTGCGGACTCCATACCAGCGCGTGCAGCCCACGCCAGGCGCCGCTTCTCACCTGTAGCATCTATGGCAACGGCTGACGCTGTGGGGTGTCTCCCGGATGCCAGGCACCACGCTAAGCCTTTGTCGTGCATGGCCTTACTTCGCCTTGCCCACCACCCTATGACACAGGAACTACCAAGTACGATCCTTATGTGATGACTGAGGTTCAGAGAGTTTAGTAACTTGCCCATGGTCAAACGGTTGTATGGCATTAGAGCTGTGTTTCAAAGCCTAAATTATTAATCAGGACACTTACGGACCTCTGAACATCAAAGAGGAGTCCATACGCAATACCTGACCAGTTCGCCAAACTCTGGACACGTGACGAGAAGCCCACGATCCAGAGAAATATATAATCCCTTACAAAAGCCAAGGGAGGGAAAACGGATGCCACAATCAATCAATCTCTCATTCTCTCCATCAGGACACAGACATTTCTTTTGTATGTGGACAATTTGATACATGGAGTCCGGAGCATTCTGCACGTACACCAGGACAGCGAAACGGAAAGGCAGGAAATCACTCCGACTTCAACAAATAACAGATTAAAAAACAAGGGGCGTCATTGGAGTTACTGAGGTTCCAAAGTAACTCAGGACGCGTTTACCGTGGAGCCAGGCCTCCGCACTCTGGGGAAACAATGCCCAGGTAATTATTTTAAATGAGCATTAATTATGTCATTATTAGAAATGGGGAGAAAATGCAATTTCCTTCTGTCACTTCTTGATATCTTAACTAGAAGAATATTTGCCATGCTATTATAACAAGCCACTGTTCGCATAATGGTGCCCTGGCAATAATACAGAGACATGCACATTTTCATATGACTATATCATGCCTAACTAATGAGATTGCTCATTTCATAACTTCAGTTCCATTTTTATTATTTCATAAAACTGGAAGTCCTTATCCATTTTATGAAAAACACCAAACCTTTGTGAAATTCATTAAATAAGCATAAAAAATTCATTAAACAAGTGAATTGCATTCAGGGCTGCTTTGATGCAAATGCCCTTTAAGCAATGTAAAACTCCATATTGATTTAACCTTTCATGTTCTGATATTTCCATGTGGATATAAAAAAAATTCTTTATTCAGGGAATGAAATTAAGTGCTGATCCCTTGATCTCCAGCTGGGCAAGATAGATTGGTCAATTTAAGTAGAGCTGCTGATCAGCAAACAACTGAATTTAAAAGTATTAAGGCATGTCGATATTTTAAGTATTGTCACCTGCACATCAAGCAATGGGGAAAAAAATTATTATTCCAGCGCAATTAAGTTTGTGTTTGCTGTCGAGCTGACCTTGAAAGGCTAGCCCATTGGGCCACGGCTTCGTGCCCTTGGAAGTCGACAAGGGCAACAGTGGCGAGGTGTAAGACACCAACAATAGCCTGAAGAGTTTGAATGGTGTGGTCAGAGCAACCACAAAATAATTAGCCTGGAGGCGAAGTCCCCTTGGGTTGTGTCCCCTCATTAGTGCGGGACAGCCGGTAGAGCAAACATGAGTTCAGAGGAGGAGGAAGGGGTTTGCCCTTCACCCAAGAAATGCTTCTGGGAGCCCTCATTAGGCAAAGAGCGCAACACAGGCTTTAAAGGACTTGAAGGCTCCATGGGCTCCTGGAATGCATCGAGCCACTCATTCATGTATTCACTCAGTCAGTCATTCAAACGATATATATCAGATGTCTACTTTTTGTCAAGTAGATGCTTGGGGCTGGGAGTATAAATTGTGAATG
This sequence comes from Ursus maritimus, assembly GCF_017311325.1. Lineage (NCBI taxonomy): Eukaryota > Metazoa > Chordata > Mammalia > Carnivora > Ursidae > Ursus > Ursus maritimus. Next base: position 12,840,525 of record NW_024424341.1, read on the forward strand.
ACAGCTGTGGCTCACGGACCGTGAGAGGGGTTTTGCAATGAAGAAGCTGCTCTCGGGGGCGCCTGGGTGGCTCTGTCAGTAAAGCGCCTAACTCTTGATTTCAGCTCAGGTCATGATCTCGGGGTTGTGCGATCGAGTCCCACGTGGGGCTCTGCGTGCCGTGCGGAGTCTGCTTGGGATTCTCCCCCTGTCTCTTCCCTCGCTCATGTTCGCTCTCTCTCTCTCAAAATAAAAATAAATATATCTTAAAAGAAGAAAAAAAAGAAACTGTTCTCTTAAAAAAAAAAAAATCTGGTCCATAGCGTTAGAGGCCTGAATCAAATCTCTGCTCTGTTATTTACCAATCACGTTGTGTGGCTTTGAGCAAGTGATTTGGTCTCTCTGGGCATCAGCTGCCTTGTGTTACTGCTGTTGGACCAACTAAATGAGATATTGCATATAAAACCCCTCAGCAGAGTGCGTGGCAAGCAGAAGGTGCCTGAGAGGGGGCGCTCATGACCATCTTCTTCATCATCACTGTTATTTCAATCTGAACTTCTCATGTTGCAGATCACGTAACCGGGATTTGGAGAACAGGGCTCAACGAAGACTGGGTAGCAGACTGGGACTCAGAGGAGGTTTTCCCATGCCAACAGTGGCCCCGGCAGCCTCCTGAGCTAGAAGCTCCGTAATCAAATGGACTCCTGACTGAAAGTGGCTTTTGCGACTGTACAATCCAGGGCTGGACCTGCTGAGGCTTCAGGTGAGGCATGATCCAGGAGCCCAGGCTTGTCGCCAGGATCCAGCTTCTTTTTCTTGACTTCCCTGCTCCATTTGCTTGGTGAGGACTCCAACCCCAGGAAAGCATTTCCTCTCCCAGTCCCAAGATGGCTTTCAGGAGCTTGGACAGCTTCTTGCTTGTTCATGCCCCCGAGGAGAAGAAAAGAATCTTTGTCTCAGCACTGCCAGGCGAAACCTGAAAACCAGTATGATCAGACCAGCTGAAGCCACACAGTCATTCCCACATTAATACCTGGAGCCAGTCGATGGAAAGGGCCGATTGGCTTAGCCTGGTCTCGCTCACATTCCACCTTGGGCTAGGGGTGCCAACAGCCCGCCTGGAATCAGAAATCAGGGGCCAATGGGAATGTGGGAGGACGGTAGGAAAATGCTGGAGATATCACCACAAACATCCTCACACAAACCCAAAGGCCGCACGCCACTGCAGGGTGAGGGTTCTACCGTATCTAACTAGTATTCATAAAAACAGTGACGTGAGAAAGAGTGAAGGCTGCATTCTTACCCACACACTGGAGTGTGAGCTTCAGGACGGCGGAGATCACATCGCCAGCCTGTCTCCCCAAGGCATGGCACTGTGCGTGGGGGGCCCTTGAGTCACGGTCATGAGCATCAGATGACTTGGCAGGAGTCCGAAGCCCAGCCCTACCACTTACATATGTGAACGCTCATGTGAGAGGGGAAGAAGTCAGGATCTATCCACAGAGTGTTATGAGCATCGGTGAAGGAGTATCTGTAAGGCACGTAAAAGAAATCTGGATAGGAAGCCTTAGAATAATCTTATGTATTATTATTATTATTATTATTATTATTATTATTACTAGATACTGCCAGGCCCCCATCTGTACCTTCAGTGGCGTTTGACATTGCATGCGCTCATACAAGGTCACCGCGCCCAGCGTACCCTGCACCTGTCCTGACCCACACCTCTGTCGCTGCTGTACCTCTTTTCCTTGAGACCTACAGCAAAGCCACCTTCTCTGTGGACCGTTTCCTAACCCCCCTCCGCTTTACATTCCCCCAGATCCTTCTCTCCCCTCTGTTTAGGAGCCCTTGACCCACTGTGTTGCTGTTTGCCTCTTACTTTGCTAGAGGCACTCAGAGAACGTTTGGGACCCTGAGCTCCGTAGATTAGCCCAACTGCGGTACTTCGGTCAAACACGTGGGGCAGTGGGGAGGGGACTCAGGGCTGGAATCAGGGCGCCAATGTATCTAAATGTGTCGGGCTCCCTTGGTGGCAAAGGTTAACACCCCAACTCGAACTCGTTAGCAGTGTACAGCAAGAAAACGTTAATGGTATGGTGGTCACAATGGGAGGCTCAAGTTCTTGATGGAAAGACGCTCCCAGATTCAGAGACTATTAAGATTTTGTAATACCAGGGGGCGCCTGGGTGGCACAGCGGTTAAGCGTCTGCCTTCGGCTCAGGGCGTGATCCCGGCGTTATGGGATCGAGCCCCACATCAGGCTCCTCCGCTGGGAGCCTGCTTCTTCCTCTCCCACTCCCCCTGCTCATGTTCCCTCTCTCGCTGGCTGTCTCTATCTCTGTCAAATAAATAAATAAAATCTTAAAAAAAAAAAAGATTTTGTAATACCAAAGGACTCGGGAATGTATAGCCGAGCTATGCCAAGCAGAAGAGAACACGGCATGCGCTCCCTGGCGCCCCCATGGTCCCCGGCCCTGCAGGAAACCACCGGCACAGAGGGAGGGCCGACCAGGTGTAGGGAGCTCCGTTTGCCATTTCCACAAGGAGTGAACTGGGGTCAAGGTGAGTCCGCTTCTGGTCCTCACCGCCCCTGACCCTTCTGCAGCCTCTTGCCCCTTCCCTGCTAACTCACAGCATCACATTCCTGAATTGAGACACAGACTGAAAGGAAGGCTGATTTCCCAGGCCCAGGTCCTAGAACTGAGCTCTTCCCAAGCGCTTACTGAAATAGCTCTCGGAGACAGGAAATGTTACCTTCCTTATTCGATCGATGAAGGAACTAAGCCATAAAGAGCAATGAAGTGACTTGTTCTAGATCAAGAGTTAGTGACCCTGCTTACAGGATTCCGGACCCCAAGCCCTCCACCTCCAACCGACGGTGCCCAGGTAAGGTTGCCCGCAATTGAAGGAAGGGTAAAAGAGCTGGACACGCCAGGGACGGGGTTACAGCAGGACCTCGTGCGCAGCCAGGCAAGGCTGAACAACGGGATCCAGGGGTTCACTCTGGCCTCAGACTTACCTCCAGCAGGTAGAATTCACTCTGTCACGGCAAAGAGAATCCCCCTGGGGACGGACTGTGGCTGAGTCGCAGCTTCTGCATTTCGCATCAGTGGTGTCCAGTGCCGGTACCCCGAGGGCAGAGGGGTGGCGCTCCGAAAGAACTGCGCTGCTTGGGCCACGTGGCTGAAGTGGGTGGAAGAGCTCTGGGGAGGCCCTGAGCCGATAGGACTATAGATGACCAAACCGTAGCCGAGGTCCCGGTTCCTCTAAGCGCACAGTAAGCTGAAAGATGAAATAGACATGGCGAGCATCCAATGCTTAAAAAAAAAAAATGATGAGGTGCAAATAGTCACCAAGGCTATTTGTCATCTTTAAATCTGCTTAACAATAAGTATTCCTGCTCACTGCCAGGAAGAATAAAGCAAGAGATGGGAAAGACAGAACCGCATAGATAGATAGATAGATAGATAGATAGATAGATAGATAGATAGATAGATATGAGATATATATGATATATGATATATACGATATATATGCATATGTATATGTGATATATATGCATAGCTTCTGCAGCTGGGAAAACATGTTGCAGGCAAGATAAGGCCAAGGAAGCAGGTTGTCTGCTTGGAATCTTGGTAACTATAACACGCAAAGCCCCTGCTGGCATTACTCGTCCCTCTCTGCCCTGAGTGAGCTGTGTGGCTTTGGACAAGTCGCTCCCCCTCTCTGAGCCTTCACTTCTTCCTCTGTGACTGGGGGCAAGGGCAGCTAATAAGCAGTGGTTTTTAAATGATGTTCTGCTGAGCCCTTAGGCACCCCTCAGACGCCCTTGTAGGAGGAGGGTAGGGCGCTCAGTGGGTGGGATCCCGAGCCACCCTCCCCCAACCCGATCCCCACCTTAACCAGAGCATTCTGCTTTTATCTCTTTCATAATCAGAGTTCTACATAATATGTTGAGGGAAGAAACAGCTCTGAGACTAAAAGGAAAATGAAAACCACTCTGCCGACCGAGCTCGGAGGCCTTCCAGCTCTCACATCCCAGCAGCCCAGGGAGATAATTGTGTCGGTTTCCAAGACCTTCGGCCTCTTGCAAATGATTTGGGCACCAAAGAGAAACCACACCCAGACACCCGTCTGCATGCTGCCTGCTGGGGGTACCAGATGGCTGGCCCCTCCACGTCCCCCCGCCCCCGCCATGACGACAAAAGCTCCCCCTCCAGAGTGTGAAACCCATCACAAAGAAAGGGCTTTCTTCCTGGGTAGGATCTCCCCCGACACTGCCTCCTTCCTGCCCTTACTGCTCACGGTCCCCTGAGAGTGGGGAGCCTTGCTGGTAAGACGGGGAGTCCTCCCTCTTGGCTAAATGGTTTCATGGGTAGTCTCTTGGTGTCATGAAATTGAAACAGAGCTTGTAGAGGCCTGGGTAAAACTCTATTCATTTGAGCTCCTAACAACTGCTGAAAAACACTATCTTTTCCATTCTGCTGATAAATTATGCCTTTCGTTTCGGACATCTGATTGTAAAGGCCCTTGGCAGGACTTGAAGGCATTTCACTTAAAACCATTATTAGATTTTCGTTTAGCTCTCCCTTGACGCCCCCCCCTCCAAAAAAAAGGCCTTCAGGTACCTCTGAGATATTTAAGTACACGTTTTCTTAAGAGACCACCCATACCAAAGGCAAATACTTTAAAAGTTGCTTTGTAATATTAAAAATGAGAGAGAGAGAGAGAGGGAGAACGCGCGTGAGAGAGAACCGGGTAGGTTTTCCATGATTACTAATTTAGCAGACTCTCTGTTATGTTTTATTGATAGTTCTAAACATAAATTTGCCTTTGGTATACTTTGCTGCTGATGCCTAAAATAAGACATGTAAGAACACATAATCCTATGCCTACGGCTTTTCAGAAAAATGTACAAAGGCTCTTTGTGGCAACCCAAGCAAGAGACATTTAAATGGAGAGGTGTAGGGCTTAGACGGCACTTCACATTTGGGCAGAAAGAGAAGTCGCTGGTTCCTCCCGGGTGTGTCTCTCGAAATCCCAGCATTCATGCAGTTTTAAAGACAACATTTCTTCTGGTTTATTCTCGAATTAGGAATCCTGATCTCGCTCCCATGTTATGTGCAATTGAAGAATCGTGTACATGTGAGGCCCCAAGTTCACGGGAGAAAAGGAATACATATGGCGCCCCTTAAGGGGGGGGGTATTTATGGCTCCAGCCTGCCAAGGATAGCAGCGTCATGTGTACGATGGGACGCCTTTACACGCTCAGAGAAACACAAAACTGTGTGCACAAAGCCCATAAAAAGCAATCCCTTTAAAGGATTTGCTGTCAGGTGGGTTTTTCCCCCCTCCCTTCCTCTTTAAAACATGAGGTGCCAAGGGATAATCAAATGTATATATTTTAGCTTCCAAATACTAATGGGCTTGAACAAAGGGTGAAAGACGGGAGAGCCGAAGCACAGGGAGGGTCGTGATGTCATCGGAGGCACTATTTATAAGTAAGGGATCTCGATAAAATAGTTTATCCATGAGGAAGGCCACTGTGAGCGACTTGACAGCATCTGTAACCAGAGATGTCGACACCACAGCCCCATTCTCATGCTGGGGGGTAACACTGTGTTTTCACGAGTGACGTGGTCACGTTCAAACTGGTGGGTTTTCTGCGGCTTGTCAATTGCTGGAGAGCCAGGCAGTCGGGACGGCCTCAGTCTGTGGTCCGTCGGGGCCCTTCCGAAGGGCAAATGGCCTATTCCCCTGACCCCGTTCTGCAGGCGCAAAACAGGGCACGAGCAGACAGAGCCAAAGCCATCTCTCAGTCTTATTTTAAAGGAGACAAACTATGTAATCGCGCGCTCTAGGCAAACACGCTCTCAGAGACAGATCAGCTTCACTCCCTGGTATCCTGGAGCACAAAGCATTTTAATAAAAAAAAGATTTTGGCTGCTGCACGGGTCTGAATCACGGGCCTCTTGCATGGTTCTATGTCCTCAAAGAGAGGCAGCCAGTAGCATAGCTGAGGTTCAGTGGAGCTCCCGGGCCTCTCCTCCAAGCTTCCCCCCCACACACCCCCCACCTCCAAAACTCTACCTCAGGCCCTAGGAGGCCAACTGGAGAGCCAAGAGGAGGCCTCCTTTCTGTTTCCCTTGCAGCCATGCCTTGCCTTCCCCAGGCAGGCGAGCCCCGGAGCTTCCCCCCTAAATGGCTGGCCCAGGCTCTAGCCGCAGCCTGGTCCAGCCCCCCACCCCAACATGTGGGCAGCAGGCTCCTATTTCCAGCACTAGGCTTTTCTGCGCTGGGAGTTGTGAGCTCTTGTCAGCACCTTTTCTCGGAGCTTCTTTAAGCGGCTCGCAGGCTGAGAGGGAGGGCCGGAGTTCCAAGGGCACTGCTCATTGCAATCAGTGCATGCAAGGTGTGGGTCCCAGGACGACGGTGAGATCAGACCACGAGGTCCAAAGGGAGAAGACAAAGAGAGTCCACACATAGGTCCCTTGGTTCCTTCACTTGTTTATAAAAGTACCTCTATGTGTCACACCGCATCCTACACGATGGGGTGTCATAACATCGAATGAACGTGATTCCTAGTTTCGTGGGAAACACCTAATGCAACCAGAACATAATAAACTAACAATCGAGCTAGGAGATAAAGAGGGGCTTTGGGATTTTTTTTTTTTTTTTTTTTTAGGTGGACCGTTCTTGTGGTGCAAATCGACCCAGTGCTCTTTGCAAGGAAATCTGGATAAGTCACAGGAATGCAGGGGGTCCCTCTGAGAAAGGTCAAGGAAAAAATGTGGAAAATGATACATTGAAGAGTAAGTCCTTCGAGAGTACTGGCTGGCTCAGTTGGAGGAGTGTACAACTGTTGATGTCGGGGTCGTGAGTTCAAGCCCCACGTTGGGTGTAGAGATCACTACAAACAAATAAATAAATATATGAACTGGAAAAAAAAAAAAAAGAATAAGTTCTTTTAACCGAAGGGCCCTTTGTTTGCTGGACACTGTGATGATTTGGAAGTTTGGGGCTACCTAGTTCATTCCACCGGTCAGGACATTAAGAAGGAGGGAGGGGGAGGAAGGAAGACAGAACAAGAAGATAGGCTGGAGTCTGGTCACTTCTGAGACCCATGAATACATTATGTGAGTTCATAATGTTAACAATTAGTAACATTTTTGCTGATCCTTGCAATCACCTTGGAAGCAGACCCAGGACGAGGGTGAGCAGAGCGAGGTCGCTAGGGGGCCACATGTAAGGAGGTGCTCACTCTCAGGGTCCTGCAAGGGCAGTCAGCGCCTGATGGTGGGTTCCCCCTTAAATTCTGTGCAAAAGGCAGCTCATTCACCTTACCCTAGTCCCAGCCCTGCCAGGGAGCTTTTAAAAATACTGATTCCCGGGCCTCACCCAAAAGGTTCTGATTTCAATTGGTCTAGCGATGGGCCTTGGCATTGAGATATTTTAAAGCGCCCCAAATGATTATAACATGCAGCCAGTTTTGAGACCCGCTGATATTAGGAGTGAGTCGGACAGTTAGGTAGTCAGGGCCAGGGTCCCCAACAAGAGAACATGGAGTCAGGACAGCTAGAATAAAACAGCACTGACATCCTGTTTTGCAGCTTAGACAGGACCGCCCTGACATCACAGCCTTTGCAGAAATAACTTCTGCAAAACGTCCTAAAATAAGGCAGTTAACCACAACGCATTTGTCACTATCACGGGCAAGGGGCGGTTAAGACATAAGCCCCCAGATGTCAGCAAAAACAAAGACCATCAGCACGTGGACATGAACTTAGTAGGTAGACAGATACAGGACCAAAGCCCAGAGGGGCACAACTCTGCCCACCCTGATGGCTTAAGATAGTTCTGCAACAGAGCTCATAAAACCCCCTAAACTTAGAAACTCTGGGGCAACCCTCTCGGGCCCCCTCCCTCTCCGAGAGCTTTGCACTTTTGCTCAATAGCCTTTGCTTTGCTGCCACCACCCCACTCTTCGCCTGGTCTACCTCGTCATTCTTTGAACAGCGTGACCAAGAACCGTGGGCACTAAGGGGACAAAAACCCTGTAAGAGCAGTTCTCCCCACGCAGGGCACCGTGAGCAGAACTGTTAGTGATCAAATATTAACACTTCAGCCAGCCATCGATGGTCAGATTCTCTGAATACACTTGGCTCTGTCCTGGGCAGCTGTGCCAACTTCAGATTTCCCTCTTCTGCTGATGCAGGGCCGCTCCTGATCAGAATGGCCATTGCGAGGACTCGCAGACCCTAGCTCACTGAATCCTGGGGACAACCCTGAAAAGGAGGTATTACCACCTTCATTTTATGAAGAGGAAACCAAGGCCCAGGGAGGTTAAGCCCCTTGTCCGAGATGCGCGCAGAAAGGAAGTAGGGTGTAGTATTTCACCCTGAGTTTGCCTTTTTTCAAAGCACGTGCTCTTCACCTCCCACCAAACTATACAGACTCTCTCCTAGGCGAGTGGCCACCTGTAATCAATGACAAACATGGCTCTGTATCCGTGATCTGGGAGTGATTTTACTTACAAAGGTCCCTTGTCCTTGACCTAGGAGAAAATCAAGCCACTGTCTGGCTTTTTACCTCTAGTCATTGGAATTAGCAGGTGTCCAGTTCTATAGTCCAAGTCTGACTAAGGTTGGATTTCCAGCTTGCTTCTGGCTCCAGGACGGGGTCCCGTGTGTCCCTGCCCAGGCCTCCAGCTGATGGCAAGTAAGGCAAGTGGGGTGCTAGGTCCATGTTAATTCTCCACGCTCCAAAGCACTCAGCCAACGGCAGCTACCATGCAGAAACACGTAAGTCACTACTTACACGAGTCCTTGGAATGACAGGCCCCTTGGACTAACAGTCACAGGACATGCTGGGGAGGTGCCCTGAAAGGCTAATGCTTGGTTTCCTGAAAGGCACAGAGAATGAAGGGGCTGGAGCAAAGGCAACCCCAGATAGGGTGTCTTTCAAAGTCAACACCATCACAGAAAGTGCAGCACCCCAAGACCTCAGTACACTTGAGTTGAAAATGGGATGGACTGAGGTTGGAATCGTCACAGTTTGTATTCTGCACAGTGTCGGCTCGTAGCCACGGAAATATCCATTCCTTCTGTCTCTGCGGGCAGCATCGCTCTTGTGCTCGAGATCTTTATTGGGCCCCCCACTGTCTACTAAGCCAAGTAAAGTTCAGGTCCTTCACTTACGGGCTACATGAACTTGGGCAAGGCTTCCACGTCCTGTAACCACTGCTTCATCGTTGATAATATGGGGCTAATAATCATAGCAAGTACTTGTGGCAGATGGATTACAATGTGATTTTGCAGGGGCTTCCTTTTAGAGATGAAACCTATTTCCCCACCCCTTGAATCTGGGCCAGCCAAATAAAATAGCGACTGTGTCCCAACTCCAAACCTAAGCCTCAGAGGATTTGCATTCTCCTGTTGGTACCTCAGCTCCTGCCACTTGCATGGGAATGAGCCCAAACTAGCCTGCTGAAGGGATAGGAAAGCATTCAACAGAACCTGTCCAGCTTAGGCCTTCTTACATCAGATCTGCGAACCTCTCTAGACCCCTGGTGAAAAATAAATGATTGTTATTTTAAGCGACCACATTTTGGAATAGTTTGTTACACAGTGATAACTAACTGATACACTATCTCATCAAATTTTTATGGTTATTAAGTGAGAGAACGTATCCAAAGTGTTTAGAACAGTGTAAGTGCTCAATAAATACCAATTAGTATTAGTAATCATACTAACCGTAGTAGCACCAGCTGAAGAAAATACTCTAAACTCTCGCAATGCTCAGTGTATCCTGTTTATCTTACAGTACGCTATACCTGAATTTGAGTCCCACACTGACATATGCTCCATACATACTTTGCACATCTCACAACCTTAATTTCATTATACCCTTCCCCTTACCTAGAATGTTCTTTAGTGTATTTATACCCCAAAATCATCTCTGGCCTTGAATCCTTAGCTGAAACTTCTACTTCTCCAAAAAAACCTTTGACGATGACCATCGATAGAACCGATTTCTCATGCTTAGCACCTTGATGATGTATCATGAGATCATACTTTGCCTTGTTTCAGAGTTATGTCTGTCTGTCCTGCATGACTTTCAGGTTTCTGGAAGCAAACCTGGGGACATGTTCACCTCTGCTCTTCCCCAGTGGACCTAAATCAGGAACAGTGAAAATAAAAATGTGGGGTGCCAGTTGGCTCTAACCAGTTGGTAGTCTTCAGGGAGCGCTAAGTTGAAAATTGTGTCCACCTCAGTCAGGTCTTTACCTACAAGAAGTGGGAAAGGGGCAACATCGGAACAAGCACTCAGATGTTTGCTAATTATGTTCAGTTTTAAAACTCCCTAGCTGAGGGAAGGAAAAATAAAAGAAGATGAAATCAGAGATGGAGATAAACTATAAGAGACTCTTAATCATAGGGAACAAACTGAGGGTTGCTGGAGGGGTGGGGGCTGGGGGGTGGGCATGAAGGAGGGCACGTGATGTGATGAGCACTGGGTGTTACATACAACCAATGAATGAGTGAACTCTACCTCTGAAACTAATAATACACTATATGTTAATTAATTTAATTTAAATAAAATAAAATTTTTTAAAATTTTAAGAAAAAAAAGTCTGTATTTGAAACAAACAAAAATGATACCACACTACATTCCTCTCGTATATCTAATCGTTAGCTCGTCCGACTCTCAGGACAACCCGGTTTTATTATTCTCTGCTTTACAGCAGAGGTTAAACGGCTCGGCTGAAGTCACTCAGCCAGAGGCAGAACCTGAACTCGAATGTGGATCGCCTGCCTTTTCACACAGGCTTTTACTGTGGGATACGAATCGTCCTAACTGACATCATAGCCCCAAGTTTATATTTTCACGCACCACGGAAATTCACTTCAATTATGTAAATTGGAATATTTATTTAAAATACGGAAAAGTACAACATAGCCACACGCACGCATGCACACGTGTGTGCATGCACACAACAGAGGGACATAAAAAAATCAAAGAACTTGCTTTTAGTTCTTTCCTCCCATAATTTCCTGCCATAATTCTCCATGTGGGCAAGGGGGCGTGGGCCATTGCTGTTGCTGTAATGGCATCAGAAGGCCACAATTTAGTGACGGATTTACTCAGTGCAAAATGAAGATCGTATTTCTCATAGAGCAGTCTTGGCTGGGGAATAAAGGTGTCCTGGTAAATCCAATTTTCTGGTTAATAAAAAGTGACTACCTGGAATATTATACAGTCGTGAGGAGCAATGCATTAGAAGTACTTACAAGAACATCAACAGGTCACCAAAACAGAATGCTTCATGAGAAAAGAAGGGAAGAAGGCCAAACCTTCAGTACAGTCCAACTCACGTAAATTAAACACACATACTCAGAACCACATTAGACCATGGACGGAGAGCACCCATGTGCTTATCAGGGGAAGGGGAGTGGAAATGGAAATCAACAAAAAAGAAGGAATGGGGTGCCTGGGTGGCTCAGTGGGTTGAGCATCAGACTGTGGGTTTTGGCTCAGGTCATGATCTCAGGGTCCTGGGATCGAGCCCCGCATCGGGCTCCCTGCTCAGTGGGGAGCCTGCTTCTCCCTCTTCCTCTGTGCTCTCACTCTCTCTCTCACACTCACTCTCTCTCAAGTAAATACATAAAATCTTTAAAAATAAATAAATAAGTAAAAAGAAGGGGCTTCACTCAAACAGTGATGATAATTGGCTAAGAATTGAAAACTGTGAGTAGCATAAATCCACGACAGAGGTCCAAAATTTATGAATTAAAAACAAATTAATTAAATTAAAATTTCTGTATAAACTAAAAGTGGATTTAAAATACACAAGTACCTTAACTGCCCTCATAAGTATTTCCCCCAAATGTACTTTATTGTGGAAAATCATTTTCTCTTCCTGCCATTCCAAAAATATATACAGGGGTGCCTGGGTGGCGCAGTCGTTAAGTGGCTGCCTTCGGCTCAGGGCGCGATCCCGGTGTTCTGGGATCGAGCCCCACATCAGGCTCCTCTGCTATGAGCCTGCTTCTTCCTCTCCCACTCCCCCTGCTTGTGTTCCCTCTTTCGCTGGCTGTCTCTCTCTGTCAAATAAATAAATAAAATCCTTAAAAATATATATATACAAAACATGTTTTGTGGTCAAGGTGTTGGGAATACAGAATAATGTACTCAAGGAATTGCTAATATTTCTTGTACTCAAGGAATTGCTGATATTTATTGAACACCTATTAAATGCTAAGCTCTGCCCAAGATGTGTTATATATAATATTATTAATTCTCGTAACATAATAGCAATTATGTTCCCCTTTTTAAAGATAAGGAAGCTAAGGCTCACAGGTCAAGAATTGTACCCAAAAGCATGGCTAGGAAGTGACAGCGCTGGAATCCAGACTCATCCCTTTGTCCTCAAAGCCCAAGCTCTTTCCATGGTATCACGCTACATAGCTGGTATTGGGGCAAAGTGAGGGTAGAGATATAAGACATCCCTTCTTGTCTCCCAGTAGCTCAGGATAATTATGATCAACACAATATGGGCTGTGAGCTCCTTGAGGGCACACATCTCTTCTCCTTCACCCCTACAGTGGCAGTGTTCAGCCCCATGCCGGACTTCACATTCTTGTCAGATGAGAAAAGTAACTAACAGCACTAAGAATAGAAGTGTGCTTTGCTGGCTGTACTCTCTACTGAATCACTTTCCAAAGAAAGCACATTTTATTGTATTTATCCTTTTACATATAGACCAGGAAGTTGTATAGATAACCACAGATACAACCACTTAATTGGTATCTTATAATACGAGTAACCACGTGCCGGCATGGGCCAGAGAAGGTTCTTACCCACTGCCCAGAGTTGGAGATTGTGTGGGTTCTTCTACTGAAACAGAAGGATTTGAATCCAGTTACCACACCCAGCTTGCGAATCGCCATCCTCGCCCCATCACCATCATACCATGACATCATCATCCTCATCATCAAACATAGTCCATGTGCCAAAGCCTGAGCTAGCATTTCACGTGAGTCCTCTCACGGAACAAACTTCTAAGTTAATGCTAATATTCATCCTATTTTATAGATGAACATTAAGATCCAGAGAAGTTACTTGCCCGAGATCGCATAGATAGCAAGCAACAGAATAGTATGTTAGTCGGGATAGGTTAGAATGTGCTTCGATGACAAACATCTCCCAAATCTCAACGGCCAAACTTTCACAAAGTTTGCTACAGGGCTGAGAATCCCAAAACCAACCAACCTTCATGCAGGGACTCCAGCATCCAGTGGCTTTCCCAGCTCAGTGTGAGTTCTGCACATTCGCAGAGGCAAGGGGAGAGAAAAAGGAGCATCTCTGTACAGAGACTTCTCATTGCCTCAGCTCACAAACAACTCACAGCCCTCATCTTTCTGCAGCCCAAACTAGTAACACGGCCCTGTCCGACTGCAAGGAGGCTTGGAAGTGTTCTTTCTGGCCGGCATGCCCAGGAAGGAAAGGAGAAGTGTATACAGGTGAGCACTGGAACCATCTACCACGGATAGGGACTCTAAAGGCCTCTCAGTCCCTGGGGAGACCTGAATCTACCACAGACGTTATTTTGGCTTCTTGAACACTTCTGTGGGAGGAAGGGGCAATCATCATGCACCGTGCCCTGACCCGGTGCTCAGATCCTTACGAGACCACTCGCATGCATTATCTTTTACCTCGCATAATAACACCACGAGATCGGCATTATCTCCATTTTTATAGATGAGGTCACTAAGACTCAGAGGCTACGTGACTTTCCCAAGCCAGAGCTGGGAACCACAGCAATGGTTTTCTACCTCCCAAACCAAACTCCATCCGGCCACATCACCAGACCGTTGCGTTCACTCATCTGTTACTTTACAAAATCCGTTCAAACGTGTTCTGGATTTTGCATTCACGATATCCTCTGAGGTTGGTGAGGAACCCCTCCATTTCACAGGTGAGGATGCTGGAACTCAGCAAGTCTACGTACATACTTCAAAAGGTCATGGAGCCAAGTCCAACCAGGGGCAGAGAGGAAACACCCTCTAGACAAAGAGTTCCAAGCCTAGGGAGAAACGAAAGGTAGAAGGCCCCCCAATCTCATCTTGGCAGCCCAATCCCGGGAGGGAGAGAAGGCAGGAGAAATTCCAACCCCTGCAGAGTTCATGCTCTTAAACACTTATAAAAGCTTTAAGATCCAGACAAAATCCAGACCTAAGTGCAAAGGTTACCGGAGTTAGGATTTTATTGCCAGATGTAAATCCATCTTCTCTAAGACCTGCTCCAGGTCCCTTGTGCCTCACTTGAAATATTTCATGTGTGCTGAATGGATTTGTTGGCTCCCTGTTGCCTTCGTAAATTATGAAGTCCAAGTTTCTTAGGGCCTGGATCCAGCAGGGGTGGCTCTAACTGCCCCACTCCAAGCACTGAATGGAGGACAGCTTTGCTTCATTCGTGGGGGTTGCCCTGATTTACTCTTTGATCCACCATTTTGGACTGAAGGGGGGAGAGGTACTACTTGGCTCACAATAGGTCCCCCCAACCCAGAGCTGACCGGTCCAGCCACAGAGATACTGGACCAGAAACGGACTGGACCAATTAGATTCTCTCTCTCTCTCTCTCTCTCTCTCTCTCCTTTTCTTTCATTATAAGAATATGACACTTATTAAAAAGAGCATAGATTTTGGAGGCCAAGACTCCTTAATGGCAGCCCCCTGGAGAGAAATTTCCACAAGTCCTCTTGCTCTTAATCTCTAGATGTGACTCCCCAAGGTTGGATGTCTGAGCCACCCTTATATCCTACTGTTCTTTTACCTTTTGTCCCCCCAACTGAGCCAGGGTCCATCTGTTGCAGCAACCAGAAGAATTTGGTGAATACGTGTTAACCCACCCACCCTCAAGACAGAGACACATCATCTTCAGCCTTCCCGTCACCCACGACCTACTGTTCTGTATTTCTTTCCAAAACTCAGCAATTTCACCTACTTTCTTTTGGAGCTCCCATGGAATGGTACAGGTGGGTGGGGAAGGCAGAGAAGCTGAGAGTACATGCCTGGGCGAGAGAGTTCTAGAAGACTCCACATCCATCAGCATCACTACGCAGGACAGCACTAGAACCCAGAGTCACCAACCATAGAATCAGTGAGACCTAACCTCCTTCCCAGCCGGCCCCTTGACCACCATCTCTGATGCCGTCCCATTCATTCCTTCCCTTCCATCCTACTATTATGATCCCCAAATAGCTCCCTGCATGGCTCCACCTACGCCATTTCCTCTCTCACCTGGAACCCCCCCTTCTTTCATTAGAAACCCAGCTTGTCTGTCACAGCTTGATCTTCTGCACACACAGCTATAAGGCAATTAGTTAAGATTAGTTACCCCCATTGCCCATGACGCTTATGCTCCCTCATTGCACTTAACAGGTGTTGTATTATTATTATTTGATTTAGTTCATATCTGTGCCCCCCATTGGATTACTTGTTATTTAAATACCTCCTCCCACATAGGACTAATGCTGCCAAATTAGCCCTCAGGCGCCTCTGTACAAAGCAGACTTTGGGGTTCGTTTCCTTTTTTTTTTTTTTGAAGTCCTTCCTGAAGACATGCAGCCTCACGGGAGAAAAGTCTACAAAGATCGAGTTCTTAAATGTTGAAGTAGAATGTATCATAAATGCTGCCCCGTGAGCTTGCGTGAGCCTGCACAGAACTGAAGGGGAAAGTGGACAGTCGGGGGAGGGGGCAGGTGAGTGAGCAGGAGACAGCGAGCTGTGTAAAGGGAAAGCTAGCAGAGAAGAAAAGAAGGCCAATCTCAGCAGAGTCTCCTTTGCTGTTAGCCAGCTCTGTGTGCTCGCAGATCTTTTTAGAACACGGTCCTCTGCCAAGAGTGCTCGTCAAAATGTCCCCTGGATATTCAGAGGAAAAAAATACTGATCTCCTCCTCACGGAGAAATCCTACCCAGGTGTCAAAAAAGGAGGAATATCCATGGGCATGTTGGAAAGGTGTACAGTAGATCAGGAAGTGAACACGATGATATCATTCATCGTCTAGAAGGTACCTAACACTTCTGGGTGGTTACAACGTACCAGGGTTTACATAGCAATGTCTTAAGTCATCCGAAGTCTATGTGGCAGGCTTCTTTTTTTTTTTTTTTTAAGATTTTTATTTATTTATTTGACAGAGAGAGAGACAGCCAGCGAGAGAGGGAACACAAGCAGGGGGAGTGGGAGAGGAAGAAGCAGGCTCCCATGGGAAGAGCCTGACGTGGGGCTCGATCCCAGAACTCCAGGATCACGCCCTGAGCCAAAGGCAGACGCTTAACCGCTGTGCCACCCAGGCGCCCCATATGTGGCAGGCTTCTTATCCCTATTTTACTGATGGGGAAATTGAAACACAGGAACTAAGAAACTTGTTCAAGATATCATGGCTGGCAAGGGGTGGAGCCACTCTGGGGCAGCCTATAGATCTCTCTATCTATCTATATAGATTAGATAGATAGATAGATAGATAGTTAGATAGATAGATATCTTGCTATACTACCTGGTCTGCTAACATCCGTGCTCTCAACCACCATGCTATCTTGTCATTAATTACGTGTGTATGTTTGTGAAAGAGAGAGACTTTATATATAACTTATGCTTATATGGCTTGTATTAACATAGAACATTCTGGAAGGCAGCCAAGAAACTGTTAGGAGTCCACGCCTCTGGAGAGTGGGAATGAAATAATCAGATGACTTATGTGTCTCTTGCAACACCCCCCCACACACACACTGTCTTAGGAATTCATTCAGCTGTAAGTAATAGAAAACTCAATTAACGGAGACCCAAACAAAACCAGTTTATTTGTCTGACATAAACTAGGAGTCCAACTGGTGGTTTATTGGCTCCCCGATACCAGAGCTATTTTGTGCGATTATCTTGGCTTCACGCTCGTGGAAACTGCTCTTCCTTGCTTTATCTATTTATTTACTTACTTACTCGTATCTTCACCACACATTTCGGTATTTTAGCTGCATCCCTTGTTCATTGTCTGTCTTCTGCTCTAGGATATCAGCTCTATGAGGATGGGGATTTTGTTTGGTTTACAGCTGTATCCCAGCACCTTAGAATCCTACCTGATACATAGTAAATACTCAATAAACACATGTTGAACCAATGAATGGATGAATATTGCTGCTTCAACCATCGCGTCCATGTTCACGGACTCAAAAGATGGGGAGGGGGGGACACCACTGCCTCTGACCTCTTTTATCACGAAAATAAATGCTTTCCCAGAATCCTCCATGCAGATTTCCTCTACGCCTTATTAGCCGGAATTGACTTGCGTGGCATGCTCCTCTCCCCCAGCAAGATGCTCTAAAGCCAGGAGCAAGTGGCCATGACTCCAGATGGCGACCCCAGACCACACCAGGATGTGCTTAGCCAGGAAGAAGCAGCGAGTGGCTATCAGACAATCATTTCACCCACAGGGAGTTTGGCTTTTTCCCAGGTGCATGTTTTACTTTTATTTTATATTTTTTTCTTGAATACAAATGTCCAGGCCCCACTGCAGGCTTGCTCAGAATCTCAGGGGGTGAGGCTGGACATGTGTACCTGGACAGGTGCCCAAAAGACTTTGATGTGCCATTGTGATAAAAACAAAAACAAACAAACAAACAAACAAACCTTTCCAGAGAGGTATAAGGTAACAGGGAGATTTTAGAGTCCTGGAAAAGGAAGTGTGACCTGATTCCCATAAGATGTTAAGCCTGAGAGTCCTTTATAGTTCACTGAGCTCAAGCTTTCCATTTTTCAGATGAGTAAACTGAGGCTTCCAGAGGCAGAAAGATTGGTCCAGAGCCTCCCGGAGAATCAGTGGGAGTTCCAGGCCGGGTGCCAGCATCATCTCTCAAACCAGTGTCTTGCTCTCTTCAGCTCTTGGCCATCTTATTCTCCATATCAGGTATTTAAACCCAGGGGCAGGACCCTCCCATTACTCATGTTTAACTTTTACAGAGAAACAACCAAGTATCAATTTTGCCTTCCTCTGTTAACTGTGTAATCTAGAGTAATAAATTAGTCCCAAAGCAAAAAGATGTCCTTAATCCCCAGGCTGCTTTTCCATTCCCTGTGGTGTTTATAATGTAAAAGGAATTTTAGTGGCTAACATCCACTCTCAGCCTTCCCCTTTCTATATGTATAAATTTATATTTCATAATTATAGTTGCAGGTTTCCCCTTTGCTCTGCCCCTGCCCTTGAGCTGGAGAGTGGCACAGGAAATGGTTTACGTTCTCTGGTCTACCCTGACAGTCTAATCCTGCTCGTGTATTTCATGCTGTCTCCGTCAAGTCCATTTTCTCTCCACCACAACACAGACACTGTGTCTAAGGCCCCCATCTCCACAGACTCAAAGCAGTGTGGGCCCGGAGCAGACCAAGGCGTCCCTCTGAAAGATCTCACAAGCCAGCTTGGGGACAGACAGTTTCTCAAATGCAGGCGAGGAGACCCACACCAAGGTCCTGTTGATGGATTTATTATCGAATCCAATCACAAAACCAAAATGAAAGAGCAATGTGTGACCATCCCAGAGACAGGAATACCTGCTGGCTACACCTCTCAGAGCCTGTACGGAACTCCAAGGTCAGACTCGGGGCTTTCTTGCCAAAGGTGCTGGAGCCCATAAGCGGACCACGCAGCAGTCCAAAGACCCCGGGGTTCCTGGGTTGCCTCAAATGCTAATCAGTTATGTCACCTGAGCCAATGGCTTAATCCCTCTGAAACCCAGTTGCTCATCTGTGGGAAGAGGGTAAGAAAACATACCTATTCCACCCCCCAGAGTGTCTGAGAAAATGGGAGAGAGCAAGTTATGACCGTACACTGCATTAGCCAGTAATGTGGGTAGAGTTGAAGCAACTGAATCACGGATTCCTAAAGTTGCAGCCAGCTGTATTCCATTCCATTTCCATCAACCAATATTTATAAGATGCATTTTCCCAGTCGTTCAGACATTCTATATGGCTCCAGTCATCAGTCAAAGGCAAAGGTGAAAAATATCAGCTGAGAATTCTAGGTGTTCATGTCCAAAAGACCAAAACGTCTATCTGGCTGCCCCGATTTTTTTTTTTTCATTTCTATCCAGATATGTGGTATTGTGTAGACATCAGAGAGTAAGAGGAGCAAACCACATGTGAGACAAGAGCCACGGCAGCTCAGATCAATGACATGTTAGATGAGGTGGTTATTTCTTGAAACTGCATCCCGACAATTAAGCATCTACTCTCAGACTCACTGTTCGCCCATGACTTTGCCCCCAGCAGCCTGAGTCCAGACCCCAGATTTTCAATACTAGCTCTCTGACACCAGGCAAGGGAAGCTCTCTTAGGCTTCGACGTCTATAAAATGCAACAAATAATATCTAATTTCAGACAGACATGATAGCTAAACTGTCAGTCCCACGGGGTCAGAGATTTTCCTTGCCTTGCTGACCACTAAATCCACATTTCTCTAGCAATGCATCATGTCCGGATGTCTTGAAAATACTTAACTCCTTAGAAAGTCACCTGCATGAAGGCAGGAAAATCTTTTGTTCAGTGCCCAACCTGGTCTCCTAGAACTATGCCCAGCATTTAGTAGCCACTCGATACATAGCTGTTTAAGAAATGGTATGTGTTGTTCTTCCTAGATGGAACAGAGTCGTGCTAATTGAACAGAAGGGCCAGCAGCCTCGGATTTTCTTCTGTCCTCACTGGCACTTTGTACTGTGTGTGTACAGAAGAGTTCCACAGGCCACTGAGATGATTCTCTTATTTTGGGGTCAAGGCTATTTGCGTCGCCCCCCCCCCATACTACATGAGGACCGTGGATGATCAGGGGTCTCCAGACGGCTTAGAGACACCACAGTCTGTCAATAACAACTCATGCGATGGCGGAGGGGGGGACGCAAATAGCCTGGACCCCAAAACAAGAGAATCATCTCAGTGGCCTGTGGAGCTCTTCCTGCAGACAGAATTTCAACAGAACATTGCAATAGAGAAAATTCACTGCAAAATTCCACAACTTCTGTCACTATGAAAAATGTCACGGAAGGAGATTTTTCTTAGAAAACAGCAACATGCAGAAGTAATCAGGGCTGGAAGCCTTGAAGATGGATGAAGAAAACAAGAGGAACAGATCCAATAGCTCTGGTTTTATGAATAGACTATTCCGCCCCCTCCCCACTCATTTGTAAGACCCTCGTGAGATCTTTTTTTTACAGCAGGTTATGAATCATCTTCATGATATCTTTAAATGGATGATCAATACTATATTTTCCCATAAAATGTTTGGTTTGAAATCCGATTTTAAGTGCATTAGAGTTTTTGTGCCCCGAATCGGTGAACGCCATAATAAATTGTCATCAAATATGAAAGAAATACAGCATAGATTAATTGCCGTATTTATTTATGAGTCTATAAAATACCTTGTGAGAGTCCTGGCACATTTTTGGGATACCAATTTGAACCTTCAGGAAAGTTAAAAGCATTAAAAGAGACTGCAAGGAGATTTATGATCAGAATGTTTTTAATTGCAGACCCAAGCAGACAGGCAGGTATTAGAATGGCTATGCCCTTAATGGGCATGTCTCGTGTGTTCCTCTTTTTTTTTCCCCTTTAAAAATGATATACTTCCCATATTTTTATTGATTTGTGAAGATCTGCCATAAATCACCATGGCCAGCACGTGACATCACAAATGGTCCCAGCTTCCCTAAAGTAGTGGGCCCCAGGTGGCACAAAAAAAGGCGGCTCCTGGCCAGTTCTAATGCTCGGCTTGAAAAGTAGGAGAAACCACAGGGAAAGAGGAAACGGGAACGTACTCACAGGACAAACATGTAGATGGCTCGAAGCTGCATATACTTTCACTGAAGCCTCCACGTCGACAGCAATGCAATCCTTCCCGGGGAGGAATAACAAAGTATCATCCTTATACACTGCCCGTTAAGAATGTTCGAGTCAGAGAGCTGTATGCAAGACTTCACAGTCCCTGGCTGTCCTCAGGGCCAGCATCCCGGCAGCTACCTTCCCCGTTTGTCCAAGCCATGCGTCTGTCCCCTCACTGTTCACTCAAGGCCACCCCTAGGCCCTGTCACAGAGAGGGACAGGACATAGCATCTTATTCTAGCAGATCCTTGCAGGTTGTCCTTTTTTTCTATGTGCATTTGTTTCTTCCACCCTAGACTTTGTCTTCAAAAGCTGTTCTCTGGTTTTCAAATCCATACATCTGTTGTTTACTTTCCATTTTAATTCCATGAAAACAGGAGATGCCTTAAGCTTATCATTAGAAAGATGTTACCCTCCACGGGATAAAAATAATCAAGACTTTCTATATACAAAAACCGCTTCGCAAGCAAGAACTTAATGCACCAAACACCCAGTCTACTGACACAACAACAAAGCTTTAAAAAAAAATAGATCTCTACTGACAATAGTCACTAACTAAATTCCGTTCCTTGTTTTTTTAAACCAGTGTAGATAGATAGCCTTAAACTTGGCTGGAGTTTTTAGGGTTTTTTTTTTTTTTTCTTGTTCTTGTTGCTATTTTTGTTTCGTGTGTGTGTGTGTGTTTTATATGTATACTTCTCAGTCACAGCTGGGTCTGCTTGCTGATTTCTATTTTAATGGATGATCCACATCAAATTGCTAAAACCCCCAAATTATTATGTAAGTGCTTTCATAATACAGGCTGATAGAAAAGCATGTCATAGAGGTCCGGAACTGGGGCGCTTCCAGCGGCACCTCTTTAGACATTTTCTCTGCTAAACGTTTTCACTGTGTCATCGCAGGGCACTACGTGTGAATTCTCCGAGTCCAGCTGAGTTAACCACATCTCCTGGCCGGGTCTGGCTTGATGTGTGTTTGAAATACTCTTGCGGAAAGACCCAACGTCCAGCGGTCCAGATTCTGGTCCCTCCTCTGTCAGCTACTGGGTGATGTGATCTTGGATTCGCTTCTCACGTCTCCAACTTCCTTACCTTGAGCCTTAAAACAGATAAAGCAGAGGTGTTTCGGATAGCTCCCCGAGCACACTAGGAACGCAAAGGAATTTTATTATTGACAAGCTATGATTTTTAATGCTACGCTCAGGTTTGTACCTGCTTTGCCGAGACACCAAGACCTCCGCATTAGATCTCGTTGTTTTACCTTGTTCAGAAATTCACTCTATTTGCCACCTTCCTGACAAATGACATTGACACCCTCATCTGGGAATGATTGCCTTTTTATTTTTTGCTCCTGATGCCCAGCCTGCTGTTGCCAGTATGCACTCAGGCCAGGCAGGGACTCACTGCCTTTCACAATCAGAGGCCACGCACACTACTTCCGTCAGAACAATTAGTGTTCATTTCGGCTTTACTCGGGGAGACCTGCAGTGACTGATCAGTATAAATTATAAATGCGTCTGTCCAGATGCACTTGTCCATTCACGCATAGATTTGAGGAAATTTCATTCTTCCCAGTTCAAAAACAGCCACTAAGAAAAAAAAAATCCATACTTAAAAAAATATAATTTAGCGCGTTTTCATCTATGTTACCATGCCCATAGACTCGCACATTCCATCTGTGGTTTGAGGCAATGGAACTTGATTTGGGGCGTTTCTGGGTTGTTATTCACCCCTGCCCCCTGTAAAATCTGCTGTCTTTATAAAACATCAGGAAATGAGGGTTATTTAACCCAAAATAATACAATAGGATTCCTGTGTGTGTGTGTGTGCTGGATCCAAGTTTATTGTCAGAGACACATCCTTTTTTTTTTTTAAGTTTTTATTTTAATTCCAATGAGTTCACATACAGTGTGCTATTAGTTTCAGGTGTACGGTCTAGAGAGTTCGCCCTTCCATACATCACCAGTGCTCAACACCCCGTCACCTATTCCCCCCGCCCACCCACCCCCTCTGGTAACCAGCAGTTTGTTGCCTACCATTCAGAGTCTCTTTCTTGCTCAAAGACACATCCTTTACTCTGCCTGCTCAAGACCTTCAGTGAATTAAATTGAGGCGACATGAACTTCAAATACACAATGCGGATAAGTACCCTCCATGCTCCAAATAGGCTTCTGACTATTTACTTTATTCATAACTGTTTTCATGAAACATCAAGGCACGCGCATAATGCAACAAGAGATCTGTACCATTCATATGAGACACTTTGGGTGGAATGACTCCCTCAAATATAACTGGGAGGGTCTGCACGTCCTAAGTCTGTCTCCTCACTTCAGTACAACTGCAGGCGGATACACACACAATTGGGCATTTTTCCCAAAACTAAATTAATCAAGGCTAAACAAAGCAATGAAAAGCCAGAGCACTCAGCTGCCAAAGTGAGTGCCTGTCCACAGCCAGGAGGATGAGAACAGATTCCATGGCCCCTTCCTCGAACCAGACTTTCCAAGAAAGACTTGTCTTTACCTGAGGTCTCTGGCAGACAAAGGTCCATATTGGTTTAACTCACTGGCTCCATTTTGTGACGAGGCTCTGAAAATAATGAGAAGAGGACACACTTCATTCTAACTGTTTTTAGGGAACCCCATTTCACGCTCCAGGTGGTCACAATCAAACCCCAGGGGCACCAGCTAAGTTTGCTAGAGTCTCCCCGAGAAAGAAAGAAGAAATCAAGGTCTCCCACGCCTGGAAGTGGCAGCCTTCCTCCCCAAGACACTCTGATACTGGAAAGTAACTTTGAAGACAATAGAAAGCTGCCTTCACATGAAACCTGCTCTTTCATTTGTTTTCCTTTTCTACATAAGAAGAAAAACACCCAGGAACCATCATAGCCCTTCCCAATTTACTTCTCTACTGCTTCTCCTCTCTCTCTCTTTTTGTTTTCCCTCTTGAAAAATCTTGTTGCTTTTTCTCTAATCCTAGAGAGCAAAGACAAGAGGTAGGCCTGGAGGCCCTGCACACAGCATTGATACCGCGGAGGTCTTATAAATCAGCAAAAAATCAATACATTTTATATGGTAGCTTCTCCTTTGCAACCAGATCGCCAGGGGACATAACTAATGCTTTTTTCTTCACCACCATCCCATTTTTCTGTCATAAAAAAAACAATCTGCTTAGGAACGAATGGGCAATCAAAGTTGCTGAGTAAGTATTTCAACTATCTAATTTTATTACTTTACAATTGACATACCTTCCCTGTGGAAATGTTTGCAATTAATTAATTAGCAGTAATCTTCCCCAAGGGACTAATTTAATGAATTCTCTCCAATTCTTACTTTAAAAAAAAAAATAGCTTAGATGTATCCAAGCTGTAAATGTGTGGATGTCTCCAAAGTGCATTTTGAAAAATCAAGGGATCTATCTATTACGGGGCCTTTTTATCACTAAATCAATCCGGCGATAACGATAATTCTTTTTCTAACTGGGAGTTTCCCGGGTTGAAGGCAAGGTTTCTCCAAGGTAAGGACACTCAGCAGCAGCAGCCAGGAAACCTCGCTGGGTTCGTTAGTATTTGGAATGAAGCTTGTCCTCCTATCGATAATCTCAGGCTGAGGATGCTGTTTGCAACGTCTGCAGAGCCTGGCGCGTTCTGCAACGTTGGTACTGGGGTGGGGCGGGGGTAGCCAACGTTTTTCCAAAAGAGGTAGTTGGCTTCGGGGCCTCTGCAAGGTTCCAGAAGAAAACTCAAGGCCAGGAATCCTGGGCCAGGGCCCTAGACTGTGCCTGGTCGCTGGGCTTCCTCCTCGCCTCGCCAAAACTCAGGGCCGAGACCCCGGTCGTTCCTGACCTCTGGGCCACACGCTCTCGCGCTTCAGCTAGAAAATACAACAACAGGGCCCTTGAACCAATCCCCCCAGATTCCTGCGGGAAGGTGCAGCGAGGACCTGGGAGCGCGTTTTGTAAATTCTAAAGTGCCCTGACCCTGTGAGTGAAAGGGGAGACTTTCTGAGGTTTCTGGCCTGCCAACCCTAAAGCCTGAGTTCCACTCGGATATCGGCAGCAACCCCCGAAGACCTCCTCCCATTAGACTGGACGCCCCCTTTCACCACCCCCAAGCCCCCGACCCCAACATCGCGGGTTTGCGGCCCTTGAGGCTCGGGGCCTGGGGAATCGAGCCTTCGGGTGCGCAGAATTTACAAAGCTCACAAATTAGCCGCCGGGGGTCCGGGGCCAGGCCTAGAGGACGCAGCCCCCCTCCCGGCACAGACGAGCTCCTCCGCCCCTCAGGGCCCCTTTGAGGACCCCTGGGTTGGAGGGGGGTGGTCAGATCGCCGGGCCCGACCCCGCGGCGTGGCGGCGGAGCGCGGGGCAGGGGCCGCGGTCCCCGCGCGCTGAAGCGCGGCTCGCCAGCGCCACCCCCAGCGGAGCACAGAGGCTGCAGCTCGGCCCCGGCGCCTTCCTGTGGCTCCCCGGCTCCCGCGTGGACACAGCGGTCGGTGCGCAGGAAGCGGCCAAGCCTCGCCTACGGAGGAGAGGCCTAGGGGTGTTCGTCCGGCGCCTGCAGATGCCAAGGGTCAGACTGAGCGCGTTTCCAGGCGGAGTCCGAGGGGAACTGAACCTTGGCCTCGAGGGGGCGCTATTCGGCCTGTTCGAGGGCCAGAAGGCTGCCGAGAAGCCCCAGCGTCGAGGCCCTGGCAAAGACCCGGGCTCGGAGAGCCTGGATCTAGCTAGAGTCCTGGGGAGGCTGGGGTGGAGAACCAGATTTCGGAGGACAAAGACGGGCGGGCCAGTGGGACCCACCGACGCTGCCCGGGCTCGGCCCCAACGAGTGCGGGGCCTGTAGCGAGAGCAAACTTTTCCGCAGCGGAGGGGCGGGGGAGCCGGGCTGGAAGCTTCTCCCCGGAGTCACTGCTCTCCTCCACCTGCCCGTGTTCAACCTCCGCCCAGCCTGCGCCCACCCCTGTTCCCTCCCCTCCCCCTTGCGCCTCTGTTCACTTAGACTCCTCATCTCTCTCCTCTCCCCTCCTCCTTCTCCCTCTTGCCTTTCTCCCCCACTTTTCTCCTCTTTTTTCTCTTATCTCCTTTTGTATTCTCTCCCCCCTCGCGGCCCGGCTCGCTTCTCTCCTCCTTCCGGCCGCAGGGGAGGAGGTAAACTAGCTGCGCCCGGGGCCTGCGCGGCACAGAGGGAGGCGTTTCTCCTACTTCTCCCGGGTAATTTGGAGAGACTGTATGTGCGCGCGCGCGCGTGAGCTTAAAGCGAAAAGGGGTAGGATCCAGCGCCCAGCAGAGAGGGTCGGGGTCTTTGACGTTCCTCACCAGCTGCACAAACCTCCCGGAACAAGTGTGAGTGTGGGTGAGAGTGCGCGCGCGCGCACGGGCTGGCTTCGCTTGGCACGCTTGGTGGCCCGGGGCCCCAGGGCCCGGGGGCCCGCCTGGCGGCCCGGGATTACCGTGACGTCACATTGAGCCTCTGGCCACCTTGGACTGGGACACCTCGGGAGCCGCACAGCCCCGCGCCGCGCCTCACCTTCCCTCGCCACCGCGCGTCTTGGGCAACCCATATCCTCTCCCTTTTCTTGCCCATCCATGGGCCCTTCTGTCTTCCGGACCACGCGGGCCGGAGGGGCGCCTTCTGGAGCGCAGGGCTCGGCAGCCGGACTGCCCTCGGCTCTGCCTCCAGTCGTGCCAAGCGGGCGGAGGAGCCGGCGCTGGGCACCCGCAGCCGCGTAAGGAACCGAGGCGGCGCGCAGCTGGAGGCGCAGAATTGCGGGGCTGAGGCGGGAACTCGCAAGAGAAGAAGGAAGCGGTCCAGGGACAGCCACCATGTCCTTCCCGCACTTTGGACACCCGTACAGCGGCGCTTCCCAGGTAAGAAGTGCCTCCATGGGGGATGGGGGCAGACTGGGGGAGGGGGTGCCCAGTGCACGCGCCCACCGCTGAGCGCCCTCCTTTCGCAAGAGACTCCGGGGGAAGCCAGACTGAGCAGATACGATGTACCACAGACCCCTCCGACACCCCCAATCTCTGACAGAGAACGTTCCACTCCCCCACTGCAAGCTGGAAAATCGTGTGACCCGAAACTTGGGCACCGACCACGCGCTCTCTCGGCGAGGTGGGTGGGATCTCGAGATCTTCCACACAGGCCGCCTCATCGTACAGATATTCGCGGTGACCCCGAGATCCCACCTCATCTTTTTTCAGTTGTTTGCTTGTAGACTTCTGTTCTTATCCTCTCTCCCTTCTCTGAGTGGGTCCAGGCTCTCTGCTTCCAGTTCCTTCGATTTTTTAGATTAGGGTGGGTGTCATGCAGTGACAAGTGTTTCCTGGGAAAATTCTGGGGACACCCACCGCTGTTCTTCTGCTTCTGCCCAGATTCTGGGGTCTGGTTCCAACTTGACCTCTGACCCGCCTTGTGATCTTGGACAAGTCTCCCTGGTCCTCATTCCCTATCTATAAAATGGGAGCAGGAGTAAGACGTGATGCTGGTCTCTAAGGCTAACTTCTAGCTCTGCCTTTGTAGGATCCCTATGATGGGGGCGGGAGGAGGGGTCCGCGAGGGAACCAGCGGAGCTGGGCTCCTGTAATTCGCGTTTCGGAACATTTCCGACGCCTGCACCCCTGGGACTCTGGAGCCTCAGCCACGTTTTAGGAGTATCTATAAGGGCAGTTTGGATAAATTGCGTCTTCAGATAATTCCCATCCGAGCAGAACGCTCCGCACACGGGGGCACGTAGTTAATGTGGAATGGCGGAGTCATCGGGCAGTGCACCTCTCTCGCCCCCATAGTTTCTGGTGTCTGCAAGTTCCAGTGCCACTTGCTGCGAATCCGCCCCGCGCTCCGTCCCAGATGTGGCCTCAGGCTCCACCCCGGCGGCCGCCCTCTGCTGCGCATCCTACGATGGTCGGCTGCTGGGCAGTGCGCGGCCGGAGCTCGGCGCGGCCTTGGGCATCTATGGAGCCCCATACGCCGCCGCCGCCGCCGCCCCGAGCTACCCAGGCTACCTGCCCTACAGCCCAGAGCCGCCCGCGCTGTACGGGGCGCTGGTGAGTACACCGCTCAAGCCTGGGTCTGGGGACCAGGACCCATCCGGCCTGGGGGCATGAACTGCAGCAAAAGGAGAAACTCAGTGTGACATTTCCAGGGAAAATCTAGGAAGGAGGCAAAAGTCCGAGGGAAGGAAATGGGTAGGATTGTATATAGCAGTGCGGGACGGGAGGGGAGGGGAGGACGGGGGTGGGGGGACCACATCTTTACAGCATTTTACACTTTGCAGAACACCATTCTGATTAAAAACCATCTGTGCTTCTATTCATTCTGTGAGGTAGGCAGGTCTCAGTTTACGGATGAGGACGTTGAGATGCAGAAGGCTTCAAATACCTTGCCCAAAGTCCCAAAGATACAAAGGGCCAAGGAATAGTTCTGGAAGGAGAGTAAGGCAGGGAAGTTCCCCAGCTGGCAGGGAGGGGGTTGGGGAGGAGTCACGAGTGGTAACAGTACTAGTAAGAGCTAATATTTACCTACTGCCTTGTCTGCACCAGGAATTCTGCCAAGTGGTCTTCTTCAATACCTTACAGGTACTATTGTTATTCCCAGTTACCACGGGGAAACTGAGGCATAGAGCGGGTAAACAACTGCACCCAAGATCACATAGCCAATGCGAGTGGTGGTACTGGGATTTGAACCAGGTTTTTACTCCAGGGTTCACACTCTTAGCACTCTACCACCCAGCCTCTTCCCCAAACGTTGTCCTGAATTCTCTCTTCCCACACCGCCCCCGCCAGAATCCGCAGTATGAATTTAAAGAGGCTGCAGGGAATTTCACACCTGGCCTGGCACAACCAGGAGCCTATTATCCCTATGAGCCGACTCTGGGGCAGTACCAGTATGACCGGTAAGGCACGGGGTGCATGGGTAGCTGGCCTTGCAAACCCTTCCCCCCTCCTCTGCCACAGGGCCCACCTGGGAAGAGCCTGGGAAGGAGGGGGCGTGCATGAGGAGGGAGGAAAGCTGAACCTCATTTCCAGGCCTCAGACTGTCTCCTGCCTGCAGCCCCAGGTTCTCAGACTCAGAACTGTGAGCCAGGTTCTCCCCCCCAGGTACGGAGCAGTGGAGTTGAGTGGCACGGGCCGCCGGAAGAACGCCACCCGGGAGACCACGAGCACGCTGAAGGCCTGGCTCAACGAGCACCGCAAGAACCCCTACCCCACCAAGGGCGAGAAGATCATGCTGGCCATCATCACCAAGATGACCCTCACCCAGGTGTCCACCTGGTTCGCCAACGCACGCCGGCGCCTCAAGAAGGAGAACAAGATGACGTGGGCGCCCAAGAGCAAAGGCGGGGAGGAGAGGAAGGCAGAGAGTGGAGCAGAGGAGTCCCTGGGCTGCCTGAACAGTGACACCAAAGGTACCCAAAATGCTCACCACCCCGCCTTAGGGTTTTTCCAGCCATCTATCAGGCCCACTGCACTTTTGCAGCCGCCTTGTGGAATAACTTTTAGGGCAGCACTCCTTTACTTACCCTTGCACTTGTGCCCCCCCCCCAAGACTTCTGGGCCTTTGCCTGGGCAGTTCCCTCTGCTTGGAATTCCCTATGAGACTGGCTTCTTCTGACTTGTGAAGTGTGGGCTGGAAACAGCCTCTCCTGGCCGCCCAGGGCTTCTGGCCTCCCAGGCTAATTTAGCTCCCCAGTCGTTTCTATCACATCAGCCTTTTGTATTTTGTTTGCCATACTTATCACTGGAGAGCTGTCTACCCCTTGGGGAACAGCAGCTCCACTAAAAACTGTCTTATTCGCTGCTGTATTCCCTAAATTCCTAACACCTAAATGCCTAATGAAGTCTGGCACATAGATGGCACTCAGTAAATATTTGCTGTATTAAGTAATACACACCAGCTACCTGTGGGTGTTGAAATTGGGCGCGGGGTTGGGGGGGGAGTCCTCTTGGGTGTCTGCTTGTTTTATGGTGGAGAAACTGAGATCCACGTCTCAGGCAGTGAAAAGTGGTGGTCTCCTTCCACCTGAAAGGAGGAGTCTTCCAAGGAGTGGGAGCAGGGCTAGGGCCTCCATTCTTTCCCAGGGGGCAAGCCCGAGCCCTGGGGCAACTGTAAGAGCCGGTTTGGCCAGCCTGGTGAATAACTCCAAGAATGCCCAAAGTGCAGAGCGATCTTGCTAAAAGCTTCGCGGGGATGGGCACTCCCGCGGATTTCCCTTGGGGCCTGGGGCTTTTCTCACTCGCTCCTGATTTCCTGCAGATGGTACTGCAAGCCAGGAGGCTCGAGGGCTCCGGCTGAGTGACCTGGAAGACCTGGAGGAAGAGGAGGAGGAGGAGGCCGAAGAAGAGGAGGCAGTGGCCACAGCTACGGACAGGCTGGTTGAGTTCCAGAAAGACTCGCAGTCGCTGCCCGCGCCCTGCGCCGCCGCTCGGGAGGCCCGGCTGGAGCGCAGGGAGTGCGGCCCGGCGGCGCGCCCCTTTGCATTCTCGGAGCCCCCGGGATCCGGAGAAGCTGACTTCCTGCGGGCCGAGCCCGGGGGCCCCAGGTTGACCATGCACTACGCCTGCAGCGAGAAACCACGCATCTGGTCTCTGGCGCACACTGCGGCCGCCGGCGCGGTCGAAGGTGCAACGCCAACCCCTCCCAAGCCGCGAAGTCCCGAGTGCCGTCTGATACTGGGACAGCCTGCAGGCGCGGGCGGCCGACCCGCCGTCCCCAGAGACTCCGTTTGCGAAGAGTCTTCCCGCGTAGCCAAAGCCTTTGGAAACCGCCCGTTTGCCCCGCAGGGGCTGCTGATGAACTGTGCGCCGTGCCCGCGGCGGAGGGAGCCCGCAGTGCACTGCCAGTACCCATCTGGAGCAGAAGGTAGTGGGTCCCCAGCGGCGCTGGGTGTGTCAGCCCCAAAGACACCTGCCCGCCGTGCTGCCCAGCCAGCGCGCACGGCCTCTCTGCCTCTCGGGCATGCCTGTATTCAGATCCGGAGCGGGACTGTCCCACAGCACTCCTTGAAACAGCAGCTTAGAAATAAAAGTACTGGTCCCCCCCTCCTTTTAAAACCAAATAAAAGTCAGAGGCTCAGGGTGAGACAGTAACTTACCTAGGATCGCTTAGAAAGTCATGGAAAAGATGGACAACCTGGCTCTCTGCCCTGGTGGCCTGTGTTCTGCCGAATGGGCCAGGTGGGCACCATCGTGACCTTCTGGCTCAGACACCCGTGTCCCCTGCCTGCCCTTCAGAGGAGGTCAGCTGGCCCCTGCCATGCTTCTACCAAGAGTTTTGCTGGGGCTGGGCAGGAACCAGGGCTTTCCAAGAAGTCTGGGGGGACCCGCCAGATGCATGCAATTGGGTTAAGGCCAGTGCTTAAGTCCAGCTGGTAGCCCGGCCCAAGCCCCACTAAAACCCCTGGGGAGTGTAGCCCAGGCCTGGTGCTGTCCCGGAGAGCACGCACCCCCCAGAGCTCACCTCCAGTAGGGGGTCACTGCCAGTCAGAGTCTCCTGCCCCTGGCTGT